>NW_023276806.1:117429802-117798135 GCF_003668045.3 Cricetulus griseus
TTACACAAAACAGACACTAAGAGAAATTTAAGAAAAGGAAAAAATATTTCCCAGGCACTTGGCTAAATTTAATTTCACACTTCTCACCATTTTTATTTCCTTCAGACTAATTTGGGATTCGGGTCATTTTAAGTTATTTTGTGAAAAGTGCTTAGATTGGCTCTTAACATTTGCCATAATGCTGCTGTAGAGCAAATAAACATGAGCTTCCTGCATGCTAGAGAAAGGATTTCTGAGGAGTCACTGACTGGAAAGTGAATTACCAAGGCAATCACTCTGGTCTTTAAACATTCTGATAGATTCTTCTGGATGACTTCTCAAATAGTTATCAATTTACATAGTCCTTCCACATAGGGCAACCAAGCGAGTGTGTTAAGCATAACCCTAATTTTCTAGTGTGAAAAATGAGGATGCATTGTTTTCTTTTTTTTTTTCTCAAGTTAGTTAAGATGAGGATTAGCTGAGGTGACTCATGTAAATTATCTAACGCCTGGATGCACCAAACCATCTACCTAGGTAGTCTTCATTCCCACCTTTTCTCTGTTCCAACTGCCCTACTCAGAGCAATGGCACAGTGGCGAATGGCTCTTCCTCAGCCCTGTTTTACTAGGTGAGCTATATACGTGTTGTTCCCAGCACTGAGATACTCAGAACTACAGTACAGCACTTTCTGTTTTATGTTGGACAGTGTTCTTTTGTGGCTGATGCCACCACCAAGGTCAGACCCTTCATGCTTTAGAACTCCTTTGCCTTCTGCTGTGATTCTTCATTTCTGTGGTATTTAGAGTTTCATACATAGATACCAGTTTGAATGATTTGAAATGAAAATATCCACCTCTGCTTGGTCTAAGGAGAGGTGGTGATGTGATAGCAAGAGCTACATAAATCTTGAAGTTGCATATATATCACCTCATTGTAAAGAGTTCAAGTTTTTAAAAAATTAAAATGTGTATGAGTGCTCATGAGTGTGTGTGTGTGTGTGTGTGAGTGTGTGTGATTGTGTGTGCATGTGTGAGTGTGTATTTGTGTGTGTGCACAAACATGAGTGCTGTGAGTGCTTGTTGTCAGAGGAGGACATCTGGTTTAACAGTTCCACCACTCGTTGCCCCAATCCCTTGCAACAGAAACTCTCACTGAGCCTGGAGCTCGGCTGTGTCCTCCTGTCCCCACTCCCCACAGTGCTGGGGTTGCAGGTACATATGCACAGTTTGCTATGCACAGTTTTTCACACGGATTTGGGGGATTTGAACTCAGGTCTTCATGTTTGTGCATCAAGTGTCCTCACACACTGTGCAATGACCCCATTCTGTAAATTCTGAGTTCTGATGGTTTTTTTCATTATTCTGCCCATGTTATTCCAGGACTCCATGACACTTTCCAGGGCATCACCTTTTTTTTAGGTCAAGTTGTACTTTTCCATATTTTATTTTCATTAGGACTTAACCCACAATATTGCTTAATTATTCTCTTAAGGCTAGGCTGAGTATTTTTAGAAGGGAATTGATATGCAAGACCATTCGGTACAGGGAAGGTGGCTTTACCTTCAAGTATTTGATGTGCATGGAACTGAACCCAAGTTTTGCAGCTAGCTCAAGGAACCTTCTGGGTCTGGATTTGATATACTATGAGGCTGGATGAGTTCTTTGTCCATTATAATACTGTTACCTACCTATGTCACGCTTGTCCGGCTGTCCTCTTCCCATCATCAGCACTGTATCAACTTGTTTAATCTCCAGACATCTCTGAACACAAAGCCCATTTAGTTGTATTTAAGTTCAGCTAAGTTCTGTGATGCTTTACTCTGTGCTGGGCACTTTACAAATTCATACTCATTTCTTCTTCCTGCCCTTAAGAGACAACACCCTAGTACCTTTCTCATGATACAATCTCTAAATACCCTTAACCCAACCACCACACCACAAAATACAAAAGTGTATTTTGTCCTTCCTCCAAGCTATCAGATCCCAATTGACCTACCTCCTGCAGGGCCGTAAGGTACTTCATGTCTTACCCAATCTCCCTTGAATGTCCTTCGATTCATTAATGTCTCTTTCAAAGATTCTAGCCCTTGAATGTGTTTTGCTTGCTTTTTCAATTTGTTTTCTTTCTGAGTGAAACACACACACACACACACACACACACACACACACACACACACACACACAAGTAGTTTAAAGCCATTCTACAGAGCCTGCCCTTCCCAGAGCCCTGTTTACCACCTCGGTTCCAGATTTTCTGTTTGATCTTCAAATGTGTCTGAGTTAGAGATGTTCCAAGTGTCACATACAGAATGGACCCTGCATGCAGTCGCCTCTGGTTTAAGATGGCCAGAGCCCAGCCAGGGGCCTCCTTCAGGCTGATTCTGTCCCATCGATCCCACAAGTTTAGACTGGTTGATCGCAGCACTTCTCCCTGCCATGCCTTTCCTCTCCATGAAGTCTCTGAGGCTAGATTTATCACAGTTATCTTCAGAATAAAAGTCCCCTTGTACTCAAGCATCATCAAAGAGCATGTGGTTTATTGAGAGTTTAGAATCAGCAGCTAAGGAAAGGATTAATGGAACATGGAATCCCCTAAGCTCCATTTTCTTAGCTGTGGCCCTTGGGTCTTCTCTCCCCTCTTACCCCTCCTTTTACTATTAGCACTTAGCTTCATGAGCTACTACTTCATTCCCAGAATACTCTCTCTAGGGTTTTCCCCATCTCCCTCCTTTAAATATATGAGGCAATTTAATGCTGCTGGCTTAGCTGTACCAATAGGGTGACCATCCTTAGGAGCACTCAGCAAACGGCAGATTGTCTACTCCTCAGGAGCTATCTGTTGCAGAAGACAGGAAACAGTTGCAAACAGCAAAACACATTTCCCTATCACAGGAGGCAACAATTTTTAAGCTGGTTTTCTTTTCTTACAGACAAAGAAATCCAGATTCAGAGGGGACACATCAGTTAAGACAACAGCTGATTATTACTAGAGAGGCAAACACGGAGCCAGCCCAGTACTGGAACTGGCTTGCTCACTGTGATATTAGCGGTACTGTATGCAAACATGAGCTTTTTCTCATTGTAACTGTGGAAAGTCTTTGTAGTTGTATTTTACCTTTTGTCTTGTCTAAGCCAAAGCAAATAATTGAATTCTAAGGAATTTCATCACAGCTGTGAGTATGATAAGAAAATTCCAGAAAGTGGTTAAGTTTCTTTGACTGACTCCATGGTTACTGCCATGCTCTGAATCTTGACTAGTCTGTCGTCCTGGAAAGATGGAAGGTTTGTTGAGCGTGTGTGTGTGTGTGTGTGTGTGTGTGTGTGTGTGTGTGTGTGTGTGTGTATACATGTGTGAGAACATGTGTGTATTTGTGTATATGTGTGTACCTGTTTGAACATGTGCATATGTGTGTGTACATGTAAATGTGTATATATGTGTGTGTATGTGTATGTGTATGTGTGAAGGTGTGTGTGTGTGCATGTGTGTTCAGGTATACACGCTCATGGATATGTGTGCACGTAGAGGCCAGCGGGCAACATTAGACATTGTTCCTAAGTTGCCACCTGCCATTATTGGTAGCAGAGACTCTCGGTTGTCCTAAACTTTCCAAGTAGGCTAGACTGGCTGGTTAGTGAACCCCAGCTATCCTCCACTCTCCAGTTCCCCAGCATTGGGATTACAAGCATGAATCACCACACTTAGCTTTTTATATGGGTGCAGTAATCAGACTCATGCATTATACTGGTAATGGTGTTTTACATACTAACCATCACTCCAGTGCACTTTTACTTTTCTGCTAGTGTCAATGCACCCTTCCTTTGGCCTTGTACATAATGTGGCATGGATTATTATTATTATTATTATTATTATTATTATTATTATTCATAATGCCATTATTCAAAAGCTACTAGTTTCTCTCCCTACTGGTCTTTGTCATGAAGAATATTTTGGATATATACATATGGGAAACAAATGACAGGAAAGAGAGCCCAGAGGTTAAAAGCACTGGCTGCTCTTTCAGAGGACCTGAGTTTGACTCCCAGAATCTACAGGGTAGCTTACTACTATCTGTAATTCCAGTTCCAGAGGGCCCAACTCCATTTTCTAGATCCTGTGTGCATTGTTCTGATATGGTACACCAACATAATACTCATATGTGTAAAATTAAAGAAAGAAGGTAAAGGGAGAATGTCTGGTTTCGTGGGAGAGTGCCCATTTTGGCCCTTTAATAGATGTGTCTTTGAACTCATCAGATTGAAGACACCACCTGATCTGACCTCACCCATTTCTAGCCAGGAGGGCATTTAAGGTCAAATGGATTAGCTTTTGCTGGGAATCATAGAGCTGTTTAGAACAGAGTCTGCATGTCTTAACTAATGTAGCCAACAGCTCTCATGCAGCAGCAAATAAACATGAAGGCCCATTCCTCTGCGTTGTTTTACTTTGATTGATAGAGAAGGGATCATGCGCCACTTACAGTAATCTCTTTAGATTCTATAATAATCCTCACATTATCCTGTTAAACGGTTGCTGTAGCTCTGCGCTTAATAGATTGAAATCTATTATTCATAATGCCGTCTTGCTCTTGCTCAAATAACATTATCCTATGACTAAATTTTATGGATTCATACTTAATTTCATAGCAGAAAGAGATGATAACTTACTAGAACAGAGAGTCTGCATGTGTGGATTCAGTTGGACAGATACATTTCCAAACATTGCTCTGCACCAGGCACTGACCTTGCATTTCAAGGGACTCAAGGGCTTTGCATGGTGTGGTTTTTTAGTGTCAGAAGATTGGCATTCTGTTGTGAGCTTTTGAGTATCCAGGACCATCTGGGGCCTGATACAAAGCTGTCCCTAATGAGGGCATAGTATCATGGGGACAGGAGCTCACTCTGAGGCTAGGCAGTGCTGGGTTGCATCTTAGTAGTGTTATTTGCCAGCTGTATTCTTTTGGGCAGGTGACTGTGGTCAAGTCTCAGCATCTACATCTGAGGACAGAATAGCACTTACTTCATCAAGTTATTTCAAAGACTTTTAAAAATATATAACAGAAATTATTTCATTCATGCTGATCCCTTACTGATACAAAATTGTTAGCTAATTTTTGCACATGCTATCATTTAATTCCAGTGAAGTCTGCATCCCTAAATACACTGGTGAACAGAGACAATTATCTAAATACACACCAGCCCCCAAAAAGAAACCTTAGCTTTGCATCAAAAGTGCACACACTTTATTGATTTAATTGACTACTGGCTAATCAAATAAGTTTGATTTGGAGCCTTCTTGCCCACAAAACAATCTCTGGCTCCGATGAAAAAGCCTAAGATTTAAGTTGTGGATGGTAGTGGCTTCACTAGGGTGCTATCTTCAATTGAAGCTTGAGCTATTTGCATCATAAGAGGTGGTCTCTACATATGAGCCTCTTGCCTTTGGTAATCAGTGTTTCCAGGGGTGGTGGGTGGGGGGTGGAGGAGAGATTCTTAGCCCCAGGCTTCCCCATTGCCAATTGCTTTGGTCTCCACCTGCCTTGTTGCCAATACAATTCTGTAGCTACATCATTAGTCCCTTAGAGAAAGGACTTCAGATTAGTACAAAGCTGAAAAATGTGAAGTATTTTGGTTGATCTGAAATGATGAAATAATCTCACTAATTCTTTGCCAAATTTCTCCCTTGCTCACTGTCACTATGTTTTCTTTTTGCAGTTCTCTATCTCTGTCTCTCTGTGTGTCTGTCTTTCTTTCTGCTGGAAGGAATATTAGACCTTACTATGTCTTCGTAATCTGGCTAATTTGAAATGAAATGGTCCTTAAGCTGTTTTGTGGTCAGGCCATTAATAATCATTTTGTGAAGTGAGTGATGTATCCCAGGGCATCCTTGAATATTAGGGACCCATGAATTGCTGTCAGTTTGAATTTGTATGTGTTTCCTCATCACAAAAATACCATGATCTAATTTTGGGAGGAAGAAAAACAACTTGTGAAAAATTAAGGATTTTATCAAATGTTTGTGAGGCCATTCCCAGCCAGAATAAAGACTAGCACAGTGTGTGAATAATTAACAGGAAGGACATTATTGGGTTTTGTGAGGCCATTAATATGTGTGTAAAATCAGAGTAGAGACCAGCACAGTTGTGAATAATTAACACTTATGATGCCTAAAGTGCTATTGACAAAAAACAAAACAAAACAAAAAAAACCTGTTCAAATGTTTTCTCTCTCCACTTATCTAGATGCCTGTGTCTCTTTTCCAATTCTGGGTACATGTCTAGACAGAATTTCTTTCAGAAATTTATCAAACAGAAGAAAATTCTGACAGTAAAATAATTGGGAATTTCGAAGGTTGAGAAAAATCTCAAGACGCCAGTGTTTTGAGTTGGAATGTGAGACCTGTAAATGAATACCATATTATTTTTAAAATACAAGAAAATACACACGAGAACTGTCAAAACTGTCTAAATCAAACTCAGAGAAGAAAGAAGTTACTTCTTACTTTTTTTCTTCTTTATGCAAAAAGCATACCCTCACATCTGACCTTACAAGAGAAGTCCAGAGTCAAAACACTGCACTAGCTATAGCTTTCCATCTTCTAGACCATTTTTGAAACACCCAAGCCAATATTGTTCTCTTTAGCTTCTCTGTGTGTAGCAATGATAGACTTACCAGCTCAAGGGCTGAGTGCACAGCACATTTGTCTAAGAGATTCCCACTCATATGTAGCATGTGTTGCCCTTGCCACTCTGTGTTCTCACCCTACTCCCTCTCCTCCTTTATTCTCTCCCACAGTGGTCCAGGAGTATGATGCTCACAAAAGAATGATGCCCAGGTACATTGGTCCAAAAATACAGCCACTATTGTCCTTGCCTTCCTTGGAGCTGTGGGCAGGGCATTCAACCATACAGAGTAAACAGCAACTGGCTGGGTGCAGGCAACAAAAGTAGTGACAAGCCCACTGAAACAGAGCCAATCCAACAATATTTACTTCTTTATTTTGCGTGGTCCCATTCTAGATGAAGCATTTGAAACTGAAACAAATGTATTTATAACTCTTTTTATAACATTCCAAAGCTATGATCTATTACATCATTTTTACCATTTTAGGCGCTTTGGTAGAATGATGGCAAAAACTGAGATAAAGTCAGAAATCAAAAGGGTTAAAGAGATGATCTGTCCATTCATCTCTCAGAGCTGGAGCAGCTACTGGGAGGAGACTCACTGGCTCCTTGTCTCTATTTACAGTGCTTCATAATTTCCTAAAATAAGTCTTTAGATGTTTTAGCAGCCTGCACCTTGCTGCTTGTTTAGGCTTCAAGGCTTTCCTTTCTTTCCATGTCTGGATTTCTGTGTAGCAACTGAATTATTACCCTTTATATCTGTATATTTTACAGGCAATTTTAAACTGTCTTATTTTAAAATAGGGAGCTTCACCCTAGTTGTAAGGAACCCTATGAGATGCAGGCATCCAATCTGGTTCATGTAGTAACAGCAATGAAGAAGATACTGAACTCTTCCCCATTGTTCTTGCAAAGAGCTAAAAAACAATTTATGGATCTTACTATTAAGTCTCATAGAAAAAATACAGCCATTTTGCTAATTGAGAAGCTCAACCAGAGACCCAGTGCAGAGTTAGAGGGGAGCCCCAGGCATGGGTGTGATTGTCACAAGGTTTCATGTCCAGATTTTGTGGTGCTTGCTACCTTAGTGGTGACTAAGTCCCAGGACCTCTTTTAATCTCAGTTCATCTGTCTCATCTGTGGGCAGAACAGGGGCACAAACTCGGACATTCCTCTGGAGCAGTTAGACTTATTTACAGACAGTTTGGTCTACAGTTAAGAACTTTTCCTCATGATAACCTGTCATAGCATTTTCCCTGATATTCCATAACTACTTCGTTTTGGGCCATCTCTGATTACAAATTTCTTTCTCCTAAGGGCAATAAAAGGATGGTGATTCCCTTTCTGTAGCTTTTCAGGGACTGCCAACCAAAGCAGCTGGGCAGAGGACTATCTTTGTTCTAATGCCCTTTTGAAAGGTCTATGTTGGAGACCAAATCTAGGCTGTCACGGAGACTAGGAAAGAGCCCTGCCCCCCTTAACTTAGCCTCTTAGAGTTGCAGGTGACATTTTACATTTAAGTATTGCCCCCACTCTAGCCTGCCCGTTCTGCTTTCTTACTCTGAAATCATCCACTGGGAGTTCCCACCCTTCTTCCTTCAAAATATTGCTGCTCTTATTTTACCCTGTTCTTATTTCTGTAGCCAATACCTCCTTGCTCTCTCATCTTAGAAGAAGAAACCTTTGTGTCCAACAGCAGTCATTTATTATAGCCTTGGTTCGATGCCCACTTATCCTGAGGAAATGGTTATAATATCTAAATACACAATAAAAAAACACCCCAAAAACCCTCTAGTAGATAAAATGGGTGTACTATAGAAAACTGCTATCAGAATTCTGCTGATGAATCAGTGTGTCAGGGTTGTAGTTCATTTATTAACTGTTGCTGATTCTTGAGTTTTAATCCACTTCACTACCTCTTTCCTTCTAACCTGTGAATGTACTCTCCCCTCCTCATCCAAGCGACCCCTTCCCTCATCTCTCAAGCTGTAGCTCTGTGCACCATTCCCCCTCCCATTTCTCATGTCCATGGTTTTGCTCTTGCTAAGTCCTGAAATGGCTTTGGTTGTTTCACTGGTGGCAAGAAAAATCTCAAGATCTTTATCCTCCTGGAGGACCCTTTGGGGATTGACAGTTTGTTTCACAATCACCTCCATGAAATTCTCTCTTCTCTTGTCACCCATGATTCTGTGTTCTCTTGGCATTTATGATTTGCACCTGAAATGTCCTCCAAATGGGTTAAAGCCTTAGGTGATAGGTGTCTGGTTCACAGGGACTTTAGCCTCATCAGTAGATTAACCCACTGATAGATTCCTAATTAGATGACATGACAAGAAAGTGGTGGAAATCAGGTAGGGTGCAGTGGGAGGAGATAGTTACAGGCAGTGTGGTTTGGATGTGTATGCACCACTATCTCCTGGAAGTGGAGAGGTGAACAGCTTCCCTTTGAATAGCCTTTCATCACTGTGTTGGTCCAAGCTAAAGGGACCATAGTTTGAATCACAAACCAAAAATCACCCCACTCCTTCTAAGTTGTTTATCTCAGGTATTTTGGCAAAAGCCTCAAAAGTGACTCACATACTTGGTTTTCTTTTTAGGACATCAGACACACACATACACACAGGACCTCTTTTTTCTCTCTTATGCAGAGAAACCCTGTCTCAAAAAACAAACAGCAACAACAACAACAAAATCAACCAACCAGACAATAACAACACCCCCAAAATATTTAGTCTTGCATCATACTATCTCAAGTTTCCTGGCAAATTAGCTTTCCCATTTTGGGGGCATGCAAACACTGTGAGTCTGGGATGAAATTTGGCACATTCTACTTTTCAATATATCATTGCAAACCCCTTGGTGTCACGGAGGGAACTTTTGTTGATGGAGTTAGCATCAAGAACAAAAGATTTAGTGATCTAAAAGAATACAGGAAGGTCTTGCCCTGCTTGTTCCCTAGCACATACATTTTGACTAAACAGAATGAGAATGATTATTCAACATAACACATCCTGCTGACACAGACTGTGTGAACACACGTGCTGCTTTTGTAACAATGGCTGCTTTTGATTTACTGCCCATTGTACCTGCATGTATGTTTCATATGTTATTTTGTTAAACTTTCCAACAAAGAAAGCTGTAAGGTATGAATTGTGAGAACCCATTTCATAGGTGTAGAAACTGATGCTTGAAGGACTACGTGACTTGTTTAAAGTGACATGGCTCACAAGGAATGAGTGCAGTACTCATAATATTGTCAGGCCTTGGGTCATACACTGGGAATTGGTTGATCAGTAAGGAAACTTTCTCAGCTGGAGAAAGTTTCATGGACAGCAAATAATCACCTTATCTCTGTGAACTGGGAATGTATATTTCATCCCTAGCTAGTTTACCCAACATTTATGAGTCTTCAAGTCCAATCTTTAGCACAGCAAAATAAACAAACAAATAAATAAATGTACAAATAAGTAAGTAAATAAAAAGGATTTTCAAAAAGTTGGAAGATAGCTTAGTGTGTATGTGTTTGCCCTGAAAGTATGAGGACTTGAGTTCTGATACCCAGAACTCACATAAAAAAATGGGCATGGCAGTGTACACCTGGTATGCTCATCTTGGGGAAGAAGAGACAAGATAATCTCTGGGCCTCCCTTGCTAGCTAGTATGGTCCAATTGGTAAGGTTCAGTGAGAAACATTTTCTCAAAAGTTAAGGTGGAGAATGATTACAGATGGCGGTTGAAGTCAAAGTCTGGATTCTATGTGCACAAGCACACATCTGCACATACTTTCACGTGCATCTACACACACATGAATGAACATGTAGACTCGCACACAATCACACATGAAAATAGAAAATTAAGGTCAAGTAAGTAAATAAAGTAAGTGAAATATCCTGTGTACACTTTTTGACTCTCACTGCCCTGAAACCTCCCAGTTGCAGAGTCAACCTGGGCACCATGTGGCAGGTCTGTCTGTTCCAATGGCAAAGACTGTCTTCTAGTGAGCCACCTTCCAGTCAGTGAACCCATCATTAGTAGCATCTCTCTTTTCATTATTAATGTGCTATCTTTAAGAATTTTCATTAAAAATGACAAGGATCTGGGGTTTAGTCATACGCTCTTAGCAGCATTGTGAAGTTCTCCATAGACAGCTCCTATCCATAGAGGAGTCATTTTCAGAAAGCAGGGACCCATGCCCTTTACACAACAGCCATATGCTTTTGGATCTTATCCAGTATGTTTTCCTGAGGAGTAATCAATACAAATTTGTAAGTAACTTCGTGGAACAGGGTGACCTTAAATTCCCTATGTAGTTGAGGATGACCTGGATTTCTGATCCCTCTGCCTCCACTTCCTAAGTGTTGGGCTCACAGAGGTTTTGTGTGATGCTGGGGATGTGCTGCAGTACTTCAGACATGCTGGGCAAGCACTCTACCAATGAATAGAAGTTATACTGATTTCACAGAAGTCGTTTGAAGTCGTGCTCTTCATTTTTCAGGAGAAACAAAATTACATGTGCTGCTATTGGCAGAGATCCAATACTGGCAGTTGAAAAATGGAGTTAAATTGGTTTTTGGTAGGTACTTTTCTTCCATCAGAAAAGAATGGAAGGAATTGTCATTTGTGGTAATGTTCAAGATGACTCTGATAAGAAAAATGTTTTTCTCTTTAAATATGAATGATGTGAATGTTCTCAATTTCACTTCCTTTCAATCCTCTTTCTACGACAGCAAGTGATGAATAGGTTTGGTGCTTTGGTAGCAATGGCCATTTCAAGATTTGATTGGTAAGTATTTCAGATCTGAATCCTTATTAGATGTTCACTGCAATTACTCATAACCAACTTCTCTGGAGGTCATTGTTTTGTAGGCATAGATATTTGGAATATCTTTGTAAGGGAGATTAAGCATGCGAAGTCTGGGATGAAGGTTAGACAACCTGACTTTGAATCACTGTTAACTGTTCTATTTTAGCCAAGCTGCAGAACCTCTTCATGCCTCAAACTCATCCTGTGAAAACTAAAAAAACACCCGACTTATAGTTTTGTCATCAAGATATGACTAGATAATCATGCAGAGAGCTTTGTCTAGTACCTGATACAGAAACCAGTAGTCAAAAGAGCTATTATTAAGTATAAGAGTTTTTGTTAGAGCAATTTGGCTGTTTTATATTGATTTTCAGTGATTGCTGCCCTTTTTTTCTCTGCTTGCCCTCATTTATCCCGAAAGTTATATTTTTGAAAAACCAATTTGAACAGTTCTACAGTACCATTAGTACCTCTGAAGCTAGGGTGAGATGGCTCAGCAATTAAGTGCTTGCCACTCAGTCATGAGTACCTTCAAGGACATATGCCCGTAATCTCAATATGAGGGAGGTGGAGCCAGGAGACTCTCAGGAGCTCTCTGGTGAGCCAACCAAGTATAACTGGTTGCTCAAAATGAACGAAGAGATCAATTGATTATGGGAAACTTAGTCCCATTGTAATCAACTTCTTCAATACAGCAACTAAAGCTCAGGGAAGATCAAGGAAGAGGAGATGGAAAGATTGTAAGAGCCAGAGGCCAAGAAAGTCTGATGCAAGATTATGTCTCCTGGAAATGACAGTGTTGCTATATCCATGATACCACAAGAATATGGCTGCCTAAACAAGACCTGAATAATGACAAAACCAACGGACATGCTAACATGGAATTGAGAAATCTCATGGGGCCCCACTCCCAAAGAACAACTGATGACTGCTGAGAGAGGGAGGATTGTTCTCTCCTCTCCCCTAAGAATGAGCCCCTAACTGGCTGTTGCATACCAAGTAGTCAGCCACACTACACAGACTCCACAAGTTGTAGTTATACATTTATGCACATATATATGTAACAGTAATAAAGAAAAAGAGACCACCAATTTGAGGAGTAAGGATACATATGAGAATGGTTTCAGGAAAGAAGGGGAAAAGGGAGTGATATAATTACATTTTAATTAAAGTAAGAAAAATATAAGAAAAATAAGATGCAATGTGGCTGAAAAGGAAACCTAACCCTGAACTCTGCATGTACACATGTACCCACAAACACACATCAGAGAGAGAGAGAGAGACAGACAGAGACAGAGAGACAGAGAGGTACAAAGACAAACAGAGACGGAGAGACAACACACAGAGAGACAGAGACACACAAATAGAGACAGAAAGACAGAGAATCAGAAAGAGAGAGAGGGAAGGGAAGGGAGAGAGAAAGGGAGTGAGAATGGGAGGGGTAGGGGTAGAGGGAGAGTAGTTGAAGCTGACCAGAGAGTGCTTAGTCATGGATGGCATTCTTTTTCCCAGCCGAACATTTCTTCTCCCATTCTCTCATCCTCATCTTTCCTTGCATTTAAGCCACTTGCCCAGTCTCTGGCTGTTTTTAGCAGGCAGTTAAAAAAAAAAAAAACAACTCTGGGATCTATTTCATCTTTTTAAAAAACCTTTTATCTAACTAGACATGGCTGCATGTATCTGAAATCAGGAAGTAGAAGTCGGAGGATCAAGAGTTCAAGCTACATAACCAGTTTAAATCCAGCCTGGGCTACCTGAGACCCTGTTTCAGAGAGACAATTCATACAGACACACACACACACACGCACGCACGCACGCACGCACGCACGCACGCACGCACACACACACACACACACACACCATATATATATATATATAATATATATATATATATATATATATATATTATATATATATATATATTCAATTAAGCCTTTAAAAACATCCAGACCAAGACCAGTCCCAAACTCTTAGTTTTCTTTCGAACATGATGCCAAATGCCTGCATGTGTAGGACAGAAAAAGAAATATGTTTCTCACTTCACGTTTTATGTGCCTATCATAAATCTTAAGTGAGTTTAAATGAAGAACATTTTTAAGTTCAAATTTCAGCTGAAGGGTCAGGTAGAATTTTGCTATAATGCTTTATTGACACTGATTTATATGAATCAGCACAGTTTCATCTTAGGGACAAGGTGACAAGCAGAGACAAAGTGCACCAGGACAACACTAAACAGGGGAGTCTTTTCTGCTTCACTTTATCGAAGCTCCACCAGTGAGAAGGCCTTGGGTCCTATTATGTCTATGAAACAAGGATGACATCCAATGCTGATCCACTTGGCCAAGAAGGATGCACTCCAAACAGCACCCCTAGGGCAGTCCGAAGTGGCTGTGGTGTTGACTCACAAGTCCAGCCAGCTACTCCAATTCTCAGTGTGGAGCTTACCAGGCTGTTGCTTTTGAATATAAATTATGATCCGTTCATAAAAGAAAGGGTTTGATTTTCCACAATTAAAAGAAAAAGCAAAAAGAAGGATAATTGTTATATTTGCTTGAATTGTAACAGCTACAAAAATATCATATAGGCATAAAAAGAGCTATGCTCTGTGTTCTGAGAACTTCCTGATCTGGGAGATGTTTCAGTCAGTCCTGTGCTTGGAAGCAAACTGACTTGGGGAAAACAAGAGAAGAATCTAGCTAGGTGTGGTGGTGCACACCTTTAATCTCGGCGCTCGGGAGGCAGAGGAAGAGGATTGTGGCTCTCAATAAGTTTGAGGCCAGCCCGGTCTATAAATTGAGTTCTAGGACAGCCAAGGCTACACAGAGAAATTCTGTCTTGAAAAACCAAAGAGAGACGATTAGAGTGTGTATAGTGTCCTTGATGTTCGAGGTTAGGGGAACTACCAGGCAAACAAAATGAATCCTCCTTACAACATTTATTTTTTTCAAAAGACAAGAAGAGAAAGATGGACAAACAACTTGATACATTAAGGAAAAATTGTGAACTCTCTTACATAACAAATCACTGTTTTTGTTCCTTCTCAGAATAGAGTCCAGGGTGGAAATGCTGTTAAATCTACCATTCTTCACATTCACCATTTAAAATGAACTTATTAAACTGGCTGGTATCTTCATGAGGCATTGAGGGTTTGCTTAGCGCGTGCGCACGCACACGCGCACACACACACACACACACACACACACACACACACACACACACAGAGAGAGAGAGAGAGAGAGAGAGAGAGAGAGAGAGAGAGAGAGAGAGAAATAGATTTTAATGCACAGAACTGCTTCTCCTCTTGTCTTGGAGCTCCTGACATGGTCGTTTTGGGATATCATAGCTCAAGTCTGTATGTAGATCATTTGGATATTATGTCTGTGCTTGCTGAGCTACAAGAAGAAAGTGTGTGGAATGACCAGCAAGGATTCCTTACAATGCTTCCAAGTCTTAGGTACAGGTGGCTGCAGCTTGAATCACAACAGCATTACAAGCAAGCTGTGGACCTTGGGCAAGATGATCACTTTTTCTGAGTCTCTTTTCTTCAAGTGCAAGAAATGAGAATTTTAAGGTTGATTTCAACTTAAGTGAGCAGTAACTGCATGTTCCCTAGGGATGGCTGGTGTCATGCCAAGTGCCTGTTGGCTGATACAGTGTGCTATTGATGTGTGCAACATGGTGTGTTTTTGGAAGCTCTTATTGGCAAGTAATTATATAAAAATAAACAATTCTGCATGGTTTTTGCTCCTTGGGCTGTCCTGGAAATGGCAGAGTTTGATTACTCAGGTTCCAAAGGCAAGAGTGATATGTTCACAGTTAAGCCAAGCAGTGTGACCCCTGTTTGGAGACAGGGGTACTGGTGAGAGATTCGGGCTCTAGAGCTCTCAGTGTGCTTTATATTCAGTTTTCTGTCCACAACTGGGGGTGATGACAACCAACCCACGGGTGGAAGAATGGTGGTAAATCAATGAGAAGTATCAATGTGCCATCCACACAGCACAAGAAGGTGCTAGCTCACCAACTACTAAGAGGCCCTCACAACAAACCTTTTAAAGATGTTTCCTTTAAAGATTTATTTAATCCATCCATCTGTCTGTCTCTTTCTGTGTGTGTTCCTGTGTGTGTGTGTGTGTGTGTGTGTGTGTGTGTGTGTGTGTATGCATGCGTGGCCACTTGCATGTACAGGCCCAGAGAAGACATTGGATCTCTCAGAGCTGGAGTTAAATGTATTTAAAGGAAACCTAGTTTGCTCCCTCTTGCAACAGAAATCCTCTTAGCTGCTGAGCCATCTCTCCAGCCCCACAGCCAACCACTTGAAGGAAATTCTGAACCCTTCCTGTGTCCTTATTGGTCCTTGGTCAATTGCCCTCACTCTTTCCTTTGGGAGACTGTTTCTTTGAAAGAAAAGTCTGCCTCCACACCAGCACCTGCTCCATGCTTTAATGTCATTCCATTAAAAGCATTTCGGCTTTTAACAACTTCGTGGAAAATCATCCCTAGCTCTGTCACTGAACCAATCAATAAAACCCCAATGTTCAAATTCAAAAGCCCTTCCTCTTTGAACTCTGTAACCCTTGACATGGCAATTAATCCCTCCCATCACAATGACAGACACCCATGAGCTGCATTGTCCAGTCACTTTGCACATGTAACTTCCTTTAGCTTACCCAATGCCTTTTTTTGGCAGAAATGACCCCATTTTTTTACAACTGACATAAGCAATGCCTTGAATGACGCAGAAGTGTCTAAAGGAGTCTGCACCCTGCCCATACTCAGGCTCCACAAAGAGTATTGCTACTCTCTCAGCTTCTGTTTGTAGCCTTTCTTTTTGTATGGAAATTTCCAATGCACTGGGGACCTACTTCATGCCATTGTTCCATTCTTAAATCACTATGTCCTGATGCACCTTGTGAGTGCCCTAAATCCCTGGGCACCTTCTTTCAAATAATGCCTCAGTGGGGGGAAGTCATTTTTAACAAGGGAAGTTCAAGCTTTTACCTTGGGCTGATAAAACTTCAAGCCTTGAAGTAAGACCATGAAAACATCATGGGCTCTCTCCTGGTGCAGATACCTCTATCAGTACAACACTGACCTTCTTGTGTCAAGACTTTCCTTGGGTTAATTGTTTGTGTTTTTGTTATTCTTTTATAGAGCACTGGAGGTCAGAAAAATAGCCCAAAGAGACCAAAATGCTTATTCTTTGAAGTTGCATTGTAGATGTATTCGGTGCTTTGAGAAATGAGAAAGCAAACCTGAACACAATGTGTGTGGGAGGATGCTGTACAGTCCAGGTAAAATGGTGCACGGAGGCAGGGGGTCCCAGACAACAAGCACAATGTGGGGAATGATGTACAGTCCAGGTAAAGGGGGCAGGGTCCCAGCCAGCAGGTGAGAGGCTACACACAGAGGATGCTGCCATTTCCTGGGACCTTTATTTAATAGAAACTTTCCTTAGAAAACAGCTTGCTTTTGAGCAGTCTTAGACTTGCTGTTTGCTTGCTTGCATTAAGTAAAGGGAACATTCAACATGAACATGTAGGTGGGTTAATGTAGGCTAGTCTCATGTCCATGCTGTTCCCTCTCTCTCCAATTTCAAATTTTCACTCTTCTCTTTCTTCGAGCCAATAATTGATACTCTGGTAACATTTGGATACATGCTCAGTGTGCCAGGGATTGATGTTGCCCTTGTAAACACACGCAATTTGAATGCAATGTTTTTGAAGGAAAGTGCTCTAAAATAGAGGTTTACTTGATACAATGATTAAATGATGAAGTTTACTGAGGAAATATTTGTTATTTTGGAAGTGTCTTTATCAGACACTTCAACTTATATTGTGCAAAATTATGTGATACTGTCCTAATTAACAGAAGATAAATTATTTGTTCAAAGACACACATTAGATTGATTTAGCAACAAAGTCAACTTTCCATCAGTCTGTCATTTTATAGAATGTAATTTTCTATCTTTGATGCATAAGTAGAAAAAAGGAAACATTAGATAAATTAGATACCAAAAGATGGATCATGCAGAGAGAACTCAAAATTGTAGAGATCCCTGCTAGCCTACAGGGCAAAGAATATATAGAGAAGAAAAATGAGACCAGTGTTGTCCAAGAGGACTACTGGAGACTGGGTAGATTCAGAGAGATCAAATTCCCTAGATGTTTGAAATCTATGAGGGTGAGCAAAAGAGGAATGAGTATACAACAGACATGTTTTATGGGGTGGGGAGAAGAGGGAATATGGATTAGGTTTGAAATTTGTCAGAACACTAGGAATTAAAGGTTCTGGATACCCAGTCTGTGAGACTTTATTTGCTGGATTAGGTAAGAGTGTAAGTCTGTGCTCATGGAAGGTTCACCACCAGGGTTGCACTTTAAAAATATTTGGGAAGACTATAAAGAAAAGAATGGGGAATGAAGAGATTGGAATTGTTTTTCTAGAAATTTATATGTGATAATCTCTTTTGGAAATCTCTACATGGTAATCAAAAGATTGTGATTCAATATCAGATACATGAATGAATGTGTTTGTTTGTTTGTTTGTGACAGGGTTTCTCTGTGAAGCTTTGGAGTCTGTCCTGGCACTCACACTGTAGACCAGGCTGGTCTTGAACTCACAGAGATCCACCTGCCTCTGCCTCCTGAGTGCTGGGATTAAAGACATGTGCTACCACCACCCAGCTGATTTTTTTAAGTTATCCAAATCATTCTTGAACATATTACTCAACAACTATGATTTTAAAAATATCAGATGAGAGGGGAGGAAGTTAGTTACAGGGGCATGAGAGCAAGGATATTATTTGTGTGGGAGGAAAAGACAGACAACCAAAAGATAATTTGAGAGAAGAATTAATTCATCGACTTCAGAACAGTCAGGTCTATGGCTGAAAGAGGGCTTAAAGACAACTACTGGCTTTGAAGTCTAGGACTTTGGTGACATAGGGATAGAAACAAGAGATAGGGTGGACAAGAGTTAGTTGGGCCACTGTTTTGAGGTCTAAAGATGACTACTGTAAGGAAATGTCCACTAGGGAGTGGTCATCTCAGGACTTGAGTTAGGCGGCAAGGTCAAATCTGGAGAGATGGCTTGGAAGTCAGCAGTAGTTAAAGAGACAACTAAATCAGGAGGGAGACAGCACAGTGAGTGGAGATTGCAATTTCAAATCTTTTATGTGAAAGGAAATTAGTCCTGCTCTTGTGTTCCATAAACTTGAACCCTCTCAAGCCTGAGATCTGTTATCATTCACCTCCTCCTACTTTCTCATGCCCCTCCCAGCCCAGATTTGGTTCATTGCCAGCTCTGTAACGTGAAGACCTCGCCCGAGTCTGCTACATCCCACCTGGACTGATGAATGGCCCTTCTATCTGGCACCCAATACTCTTTTTCAGTTTGAATCCACAGCGGTGGACATTCCTTTGCCCATCACAAACACTGGATCCCTGCTTAGTCCCTTGCATGGCTTTCCATCACAAGTAGCATAATGGAAGCAGTGAGGTTCTGTCTGACATGGGTGTCCCTGCCTGTGAACCATACAGCCCTCTGCTCTCTCTCTCTCTCTCTCTCTCTCTCTCTCTCTCTCTCTCTCTCTCTCTGCCTTTCTATAACCATCTCTGTCATTTCTGATTTCTGTCTTCTCTGTCTCAGTCTGTTGTTTCTGCCCCCCCAACACATACAGAGACAGATAGACACAGAGAGACAATGAGAGACCTATTGGTGAATGTCTTCCCTAACCCCTGCCACTTCCTTACTTGTTCTGTCTTTTCACTTTTACACATTTCTATTATTTAGCATCTCCATTCTCAGACATCTTAACTATATTAATGTCTCCAGTTAGAATCCCCCCACCCAGTGCTTCCTCAAGCCTAATGGAGTATTTGCTTATGCCTCCACCGTGGCTATAAACTCCAACAAGGTAGGGGGAGATTGCCTTCCTAGCAGTCCTAGTGATTGTCCACTGCCTCGTCCATAGTGGATATTGACAAGAAATACTGAACAAGTGAATGGACGACTAAATGATTGAGGCCTATAAAGTAAAGCTTTAACAGGATGGAGAACAGACTAAAAACTAATGTGGGCACCTGGGTGCATTCACAGCCTGATGGGAAATTCACCTTTTAGTGGCCACACTCAATAGTATCATGTGTCTGAAATCAAAATTACACACAAGACGGCTTCTCAACGGGCGGACAAATCAGAGCCCATCTGCTTTCTTCACATTAGACTTTGTCAGTTTCAGTTCAGCAGAGTCTAAATCCGCTCACTGGAGAGGCAGAGCTAGTGATGGAAGTGGATTATGATGGGCTTTGTCTGGCTAGTTTGCTGTGCTGGTTATTTGTTCTGTATTTCAAAATATTTCCTCACTTTAGTAATGTGGTATCTCAACCCTTTCTCGTTCAGAGGCAGTCTCTCAACTGCTCTTTGGATTCATTCCAGCAGAGAAGTGGCACCTCTTCTGCTCTATTTTTACATCTTAAAAGCAAATAGTTACCTTGAGTTGTCTAAACACGGCCTCGCAGACTGTTCCCAAGCAGCACACAGGATCAAATAAATCACTAGGAAGCAAAGTTAAACCGATCATCAGTCATTCTCACGGGGAAGGAGGAAATACAATAATCCTTTTAGAATTATGCCTCAAAATTTTTCCTTTCAGATTACCATTCTTTTTCTTCTTCTGATTGCTTCATTTGGAATATACCAGGAGATGAAAATCATGCAAAGGCCAGAAGCACAGCCCCACAGGAAGCCTGACTGTGGTTTGGTTCTGTTACATTTGGGGGAAGGGGGAGACTGGGTGTGGGAGGTGGTGAATCTGCGCACCGAGGCCAGACAACCTCTGACCTCGTTTTTTGAGACCAGTTGTCACTTTTACCCAGAACTCACTGAGTAGGCCTGGTTGTCTGGTCAGGTGCTCCCTGCCTATCTCCTTCCACGGCGCTGGGATAGCAAGCACACACAACTATATCCAGCTTTTTTTCCCCCACAGGTCCTCATGCTGAACGGCATTCACTTTACCAGCTGAGCTGCCTCACCAGCTCTGCCTGTTTCTTCATGTGATCTGAAGTCTTTAGGTGCCTATTCAAAACCAGCTCAGAATACTAAGTATGACCTCTTAAGTAATCACCCTCCATGAACTACCTTCCCCAGCATGCCCAGAGTGAATCTCTCATGGGTTGTAGAACAAGAGTCCACGTTTGCACTAGAATGGCTACTTTTAACTTCATAAGAGTTTCACTAAGAAAGACACTTCACTTCTAGTATAAGAGTTTAAGAGTCCAAGCACTTAACCTTTCTCAGCTTTTCAGGGAAAAGCTGAATGAAAAAAGGAATGAAAAGTTCTGATCTTCGTCTCCAAACTCACTGAAATTCCCAGACACACAGTATCGAAGAGCTTTATTTTGAAGATTTTTCCAAATCCAGCCCTGTTTTTGAAAAAGTCTTATTTCGAGAGTGGAGAGATGGCTCAGCAGTTGAAAGCACATGCAGAGCACCCAGGCTTGGTCCCCAGCACACGTCAGGCAGTTCGAAATCATTGGAAACTTCAGGGAACCTGATGCCTCCAGACCCCTACCAAGAGACACACTAACATACACAATTAAAGAGAAGCCGGTGTGGATCGATTTTGCTAATGGTTCACAATCATTAAGATGCTTGGGAGTCTTGTGGTCCAGCAACAAACAGGCACCACCAGACATTGCAAACTTCTCTTTCCTTCCTCCTTCAGAAGAGCCCTGTTTACTCCACAGCACACAGAGGGGATTCCGTGGAATTAAGATTTATGTGGTTTGTAGAATCCCAAATCCCTGGCTGCATGCGTGGCCTGGTAAATACAGATAAAACATTTATCTGTTTTCTCTATAGCTTTACCTCAGGGAAGAAGGTGAAGAGGAATGAGTATATTGATCATGTTATTTTAAAGGCATCTTAAAGTAATATATATATATATATATGTGTGTGTGTGTGTGTGTGTGTGTGTGTGTGTGTGTGTGTGTGTGTATTCTTAATGCAGTTCTCTTCACCTAGGAGTTTATAAAACAGTGTGTCAGCTCTCAATAAATTTTTAACTTAATTACTGCATTAAAAGCGTAACTTTAGGCCTGGCACAGTGATGCCATTCATGTATCAGGATCTGAATTCAGACGACCAGAGCCCATATGAAGCCAGGCCCAGTAGTGTGTGTGTTTATAATAACAGCTCTCCACTTCGACGCAGGAGGCAGAGACAGCACAAGCTGCAGAAACTACCAGGCCAGCAAGCCTGGCTCACTCAGCAGCAAATAAGACACCTTGTCTCAAAGGAAGTAGAAGGCAAGGACCAACACCCAAAGCACTCCTCTGGTCTCCTCAAGTTGCTGGCTGCATGTGTGTCTCCACAGTCACAGACATGGACACACGGGCAAAGATAAAGAGACAAACAGTATACCTTAACTTTTTAATTACACATTACATTTCATTATGAGCTTAACTATTCCTCTGACCCCATTTTACAAACTAAAAATGAAGTTTTGGGTCCAAAACCTTTTGAGGCTTTGCTTCCCACTAAAGAAGAATACCAGGGTGTCAGGGAATCTGCATATGCATTCATCTGACATCTCCCCTACTTTGTACACATGCCAGCCAATCTAAGCCATAGTCTACCTGCCTGGCATCACAACCGTCTTCTGTACTGAAGTATTCCCTCTCCTCCTCCTGCACTGAAATTCTCATCTAAGCTCCACTGTTGCCCTGGCTTTGATGAGTAAGGGGCCAAGGTGTTTGCTGTGTGAACTGTCAGCCTTGAAGTCAGCTTTGAAGGCAAGATCCACCATGTGCTTTACAAAGATAAGGGTAGCCAGGAACCATGGACCAACAGCAGGGAGGAAAACAGAGGGAGCCAGCTTGGGGGATGCATTTGCCATGGTCTGGTAATGTAAACAGAAGAGACAAGAAGACAAGCAGATGAGAGGTTGCAGGTCCAGGCTCATTCATATGACTATGTCACTCAGGAATCTATTGCCAAGGTGTGGCATTCATCTGTCCTTAAGTCCAACCTGGCACAGAGACATCAAGTGTAGACTAATAATCAGGGATTCATTCAGGAAACATGTGAATGCTCCCCAGAGTGCTTCTAAGACCTGATGCCTGAGGAAGCCGGGCGAATCCTGAACCAAAGCCCACAGCATGGTGCCATGGGGCCAGGCTGGAATTACATAAACATTTTAAGGGAATGAAAGGACTACCTTGTAACGACCTTTTAAAAACCAACCCATAAGATTCCATGAAATTCTTACAATAGTGTATCCGTA
Source organism: Cricetulus griseus (assembly GCF_003668045.3). Lineage (NCBI taxonomy): Eukaryota > Metazoa > Chordata > Mammalia > Rodentia > Cricetidae > Cricetulus > Cricetulus griseus. Next base: position 117,452,492 of record NW_023276806.1, read on the forward strand.
GTTTGGGATTATGCAGTTGGAGCTGGTTGTTGTTACAGAGGTGGGTTTGAGAAACGTTAAAGGAAACATCTGAGAAGCATTAGCTTTAAGATGAAGCTTCAGAGTTCAGAATTTGATGTCATGGTGCAGGACAGAGGTCACTGCTGACTAGAGAAGGGGAGTGTTTACCTCTAATAGATAGACCTCAGCCTTGGAGAGTTTCTCAACGGTTTAAACAAAACACACTTGCTAAACCTGCCATAACTGGTGAGGTTACCTGCCAATTGCATGTATGTTGTGCCCTGACCTCACATGGTGGTGTAATGGACGACAACATGTCATGTGACATCATGTTGTGTCATAGTGGCTCCATCAGGACTTTTTCTTAGGGGCCAGCCACTGCAGCCACAAGCAGAGCAAAGATCCCAAAAACATTGAAGCCAGAGCCTCGGATACTTGGCTGAAGCTGTGTCTTAGGTGCTTGAGTTTATAAAATTGAGTTTGGCATCTCAGAGAGACAGACTTTTGCCTGTTTTTTTCTTCATGGCTGCTTCTCTCTTTGTTGCCTAATAAGAAACGAACAAATGTCACACATTTCAGCAGAATCTGTCTCTGGTCCTGGTCTGATACTTCACAGCCGTGAACTCCTGTATGATACCCTGATGCTAATGACTCACATGCTGCCAACTGAATGGATGTGGAGGCATGCAGTAGCAAAGAAGAAACACTTCCAAGGATGTGGCTCTGTGAGAGAGTGGAGAGAGTGTTTACCTAGTGTGCACAAAGCCCTGAGTTCAAGCTGCAGCATAAAAAAGTGTGACCAAAATCATAACAAAGTGAGAGCCATAAAAGTTTCGTTGTTCTTGTTCCTTGAGTTTTCTTTTCTTTTTTCCTTCCTTTCTTCCTTTCAATCTTTTTTCTTTTCTTTTTTGATACAAAAGAGTCTCACTGTGTAGCCCTGGTCGGCCTAGAACCTGATAGGCAGAATGGGATGGCTTCCAACTTACAGTGAGTTCTACCTGCCTCTGCTTCTTGGGTGCCGGGATTAAAAAGACATATGGGATACTGTTTTAAACAAAAGCTTTCTGTATATTTTATATGTATAATTGGTGTTTGTGATTTTTTTTTAGCAGATATACAATAGGTATTATCTACTACGTGTTTTATCTTTACCAGGCACTGTCTTTTTTGGGGGGACGGGGTTTCCGAGGCAGGGTTTCTCTGTGGCTTTGGAGGCTGTCCTGGAACTAGCTCTTGTAGACCAGGCTGGTTTCAAACTCACAGAGATCCACCTGCCTCTCCCTCCCAAGTGCTGGGATTAAAGGCGTGTACCACCAATGCCCGGCCCAGGCACTGTCTTAACACATAATCATCATGACCCCATGAATTCAGCACTGATGCTGTCTGCATTTCTGCTGAACAGACAGAGGCTCAGCTAGCTGGACAGCAGACAACAGGCAGAGCTGGGATTCACAGTACAGCGTTCACAATGGCAAAGCTGATTTCCACTGCTCCATTACACTGAGTTTGCATATCTGCACCCATTTAAACTGCCTCCTGGAAATTGGAGTGTGCTTTTGGCCTAGGAAATAAATACTGTCCATATTGTTCAAAGAAGGGAAAACTTGTTCTTAAGTTCCGTACAAACTTCTCTAATCATGACAGCCTTTAGTCACTCATTACATTAAAGGTGGTTAACCTCATCTAGCTACACAGCTGAAAGGAGAGTAAATGTGACAGCTTTCAAGCCCTTCGACCTCAGTTTGCTGAGGTTTTCCGTATCTTCATTCCCTCATCTGTTCAATAGGATGTCCCATGTCTATAGCTGGGGCACGGTGTGGCACTCAAATGCAACAATAACAGAAATATTTCTTAAAGTTCTCTGCTCCAGGCATTCTGGTGGAGAGGGGGCATACATGATTGTCTTTAAACTTAAATCCAGATATAAGCATTTTTATCACAAAATACCATAAGGAAACTGAGGCTCATTAGGAATTAAAATTTTACCCATGGGAAAAGCACTATGAAAGAAAAAAGAAAAGAAGTTTCTGTTCTTGGGTGCTGTGACTCCAGCATACCAACTCCCCAGATTCTAAAACACTGTAGAAATAGTGGACACAGTCTCTTCTACATACTTTGGGCAATAAAGTCATGTACTGTAATGTAGTTATTTGAAAACGTACTTTATGCGTAGTAGAACACCACTGTTAAACAGACCTCATGGATAGGGAAGAATGTGACTTACTAGCACAGCTGTTGGATATGATTGATTGATTCCCAGTGTCCTAGACTCTACTAGAACCTTCTAACATGTCTTTGCTATTCTTTCTAGGATCAACACAGGAAGGCAGAGGAAATACGTGGCATTTTACACCCATATTCATTTGTAGGATATGTGTAGTGTTCTTTTGAATGTTTGGATAATATCAAACTCAGATAAATTGAATTTATATTTCTTTTGACACAGATTGGAATCAGAGATGTGTTCTCCTCCTATGCAGACCGAAGGAAGAAAATCCTCTTAGTGAATCTCCTTGACGTGTTCAAGGTATTTGGTATCTCTCTGTAAAAAACAACAGGATGTTAAGGCACAGAGTTTAGACCCCACGGTTGAAAACAATGAATGTTTGGGATATAACATTACAACGGATTTTGATGAAGAAAAACATTCAATTCCTACACTGGGCGTTGTGTTCAACCATGGGGCCACTGCTTACTGAATGCCTGCCTACTCCATAAGAAAGCTTTTAACAGATACCAGAAACAGTGAGGCTCAGAATCAGGAAGGATATTCTAGGGAAAGGGTATGGTAGAGGCAAAGACTGTAAGATCTGAGTGTGGGTGGCTTTGAGGACTCACCCTGCAGCCAGCATGACTACAGTGGATGGGGAAATGGTGAGGGAGGAGCCAGGCTCGCAGCCCTGGAAGATTTTGACTGTAACCTGAAGGCAGATGGGTAAGCAGAGGAACGGGGCTTTTGAGCAAAAGATACTGTTTAATTTCAATTTTGATACAACACTGGTTTGGGAGACAGAATTGAAAAATTATGGGGGTTGGTGAAAGGCAATGGGATGAACAGTGATGGTATTAGGTCTATATTGAAGGTAGGAGCAGTGAAATAGGCACTATGACCTGTGAGGGAATGGGGGATTCAAAGTCTTCAGGGTTTTCTTATGAGAAGTGGAACAATGAAGTCACAGTGACACTGGGAAGGAGGGTCTCTGGTGGAAATCCAGACACTTGATTTAGAACAGAGGAGTGAGATGCCCATGAGATGTTTAAGGAACTAGTCTGTAGGAAGCTAGATATGTCAGTAGGGAGTCTAGGTTAGAGCTGAGAATTTGTGAGCTGTGTGTACACAGATAGTCTTAAAGGACTCCAGACAGGATTTGACATATTTGGAGCTTAACTATAGATAAAGAAGAGATTTACAGTTGATCCATGGAATACTCCAACATTTTAAGATTTAGCAGAGAATGAGGAAAAGAATTGGAAAGTGGTCTCCATTTAAAAAATAACTAAAAGGGGCTGGGATGATAGATCAGTGGTTGAATGGTTGCTGCTCTTAGGGAGGACCTGCCAGGACTGCTTTCCCAGAATTCACTTCAAGAAATTCACAACTGTCTGTCTGTCCAGCTGCCGGGGAGTCTGCCTCTGCTCTCTGTGGGCCCCTGTACTCAAAACACATGCCCACATACAGACATACAGAAATATATACATAATTAAAAATAATTCAAAAACTTTAAAAATAAATAGAAATTTTACACACATGCACTTTCTCTCTAGACAACCTCAGTGAAAACAGGGAGTCAGTATTTGACAGAGGATAATGCTGAGCTCCTCAAAGTGTATTGAAAAAAAAACCCATGGAGCCTTGGCAGAGAAACTTCACCTGCACTGTCTTGCTTGCACAAACAAATAACTTTGGAATTTTAGATGAACACATAGTTGGTGCTGTGAAGTAAGCTAAGAGGCTAATGGCAGCATGGATGGATAGAAAAGGCAGTATGGGTGGGCTTTCTGACATATGTTTTGTGACTATTAGGATAATGCTTCCCACAAAACATCTTACTAAGTATGGAAATATGCACACCATACTGAGAACACTGCTGCTGGTGTTTTAGTGTAAATTTTTTCTATTTTTCATATACACATGTATTCTTAAAATTAGGGATATATACATATCTATATTGTAAGTTGAACTATATTGCACAATTGCACATATGCTCTTGTAATCAAGGTTATGCTTCATATATATTATAGTGGTTTACTTTCTATTTGATCCTATAGCAGGGATTTGGAGGGGGGAGATTTTTATTATTATTTCCAAGAGAAGAGAGATTCTGGAAGAGAAGGTAGTGTCAGTGTGAGAAATGCCATGTCTAGTAGATACAAGTAGAGTGAGGGCTGCTTGTATAGACCAGGTGTAGACCAGAGGAGCCAAAAAGAACTACTGTGGGTTCTTGGTACCTTGATGACTGAGATGGTGGTTTTCTGCCAGGAGGATTGAGATAACAAGACTGACAGACACCTTGTTTACTTTTTATATCAGGGTAGATGCCTGGCACACTTCCTGTGTAGCTGGAGGAGGCTTTGTTTTTCATTACTAGATGGAGCAGAAACTGAAAGGGAAGAATGATGGGGGGAGAGGCTCTGCCTGGTACCCACCAACATAAATGGGCAATGGAGTTCATTTGTCACACAAAGTATATTGACCGAATTACTCAGCTCACCTTTCCTCATAGCTGACAAAAATAAAACCCAAGTCATCCTGTTTCCTCCTGGTTTTTATTTTCATCCAGATTGACACACACTAGCCAGATTTCATGTAAGGGCTTTCCCTACAAATCTCTGAACAGTGTGGGAATAATTTCAGTTTATCAATGAAGTGTTTGAGCATGACTACAATAAAATCATCCCTCTACTGTTGTTTTCATGGCATAAATTGCCCCTCAAAGAAATACTTGATATGATAAGATTCAGGTAAAATTGGTTAGACTGGAGCCAGGAAAGTCTTTTTAAAATCAAAGAAAACAGTAGCACCGTGCTTGCTAACTTCTGTGACATAATTTGTGTTTGTGAAGTCTGAGCTCTTTTTCTAGATTCTTCACAAGAGACCTCAACTGGCTAGAGATGGGGACTTCACAAGGTCAAGGTCATGCTCTCCACTAGTCACAAAGAAACACAAACTATGTCTCAGCCATTTTTCTTACCAGGAAATCCAGTTATTCATTGCCATGTGCCCCAGGTCACTTAAATAGCAGCCAGGACATGGTAACTGGCTCCAAAATGTCCATCATTTTGCTATGAAAACAGACATACAACTTCAAGCCTAGAGGTGTCTCAATCATGAGAAAATGATCTTGAGTTTGTGTGTAAATGATAGTGTATATACAGGGGCTCAAAACACAGGAATTCATCCCAATTAATCTTATTTCTAGTATTTATATTTAGCTGAAAACTAACATACTATAGCCTTAACACTTATTTTTAACTCATACTGCATTATACAGATTTTATAGACCAGTGGAGAATGTTACATTCTTTATAAATGTCAATATTTGAAGCTTCTTTGCTGTTCATTATAGCTAAATTCTTGCGTTGAAACACGGAGTTTTTGTTTGTTTGTTTTTCCAAATAGAAAGCATTATCTTTACAGCTTGGAGTTTGTGAAGTCCACAGACTAAGGACGCACCAGCAGGGAGGAAAGCGCTCACTTTGTCCCTGCCACTTCACACTCAGGGTCACAGGCAATGACAGAACAAAACTGGCACCACAGATCAAATTGCGGAAACATTGGTTTTGGATCCTTGTACTTTTGCCTCTGAAGTCTCCGCAGGGGGGTTCCTGTGGTCCCTCTCTGGTAGAGCCTCACAGATTCCATCTGAAGTGTAGTTGCTTGCCAAATCTACTCATCATCCCCCTGCTCCCTGACTGTGGAACCCAACTACCCCTCTCATCTTCAAGGAGAATTATGCTTTATGCTCCTCATCAACAAAATAAAAGGTCAAGCCCTTAACCTCTAACAAACCCCCATTTCCATCTGCAGTCCAGCAGTAGCTCAAAGGCAAGACAGGAACAAGAGAGAAAGCCCCTTCTTTAGTCTCAAACTCCCGGTCTGTTTTTAGCAAAGCCATTAATAGGAAGAGAATGGTGTGGATCAGCTTTTCAATATGCAAGATGGACGGAGGTAACCAGTTTTCTCGTGTAGTGGATTATGGGGGGAAATCCATCACTATCTCCAAATTACCCTCTGACCACCAAAGCACACTGACTACAGGAATATTTACCTAACAGGTTTCAAGTTCAGCACGGCTACCTCCTCTGTTTTTCTTGGATCTCTCTGCCTCCCACCCACCAAAGTCTTCTTTCGATTGCCCCCTCCCCAGCCTATCTGGCACCACTGGTAATAAACGAACTGTTTTCTCCATGACCTCTAAGCCTTCTACTCCACGGCAAGCAACGTGGAGTGCACACTCAGCAGGCTGCAAGCGAGCCGGGAGCCAGTCTGTCCGCGAGCCTTTCCAGCCATAAAACCTCACACTGCCCACTGTGTTTTGTGTTTTGGTCAACGTGGAGCCCCAAGCCGACCCAGCCTCTCCGTCGCACCTGGCTGCAATCCCTGACCCACACAGCACCCCAGCGCCGACCAAACAACAAAAAGCACCAAACAGCAACAGATTCCTTTGTTTTACATGCAAATCCTACCTCCGGTAGTTGTCACATCTTCCTCAAAAGACACGCTTAATTTTTAATGACAGCGATCCCGTACAGTCCTCCACACAGCAGCCGGTACTCATCTTTACCCTTCGTGCTGGCAGCCTTTGTGGACCATTGATGTCACACCCTCGCTAACTCATGGCTTTAATACTCCTCGCTCAAAATGTCTGCAAGAGTTTGGAAGGACAATAGGAGTGACGGGCACTCTAGACAGCCATGCTTAACATTAGTTCTCTGAAGCTCTGTGGAAACCCGTTCAGACTGTTTTTAAAAGCGTGCAGGGGGTAGGATTTATTAGCCTATGACAGGCATGCTGCTTCTGTTTTTATTAAATACTGTAATAGGCTGTCTGTTAGCATCTCTGTGATAGGTCCAGCATTTCTTCCCCACTGCTTTCGAATTTTCAGACTGAAAAGGGAGCGAACCTGATCTGACTCCTCACGCCGCCACCACCCTGCCTATGAGGTCAGATTTCCAAATCCTCTAACTTTGGGAGAAAGAACTCCGCTTGTAAATAAGGTTGCTACAGGAGCTTGATCTTGGGAGTAAACACCTTTGGAATCCCCAGGGGTTCCTTTTACTCCCAGCAAGGGACTCCTACTCTCACAAGTTAGAGAAAGAAGTTAGTTCTGGAGCTAGGTGAGAGCATTCTTTCAAACAGGGAAAGTTGTCATGGGTGACTGAAGTTGCCTTATGGTATGTACTTACCTGAAGGCTCAAATGATGTATCAAATGGATAGCATGCCATGCATCAGGAAGCAGATTAACTGGTTAGGGCATGGCTACTGCAAAGCTCCTTGCTCCAGTTTGAGGTCATCCTTTTTCCTGAATCACTGTCTACATGGGAAGAATGAATGGGGGGGGGGTAGAGGGACTCAGGATGGGTGCGCTGCCTTGATGCCATTTGTTTGCCCAATCATGACTATGGAAGCACTGACCAGAGACGAAGCTATTACATGGATGCAAACGTCACTCTGAAAAGTATTCTTCCACACAGGAAAGCACAAATAAAAGTTCTTGGTAGAGAATGTTTTGTGCTCCAACTACCCAGGTTTAGTCTTTTTCTTCTGTTTTTCTTTTTCCTTTCTTGCTACCTCAGAATGGTAGTTATATAGTAGTTACTATGGAAACAGAGTGGTCGGCTCCAAGGGAGGGGCTTAGAGAACAGCAGATGCAATATGGTTGGGAATGTTCTATGTTGGACTGTGGAATTGAAATCAAGCAATGGGTAACAAACTGCATAAGCCCACTACCAAGGACACTCTGGATCAGCACTCAAGGGATGCCATTCTAAGTCCCCACAGTTTAATTATGGGCATTTGTGCTGTTTGAAAGTACCGCACTGAGCAGACCCATATCCTATTCTATGCAATGCCTGGACATTAGAATTGCTCCTACATCGGTCTTAAGATTTTGCTTTCATCTCTCTTTCTTTCCCAAGATCCTGGTTGTTGGTTTCAATATGCCCTGATTGTATTTGAATTTTAGTTGTTATTTGACTGGTTATAGTTTCTTCTTGGGAATAAAATGTGATTTGGTAGGAAAAAGACCCTCCTTGTATCACAAACAATAATCATATTTTATTCTAAGTGAGTGTCCTTACATAATTTACTTGGAGCTCATCCTAGGTCTCAATGTGAAATTTGAATTTTGAAAGGTAATCCTACGTTCATTGAATTGCTACAACAGAAAGAAGATTCTCTCTCTCCCCCACCCCCCTCTCATTTTCATTTCTTCAGGTAGAAAAGAAACATATTTTTAAAAAAACTTTTGCTCATCAACCTAGTCATCAAAGACAAAACATTTCTTACCAGAATAGTTGAATATTCACAGCTGTAAAGTGAAGAACTGAAGACTGGCATTGGTGTCTAATCTCATGGTAATTGGAGCAATTCACACAACTGTTGACTCAAAACACAGCTCTGTCTCAAAGGGAATAAGAGATTATTCTGGAGCCAAATTAGAATGGCCAAAGCCCCCGAAAACATGGAGCTAGATTACCCCAGGGTCCACATTCCCACATGGAAACCGTTTCTTGAGAGTTAAAAAAAGCAGTTACTAGTCAAGGAGTTTTAAAAATACATTGGTGAGGACATCAAAGAGGCAGTTACAGCCAGATGGGGGAATCTCTCCCATTGCCTAGGGTGCTAGTTGATGGCATTCTTAGCTTTTGGGTGGTTGCTAGGCCAAGATAAAGTATAATTAAATTAGAACCTGCAACATTCGAATGTCAACACATCACTGAAGCTCTGATTGGTCCTTCAGTCTTTGTGGACAGAGCTTCTTTCCAGGCACTCTTGCTCATACTCCAACGAGAAGGTACAACAATTCCACAATGAAATTGTTGGGAGGGAATTCTTCAGGATTTTATGGAATCTTTTTCGTTTGTTTATTTTAAATAGGCAAGCATATCACCCACCATTTGTAATGGGAGAATGATTATTTCAGTAAAAGGATATTTATGATGTTCTCTTTTTAAAAGAAGGAAAAGTAATGTCATAAATTATATACTCCAGACTTTTTCTATATTTTAATAACATCTCCATAGTTTGGAGAGAAGGGACAGAGGGAAAGAACAGAAAAGAAAAGAAGGGAAGGGAGGAGTGCAGAAAAGGATTCCAGCCAAAAGGTGCTCCCATTGGACCTCCTCCCTCCAGCCCACTTGTGATAACTCAGCAGCTACTCTGTTGTAGTCTGCCATGCAGTGGGAAGCTGGAGTGGGCATGGATGCTAGAGATGCTTTAGTATAGATGTGGGTTGTCTGGATCTCTCTGAGAGGTGGCATTCCCCTAAGTGTAGGGTCAACGTAAGATGGTTTTTTGTCATGAGGAAGGAAGAGCATGGTTGAGTGAAGGAAGGCAGAAGAGAAAGGGAAGAGGGAATGGAGGGGAAGAGAGAAGGGAGGGGATGGGAAGGGAAGGAGATCTAAGAAGAAAGTGAAGAGGGAGGAATGTCTCCAGGTAGCACTGTGGTGGAAAAGGGCACAGAGTTTGGGGTAAACAGGCTTGACTTTGAGACCATTATCCTGTTTGAGCATCCTATGTGGAAATGAATGGACAAGAGCAGCCCTTGCAAGTTGGCAGGGATGTGGCATGGGACCAGTCAGGGATAAGTAAAGTTCATTACAAAAAAAACTCAAACTTTGGCTGTAATCAGACGGGAAGAGAGATGGATAGCTAAGCAGAACGACAGGGCAGCTCTAGGAACCAAGGCAAATAAAAAAGTGCAGGAATGGGGCCACACAGAGAACAGAGAAGGGGAGAGCATCTCTCCCTCTGGGTCCTACAGAACAGCTGCCCTTTTGTTTCTGTTTTGTTTTCTGGCTCTGTTTCTTTAGTTACACCCCATGCTGAAGATCCAGATCAAATGGTATCTTTCAAGTCCACTCCTTCAGAAAGAGAGAAACCTATGCACAGATGTTGACAGTTTGTTCTGCCATCCTGAAAAGAGCTGAAGTGAAGAAGGCATTTGGTCTCTCCCAGCATAGCTTCCCTGTCCAGAGGAGGAAGTGTGGACCAGCAGAAGGCAGTGGTACATCAGAAGGTAATAATGTGTAGAGCCAGATAGCCAGAAACTGGAAACAGCCTAGATGCCCCTCAACCCAAAGAATGGAAAGAGAAAATGTGGTACATTTACACAATGGAGTACTACTCAGCAGCGGGGGAAAAAAAACAAAAAACAATGAAATCTTGAAATTTGCAGGAAAATGGATGGAACTAGAAGAAATCATTCTGAGCAAGGTAACCCAGTCACAAAAAGACAAACATGATATGTACTCACTCCTATGTGGATTTTAGACATAGAGTAAATGATTACCAGCCTACAATCCACACAATCAGAGAAACTAGAAAACAAGGAAGACCTTAAGAGAGACATATTTGGTCCCCTGGAGAAGGGGAAAGGGTTACGATCCCCTGAGCAAATTGAGAGCAAGGGACGAGGGAGGAGGGAGCTAGGAGAATGAGAAGGGGAGAAGAGGAGGGGTGCAGAGGTCATGAAGGAGCAGAAAGCTTGAGTCAGGGGAAGAATAGAAGAAAGGATATGTGATAGGTAGGGTTTTAGTTGGGGGGGTGATAGGGGAGGAAGAGAGGGAGAAGGGAACTGGGATTGTCATGTAAAACAATCTTGTTTCTAATTCAAATTAAAAAAAAATGAAGCCGGTCATTGGTGGCGCACACCTTTAGTCCCAGCACTCAGGAGGCAGAGGCAGTCGGATCTCTGTGAGTTCAAGGCCAGCCTTGTCCCCAGAGAGAGTGCCAGGATAGGCTCCAAAGCAACACAGAGATACCCTGTCTCGAAAAACCAAATAAAAAAAAATAAAAAAAAACAATGATTAAAAAAAAAAAAAGAATGTGTAGAGCCTCTGCGACTTGGTCATCTGCTCTTGCAATGTGCAGGAGGAAACTTGTTCTCAAGTGTGTGTGTGTGTGTGTGTGTGTGTGTGTGAACAAATATTACATGAGGGGGACTACAGACTGGTTGAGGGGGATGTGAGCTTGGCAGCTTACATGCGCAGGCGGCAAGTGTATAGTTTAATGAATGGAAGTATGAGGACATCCACGCATTATGAGTCATCACTATTAAAATGAAAATTTGATAGATATATAACTTGAAGGTGTAGCTGTTGCCTACAGATGCAAGCGATAATGATATTGTGGGGTGTATAATTCACACTCTGAAGAGTACAGCATGAGCATTTGCTCTGCTCTATTTTTCTAGGAATAACAGAGTTTAGAAGCAGCTTCCTTCCTGCTATCCTGTGAATTCAGAGGCTGACTCACTCTGCAGTGAGCCTCCTTCCACTTTAGGTGCATAAGAAAGTAATTCTCTAGTGTGGACTGAAATGTGTTATCCTGGAAGTGAGGAGGGAAGAGTGGGGAAAGCTAACTAATGAAATAATAATTCCTTAAAAGTTTACATGTATGGACTAAATTTACCCATTCTTTTAAAGGACAGAGTCTCACTATATATCCCAGTCTGGCATCAACCCATGACAATTCTCCTGCTGTAGCCTGGGAATATGAAGTGTTTACATATAAGCTATCATGTCCTGCTCTCTTACACTGGTTTTAATCTTCATAATAAAATTAATGAGAGGCAATACAGATCTCATTCCTCCCTCCCTCCTCTCTGCCCTCTCTCTCCCTCTCTCTCTCTCTCTCTCCTCTCTCTCTCTCTCTCTCTCTCTCTCTCTCTCTCTCTCTCTCTCTCTGTGTGTGTATGTGTGTGTGCAGGTGTATATATCTTGTATGTGTGTGCATGCTTGTAGAGGTCGGAAGACAACCCAGGATATTGTTCCCCAGACACCATCTACATTATCTTTTGAGACAGCATCTCTCACTGACCTAGAACTCATGAAGCAGGCAAGGCTAGCTGGTTAGAGAGACCTGAGAGTCATCCCCAGTGCTGGGATTTCAAACATATACTGTCATACTATATATATACATTGTCCTCATGTTTGTTTGGCAAGTGCTTTACTGACTGGGCCATCTGTCCAGAGAAGCAAATATTAGTTGTTTCTCTATTAATGGAAACTGAAGAGAGAGGTTAAATAGTTTATTCAAGATTAGGCAGCCTGTATGTCCGTCTTCCAACTTATAAAACAGTGTTCTTTGCATTAAATAATGCTATTTTCCCACACTCTTTCCAGGTAAAAATTCTACTTTGTGAAACCTAGACATACAAGCATTAGAAGGGAAATTCTTGAAAAGAATTTATAAATAGAAAAATAAGAGAAGCCACAGGCTAAGTAAAAATATTTGCAGCAGATCCATCTCATGCAGGACTATAATCTGAAGTAGACAATGAACTTTCAATGCTCAGCAAGAAGGAACCAGCCTAGTTAGAAACACAACCCAAATTGAACGTAGAATTGTCCAGTGAAAACATGCAAGGGTAAAACAAGCCGATGAGTAGCTGTTCCATACCACAGTCACAGGGAAATGCAGACTAAAACAACTGGGTGACACTAGGCTTCAATCACAAAGAGTGAGTTGAGGGAAGTGGCATGGCAATGAAGGGTTCCTGAGACAGGTGGCAACAGGGACTCTGTTCACTGTGGTGAAGGTGAGTGTGGTACAGCACATGGGAGGCTGATTTGGTAGTCTGGTAAGGGTTCCCATTGATTTGGTGATCTGGCATGTAAATTAAGACTCAGCAATCAGTATACTTCTGACTCTGAATGCCTCATTGTGAACCTGTGGAAAGCTGGTTTCCAGTCCAACAGCAAGGAGGTGGACTGTTAAGATCAGATCCTGAGAGCTCAGGGTCCTGGGGACTCTGCCCCCATGTAGGGACTATGTTGTCATGGCAGTGGCAAATTGTAGTAGGAATAGTTTTCTAATTAAAAAACAAAGCCTGGTGCTACTTTCCCACCTTCTGCCATCTAGGAAGAAGCTTCTTCCACCAGGCATAGGTGGGCCTCCTTCCTTGAATTTTCATACCATGTGTAACTTATCTCTGTTCTTAAATGTCACCCCCTCTACAGAATTCAGTAGAGGGGGAATAAATGGCCTGGGACACATTTGATCTATTTATCAAGGGTCCTTGGAATTGACCTCAATGGGTTGAAAATGTATGTTCCAGTGGAAAGCTATACAGAACTTCCCACACTTCCTTTATAATCGCCTGTCTCAAAACTGGCCCAAATCCCTGGCAGGGAATGGGTAGACTCTGCTAAACCAGGCAGTGTGGTACATCCAGCACTATAAAGAAATGAGCAGCAGTCTATGAAGAGACATGGTGGAAACTTAGATATATATCAGTAAGGAAGAGGCACCTGCTGGAGGGAGCTAAACATTTATTGCAAATAGCAGATCTGAAAATGGTAGAGTTTAGGAGACAGTGAATAATTATTGTTATCCAGCAGCTTAATCATGGGAGGGCTGGCTGCATGGCAGATAGAATATCTTTAGGGCCAATGAAAATCCTTTGTGTGGTGCTGTAAGTTCAAATGCATGTTACTATACATTTGCCCAGACTCATGCGGTGTAGAATACCACAGTGGGTCTGACTGTGAAATGCAGGCACTGGACGATGGAAGTTTGCCAGTTCAAGCTCTGGAATGGGGTGCTAGCCATGGAAGGGGCTTTACATGCATAGGCAGGGAGCATAGAGATGGGAGATACCATGAGCCTGAGCTTTCTACAGTAAGACCCTTATGGAAACCGGAGAGGACATCCGGATATAGCACTCCCCCTGCCAAAAGATGAAACTAGTCTGTCAGATCATCTGAATTCACATGTGTATGACAACACCAGTCACAAAGAGCTGATAAATGGGTGAAGGAAATGAGGCACATATTCACAATACCATTCAGCCATGACTCATGACAGTCTGTTCTTTGCAACAATATGCATTGGACAGGAGATCACTGTATAAAGTGAAATGAGCTATGTAAAGAGAACAGGTGCTGCACGGTCACACTCACAGGTGGTGCTACAGTTTTTACTTCCGTCATCTAGCAAGAAGTCCATTCCTATGGGCAGAACTGAAAGAGGTGAAACAGGTGGAGAGTGGAGGGGTGAGTATTAGGAGAGGTTGGGAAGAGAGGGTGTGAGGGAAGTTTGGATAGGGACCAGACTTGGAAAGGTTAGGACCCGTGGTTTGCCGTTGCAAGACAGGATACCTAGGGGTAATGAGAGTCTGCTGTGTGTTCTGAAAGCTAGAAGAAAGAATGTTTTAATGTCCACCATAAGCAATAAATGTCTAAGGAGACAGAATACTCTTATTTAAGCCTTCCAAGTACATCAATGCTTCTCACGAAACCCACAAGTTATGCTCATCTTTGAAACATCATTTGCAATTAGTTTAACCTAAAATATGTGAAATCAGGGCTGGAGAGATGACTCAGCAGTTAAATAAAGAGATTGCTCTTGCGGAGGACCCAGGTTCACTTCTCAGGACCCCTGTCAGGTAGTTCTCAACAGCCTGAGGCTCTCTCTCTCTCTCTCTCTCTCTCTCTCTCTCTCTCTCTCTCTCACACACACACACACACACACACACACACATATGCATGTGCACACACATAAAAATAAATTTGAAATGCAAAAAATCTTTTAAAACATTTAAAAGCATAAAATAAAATAGCCGGCATAGGTTTTCTTTTTTGCTTCGGCAAACATAGTTTTTTATAATTCTTTGTAGCACTTTTATGTTTTCAAATGGAGTAGGTGAACCTGTTCAAAGAAGATAAATGAGTTAGGCTTGCTTCAACTCTTCTTACTGTACTGAATAGTTTTTGTTGAGGTATCCTAAGAGGGTCTTGTGTCTGGTCTGGAAACACAGACAGCTTCAGAAAGCCTGTGATTTGGGTCATCTTCCAGTCACTAGCTATTTTCCTGCCCCCTTTTATAACAATTGGAAAGGGAAGTCCTGCAGGTACCCCTAGGAATCTGTGGCTGTTGCTTCCTCCTTCACATTCCATTCAATACAATTTAGTGTACCTTCGGTAGGAACCGAAGGAGAGTGTTTCTAACTCAATACACACATATTAATTTATCTGCATTTCTCACTCTCCTTTCTACCAACCCAATGCCCAGGGCCCTGGCTTGGGTGCCATGAGGCAGCAGTCACATGAGCTATTTTAACACTCTTGGAGGCCATCATTCTTTGGCTGAGCCATTGCTTTGGCAGGCAGGTGATTGGGGCTGCATTTCCTTCATTCTGAAGTCTGTCAGACTATAGGACATAAATCAGTTTTAAAATAAAACATAAAGGGGAGCATTGACGGTAGTTGGAGTTTTATTTTATTTGGATTCTCCTACTTCCTGGGGCCTGGCAATGATTTTCATGCTAACCTGAGAAATGCCAACTATACAAACATGGTGTTCCAGGCTGCTGTTATGTTGTGTTGGTGGGATACCTGCTGCTTTTAATACAGTATTTTAATTAAAAGACATTTGTTTTCTGAACTAAATAAAACACAAACAGCTCTTCAGTTAGAAGGACAGCATCAGCATGCTGATGTCACATTCGTGTTAGTATTTTACTAGCTCGCTTCACGTTGCTGCACCTTAGAAGGAAGAGGAGCTATAGGACAAAATTCTTTTTAACAAAGAGTACATAGGGGCTGTAAAACAAACAAACAAACAAACAAACAAACAAAAACCCAGCTTGTTAAAAGAGTAGAATTTGGATAATTTTGTCATATCTTTGCTATTTGGACTTTTTTTTTTTTTTGAGCATTTGCCATATTCTAGAAGTCTGAAAAATCTTAACCATTTTCTCATTCCATAACTCATGAATGAAAATGATCATGGGGTGGACATTGTCGTGACTGTCTCTACAATGACAATCAAGGAGGGTGGCAAAGCCTGGAACTCCACCCACACTGTATATGAGGACAAAATAGAGTATATATGGAAGTGCTGAAACAAATCCTGTTCTGGTCTGTTCTGAACAGGCTTGGAGAGATGGCATAGGGGTGAAGCTCCTGCTACATGCATGAGGACCTGAGTTTGGATCACAAAACCCATTCAAGCCAGAGCATGTGAGGACACATCCTGTGATTCCAGGCTTACAGTGAGATGGAAGGCAGACAGAGGCAGAGAAGCCCTGGAAACTCTTGGGCAAGCTCGTTTGACAAAGGCCGTGGGAAACAATAAAGATCCTGTCTCAAACAATGTGGGAAGCAAGGAGCAACACTCAATATCATCCATTGTCCTCCCCATGAGCACCCACACTCGCATGCAAGCACACACACACACACACACACACACACACACACACACACACACACACACACGATGCATAAATAGATTCACACATACTTATACAGAAGGCTTTTTAATAATATGAAAGTGAGATAAATAAATAAAATATGAAAAATTAAAAGGCAAAAGAAGAAAATAAAAACAAACCCCACACAGCTTACTACTAAAGTGATGAGTGCCTGCCATTGAGAAACACTGGAATAGACAGGAAGTGATTTTAAGCTACAAGCCAGAAAGGACTTCTGCTGTGAAGATTATAAAAAGTTAGCACCCACTTGCTTGTATATTTCATGAATTCATTTTTTCACTTAAAACTATGTTTTCTGTTTTGAAATCCTCAAATCTTTTTGACTGGTGCGTTTTGTCAACAGAACCACCTCCATTCGTTTAGACGACCCTGTGACCCCCTCTGGTGAATGGACCTTTCTGCTTTCCATTAGCACAATGCTTCTCCCAAGGCTTTGTTCAGAAGTCATGCCCATCTCTGTTGTGTTTATTGAGGATAGATTCCCACAGTGGGGTGGCCAGGTTTCAGTGATGAGCCCCCTACACTGGTAAGTTGCACCACCAGGAAGTCTCACTCCTGATTTGGGGTTGGACTGTGTCAGGGTCATTGGAATGGATGAGGAGGATCCTTTTTCCTCCCTCTCACCCAGGTTTCCCTTACTGTCCTTGCTTTAACTCTTGTAGAAGCAGGGCATGTAACAAGGGAGGACAATGAAGAGACGAAAGAAGAGGAGAGTGGCTCATCTTGTCCTTTTCCTTTTAGCAGTTGACATGAGAAAACTTTGTTACCATCATGGAATGGAGAAGGAAGAACCATAGCCAAGACTGGCCCTCCAGTAGAATCTTTCCAACATGTCCATTGAGACCTGGGATGTTCAAAAGTCTGATGTGAGTCAAACATGCAAAAAACCATGGTGTGGTGTCTTGAAAATTCAACTTACAGACTTTGAGAAGAAAAATTTTGAAATTTTGTGTTCTGTAAAGCTCTGTGGCAAGTGTGTAAGTCAGCTTTTTGACATCATTCAAACTGAACTTTTAACTTAAAAGCATATGTTATGTGAATGGGTGCATTACCTGCCTGTATGTCTATGTACCTCATTTGTCTGTACCTGTGAAGCCAGAGGAAGGCATCAGATTCCCTGGAACTGGAGCTGCAGATGGTTGTGAGCTGCCATGTGGGGGCTGCAAATCCAACCCAGGACCTCTTGAAGAGCACCAGTGCTCTTAACCTCTGAGCCATCTATTAGGCTTCTTAAATCCAGACTTTCAAAGAAAAGTACAGGAAACAAAACATTTTTATGGCAGGAAGTTATGTGGAATCTGGCACTTCCTCTGTCATCAGAGAACTTCTGTGCCATTAGTAAGAATGAACAGAGATCATGAACTGGGAATGCTGTGCAAAAGAGAAGCTCAGTGGCTTCTTGGTGAGTCAAAGGAGACTCACCCTGCTCCTGGATGGAAGAGGTGTATTGCCTTTCCAATGCTGTGTGAACTTGGATACTATGCAAGGAAACCTTTACCTTGCTCAAAGCTTTCTGCCAATATTTTACTCAATCACACGTTAAGTTGCATATGAGTTTATGAGCTGGTCTTTAACTTTTCATTTCTTTTGTTGTTGTTTGTTTTATTTATTTTTTGAGACAGGGTTTCTCTGTGTAACAGCCCTAGCTGTTCTGGAACTTATCTGTAGACCAGGCTGGCCTCAAACTCACAGAGATCCACATGACTCTGCCTCCTGAGTGCTGGGATTAAAGGTGTGCACCATCACCACCCAGCTTCATTTTGTTTCATTGAAAAAGATTCTCATCTAGCCTAAACTGGATTCCATATGTAGCTGAGGTTGGCCTTAAACTTCAGATCTTTCAGCCTCTGCCTCCTGAGACTTAGGACTTAAATAGTAGGGTTATAAGTGTGTGGCAACACACCCTACTGGAATGTACATTTTATTCCCTGACAGTGAAGTAGCTCAGATTTTATGTGTATGGTGTGTGTGTGTGTGTGTGTGTGTGTGTGTGTGTGTGTGTGTGTGGTTTGAATATCATTCCTAACTTATCCTTCAAAATTATACTAATTTCAAAATTATGTTTTCAACCTGGATCACTGAGTAGTTAGAAACATCACATCACTTTAAATGAGGGTGAATATTACTACAAAAGATAATGAGGGAAACCAAAATAACATGAAAATACTGAGATATGTGTCAAAACTGATGTCTCTAAGGGTTCTTATACAGGGCTTTGCAGAACCATGGTTGGCAGCATGATCTAACCATGTCAGAGACACCCAATGGAAAGCAGTCATATGTACCCCAGGGTGCAATGCCATACTGATGAAGAGGAGATTGTGATACAGTATGTTCAATGAAGGCATCTCAGTGTGAGCCTTTCCTTGAGCTAATCAATTGATGGAGGAGCTTCAAGTTCAGTTGAATGTCCAGTGAAAAAGATCTCCAAATAAATAAATAAATAAATAAATAAATAAATAAATAAATAAATGCCTGGAAATTGACAGCTGGAGGATGCACAGCTAGCAAAAGAAAACAGAATACTTCCTGGAGAGTCACTTGACCTGTGGGGCCTCTGATGTCTCAAAGAAACTTCTTACTAGAATTTTCTTTGCAATTATTGAATTCAAAAATATTGATGTGGGTTGGCTCCTCTTTAGCTTAAACTTAGGAAAGTAACCTACTCCAGGTGTCTAGAAGTAGACTGATTTCTGTCTATTTAGTTTCCTGGAAGTAGAAACCACCACCCTCTTAGAATGCTGTTGTTGGATCCTCCTAAGAAGGCATGTGATGGCCAACTAGACAACAGAGAAAAATTATACTCCATCTGTATTGACTTAGAAGCTAGAAAGGAAAAGGTTATCCAAGATGAATACATGGCCAGGAAATAGAGAAGACAAATAATGAGTGTTTGTGTGTGTGTGTGTGTGTGTGAGAGAGAGAGAGAGAGAGAGAGAGAGAGAGAGAGAGAGAGAGAGAGAGAGAGAGAGAGAGTATGAGTGAACCACTAAAGAAAACTCAAGCTCTGGTTGCAATTTTCCAAGTTAGATACTTGGTTTCTCAACTAAAGTATTTTTATTAAATATCCAAGAGGCTAGTCACTGTCGAGATGTAAGATCAAGTGTATGATATATTTTGAGGCACAGAGTAAAAATATAAAGAGGCAGAAGGTGATAATACTTGATGATTTGATACAAAACCCCCAGCAGGTAAAAATAGCAGCTATGGGGGCAAAGCAGGAACAGTTTTTTAAAAAGGAGAATGATTTACTATTTTAAATTACCAAAGATTCCTTTCCCTGAGCAGAAAAAGTATCAAAACTTATTTTAAGCAGGATGCAAAGATTTTTCCAGTCATAGTCTTAAAATAGCAGCACACTGAGAGACCCTCATGTGCATTAAATAGATACTTACTGAAACCAATCAATGCAGATAGATGAAGAGAAGCCATGGGGAGCTTGCATACCCACATAGACATTCACAGACCCTGCACAGGGAGAAGCCAGCCATCAAAACACAGAGGCCTCTAGAATCAGGATGATCTTCCTGGAGAAGGAACAGAGGATTTTAGATGTGCTCAGAAACAAAGGTATGCAACTCACCAGAGAACTCCACTTGCACCTCAATCTCAAAGGGAGTTTGGAGGGTCCTGTTGGGATGTGATGGTCCATCATGATTGTCAATTTGATGGAAGTTATAGCCACCAAAGAAACAAATCTGTTGTCATGTCTGAAGAATTTTCTAGATGAGATTTATTGAGATGGGAAGACCCATTTTAAATGTCGTTGTCATCATTCCAGGCATTTTGTTCCCAGACTGAATGAGAAGCAGAAATTGAGCTGAGTACTTACCACTCTCTGATGAAACATGAAACACTCCTGCACCAAATCTTCCACACCAAGGTGTGATACACCCTGGAACTGTGAGCCACAATCAGCTCTTCCCCCCTCAGCTTGCCTTTGTCAGGTATTTTATCATAGCAACAATAAAAGTTAGTGATAGAGGGAGAAATTCAGTGTGATTTCTTTCCTCACACTTAGCTTACAGTCTTTAAAGCCATCATCTCCAGTAAGCCTGGCTTGCAGAGTCCTCTCTGCTCTGCTGCCCTCAGAGGGGTTTCAGCCATACTCAGTCATGGCAGGTACTCAAGTTATCCTGACTTCATAAAACCACAAAGTGTGAGTTCTTACCCACAGTCTTAGGCTCTAGATGACAAACAGATTTATTCCAACCTTTTTTTTTTTTTTTTGGTTTTTATAAAATTTCACCTGTGCTTCTGCTTCTCAGGGTTATCTCATCTGAGTAACTCATTGTTACTGATTCGGTGGCTTCCCTGATAATTCATTTATGAGCGTTCTTGTTTTCTTTTGAGATCAACTTTAGTGACTTACTGGAAAGTCCTGCTTTATCTACATTTTCAAATGATTTTTTTCTTTTTCTATTTTCTTATGTATATGCGTGTGTGTGTGTGTGTGTGTGTGTGTGTGTGTGTGTGTGTGTGTGTGTGTGTGTGTGTGTGTGTGTGTGTGTGTGTGTGTGTGCTTGGAGGCCTGAAGCTGATGTCAGGAATTATCCTCTGTGTTCTACATTATCCACTGAGGCAGGGTCTCTCAATCACATCCAGAGCCCACTCCATGGTTCATCTAGTTAGACCCTGTACACCTATGTCACACTTCCTGGTACTGGAATTGTAGGTAGGCTTCCAGGACAACCCAAAATTTGCATAGTTTTTTCAGGAGCTGAATGCCAAATGCTTTGACCACTGAGCTATCTGCCAGTCCCCAAATTTTATTTTCCCCTAATGATCTTAATCTCCTGTGTTTACAATTACATCTTCTTTTTGTTATATATTTTTGCTCACTGTGTTTCCTTTAATCATGTTTGGAGAACTTACAATGATCCATGAAATTTAACTTTTAAATTAGTTTCTTATTCAGTTTTCCATTTCCTGTTTTATTAGTCACTGATGGTTTTTAATGGCTTTTCTATTGTCTAGTTTCTCTTTTTTTTAATGTTGAAAGTTTTTTTAGATTTTGTTTTTATTTATATATAAATATATCTTTATATTATAGGAGGTGTTGTGCACATGATTGCAGTTCCTAGAAGGGCCAAAAGAGTGTCAGATCTTCTGTAGCTGGGGTTACAGATGTAATGAGTTGCCTGATGTGGGTGTTGGGGTCCAAACTCAGGTCCCCTGCAAGAGTAGTGTGTACTATTAATTACTGAA
Source organism: Cricetulus griseus (assembly GCF_003668045.3). Classification (NCBI taxonomy): domain Eukaryota; kingdom Metazoa; phylum Chordata; class Mammalia; order Rodentia; family Cricetidae; genus Cricetulus; species Cricetulus griseus. The sequence continues at coordinate 117,474,140 of NW_023276806.1, forward strand.
CTGTCTCTATAGTCCTGCATGGTGCATTTTGATACTAAAGACCTTGTATGCTTTCCACTAAAGATCGTGTATCCTATACACATGTTCCACGTGGGAAGCTGTCATATGAAGGAATTCCCACATAGTCTTCTATAGAGAAGTAATCATTTCATTTGACTTCCCTTCATACAACAGCAAATCAGGAGTATGGTTTTTCTGTTAAACAGTTTTATTTCTAAGTATCTGCCTTGGTTACCTCTGTGTTATTTATTTCTATCTTTATTATATTTGAAAATATAAAGTACATAAAATCAAATTTTTAAAAAAAACAAAATGGAAAGATAGGCTTAGGGGGTCTCACCTGTAATTCCAGAACTCAAGAGGCTAAGACAGGAGTATCACTGTAAATTCCAGACCAGCTAAGAATAATACTATCTTAAAAAGGAAACAAAAACATAAAGTCCTTCCATGTTAATTATTAGTTGTCATCATGACTGTTATTGCAATTACATAGTAGTTGTCACTCTCCACTCAAAAGACATGTTTTTTGTTTGTTTGTTTGTTTGTTTGTTTTGTTTTTTTTCGAGATAGGGTTTCTCTATGTAGCTTTGGAGCCTATCCTGGCACTCGCTCTGGAGAACCCTGCTGGCCTCGAACTCACAGAGATCCGCCTGCCTCTGCCTCCCGAGTGCTGGGATTAAAGGTGTGCACCACCAATGCCCGGCTAAAAGACATGTTTTATAGACACTTATTGAATGCGTAACATCCTTCACCTCTGATTTCACTTGAATTTTACCTGTTCAGTTGACTGATTTTTAATGATTACTCCTGTGAAATAGTGTTGCCTATTATAACTTTTTGAAAGTTCTTAAGTCCTCAGAGTTTTTGCTTTATGTACTTAACCAATTGGTGGTTTTGATTGTCAAAAGTAAATATAAAGGATTGTGGTTGTTGTAGCTTCGTCATATGGTCTCAAATTTAGTAATCTGCAATATTTTTTATTTTGTTTTTAAGTTTATATCAACTGCCATTAATGTTTTAGCCTCTGTTTAGCTTGTGTTTATTTGGTATCCATTTCACACTGTATTTTCTTTCACTTTTACTTTTCTGTAGATAGCACTACATCTAATGAAACCTTAAGTACCACAAGAAAATGAATTAAATTTCATGAAGATTGTTTATCAAAATTTAAGATCAAATATCTTAAACATGAAATCCTCAGATGATTTTAGTTAGAACACAGAGGATTTTTGTTTGTTTTTGTTTTGTTTTATCCTCCAGTTTTTATTTAGGCCAGTTTCATGGGCAGACACAGTCCATGTATTGTTTTCTTAAAGCCCGTGGGCTGGAGATCCCACGGATAAGGAACAGTGAAGGGGAGGGAGCCTCTGCTGCTGATTAACCCTTCTGTGGACAAAAGAGGATGTATTGGAACATCTTCCAGGATTCTATCTCCTTCTCCTGAGAGTCTCCTGGAGATTTTACCGAGAGGGAGATGGGTCCCTCCACCCTCCCCTTCCTCACCAGTGACCATGAAGGAAGAAGGAGCCTGTACAGAATATTTTGCTCTGTATAACTCAGTGACCTTAATGAATTTCTAATCTTATTTTGTCTTTGTAAGATCCATCATTCAAAAAAATCTCTGGAGTAAAAATCCCTGTTGGTGTTTTTTTTTTTTTTCTCCAAATTTGTAATCTAAAGGATATACATATCTAGAGAATATGGAGTACTCTTTTCCATCAGGTGTTCAGGGCACTATGGGGCAGAAACAGAAACAGACAGCAAAGGGAAATAAAACAAAAAAAAAATAGACTTGGAGATGCTGGCATTGAGACCCAGTTGGAGCACTCATCTCCAGCCTCCCCCACAAACAAGCTGATCCAATTGTACCTTTAGCTGTTACTGACACCTGGAAAACTATGGCTGAAGCAACTGTCCTCTACTTCTCCACTGACTGACTCACAGTGCTGAGATGGAACCCATGGCTAGTGCCTATGTAGGCAAGCCTTCTACTGTTGAGCTCTACCCATATCCCCACAGCCAGCCCTCCTGCCACACCATTTCATTTTTTCCCAGTTTCAATCAACATGGGGACTCCTGAGCCAAGTGTCTTTTGCAAGTCCAGCAGCGAGCTTTGAACACATAGTAGAGACATAATGGTGCATGTGGGTGAAGGTGACATCTGTAATGTCAGAGCTGTCATCCACTGCAGAGTCCAGCTAAGAGAGACCCTGTTTCTGCCACCCAAGCAATAGCTATGTGGGTTACAGACAAATAACTAAAGCCCCTGGGATGGGGGTGGGTAGCACCCAACAAGGCTTTTCCACATGGAGACAAACTGTCTCTACTACAGTTTGCTCATTGCTGCCTCCATTTCAATTTCAGGCAGTTCCTACCTCAAACTCAAAAGCAAGCTTGGTATCAAGAGGACTTCGGGTTTCTCTTGCATGCTAGAATTGCCCAGGCAATGTAGAGAATGCTGAGTATGGTTTTTGTTATCAAGATTGCCTACCCCTAGGTTCTTACACTTAACCATACACAGCCCAGAAGTCAGGTGTGGAGTGAGGAAGCTAATGAGCACAGCAGAGGCAGACCTTCCCAGGGACTTCTCCCAGGTGTGTGAATTAGAAATCTGTCCTCTCCCACTCTGTGCAGCTGAATCAATTAACAGTTCTTTGGGGGTTGGCTCCATGAGGTCCGGTTTGCCTTGCCTCTTGGCTTCAGAATGACAGCAGAGCCTTTGCACTAGTTCTCAAGTGAGAAGTCTCTATACAGTCATAAATGTCAAAGCATCTTACTCCTTCAAATCTCCACTTGCTACTCTCCCATCTCCTGGTGGAGTTCTGGCCCTGCTAGCTGTGGGTGAATTGTTTCCTTGATCAGATATAGACCCCAGAATGCCACATCTGAATCTTTCTCTGTGATTTTCAGTCCAATGTATGACCTTGAGTAGAGAGTATCTCAAACTCCAGAGGAGAGCCCCTAGTAACTGTAATAGGGGTGCTGTTGATTATCTAGGAGATTGCCAAGCTCCTTTTCTGGCACAGACAAAGAATTAAATGCTGAGGGAAGACAGCAGAGCAAGCCTCAGAGAGGGGGGAAAGTGAGAGCTTTATTCCTTTGGGATGGGAGGGGCCCTAAGGCCAGGAGTCTGCTGACTGGAAGCTGACTTGGGTTCCTCTTGGTCCTATTTCCCTTCCTTACTATGATTTTCTTACAATATTGTCTGGGAACAAGAAGCCTCCATTTCAGAGACCCAGCAACTTTTTTTCTTTTTCTCTCTTTTTCTACCTATGTCTGTCCAACTCTTCTCCCCCTTTTTCTACCTATGTCTGTCCAACTCTTCTCCCCCTTTGTCTACTTATGTTTGTCCAAATCTTCTCTCCCTTTGTCTACCTATGTCCATCCAACTCTTCTAAGATGAATTTTTTCACATTACATAAATGTGTGACATCGTGGTTGATCTGTCTCTCTGTGCCTGGCTTATTTCACCTAACATATGACCTCTAGTTCCATCCATGTTGCTGGGATTGATCAAAATTCATTTTGTATGGTTAAATACTATTCTGCTGTGTGCAGGTTCCATGTTCTTATTGTCCATTTACAAATTGATGGGCATTTAATGTTGTTTCCATCTCTTGTTTATCCTAACTACAGTGAACATGGCTGTGCATGCCTCCCCTGGATCTCTATGGCACTTCATACCTCTGTACTCCTTGTGCTCCCCTCTTTGCCTCCCATTGTGGTCCCCTCTTTGTCTCCCATGCCCACACATACTTCTCACTTCATTTGGGAATTCTCATTTTTTAGACATGCTCACCTACCCAGGTGCCCAAGAATCTCTCTGGCATCACTGATCAAATATGGAGGTGGGCTTCTTTTCCCCTGTGTATGCCTGTTGTTCAGAAACTGTGCCTGGCAAAGAGGACATGTACAGTGTACGTTAACTAAATCATGTATGAAGACACGAACAGATTGGTGGCCTCAGTTGCTCTCCCTAGCAACAGACACGGTGGTGACTTCCTGCTGAGAGGTCCACTTCTGATGACGATAACACCTGTCTCTTTGTTTATGCATGAATTCCCTCTCACTTCACAACCCACATGCGTGCACACCAAATGGAGCTGCTAATGGGTTTTACTTGGTTCTGCTTCATGAACCCTAGTTGCCCGTGTCTGCTACATTATTTGTTCTTGCCATTATGTCCTCACAGCATGGGGTGATGGGGTGAAGGTCTGGCTAGAAAAGATGCTGCAGAAGTGGTCAGTGACCCAGAAGGGGTGTTCACCTGTGCATGGCATTTTATACAGTCTAGTGTCTCCTGGGGTGCCTTCCTTGCCTGCTGATTGTCAGGAAGCTTGGCTTGTGGAGCCTGCACCAGCAGGTCCCGAAGTGTATAGTCCAAGAGTGTATAGGGAAAAACTCCAAAGAAGCCACAGGAGTTCAGTAGGTAAGCACGATTCCACAGCTGTACCAAGTGGTTTCTCCCTTTGCCTTTGTCTTCTGCTCTTCCTGCTGCCATCTGCCGCCAGTTACAGTACAGGTGTGTATGTGGTCTCTTGGTCTCCCCTGAAGGTGATTCTATCATCCTCTCTGTTTGTCTTGCCATTAGTTACCAAATTGTTGATGGTTTGACCTACTACTCCTCCAAACATCTATCCCAGGTGCAACATCTGTCCCTGCTGCTTCTCCAGGGTAATGGTGACTACCTTGCACTGCTCACAATTAACTTAAAGTGATTGACTTAAACTAATTCTAGCCAATTTGCATGATGAAAAAAGAAACTGTCATATATTGTCAATTACTCAGTGGATCTGAGTATGTTAAATATAATCCATGGTCATTAATGCCACACACCTCACCTCCAAAGCTCATCTTAGCACCACATTCTTAGGAAATTGTGCCCAGCCTTACCTAGTCTAAGTTAGATTGTCCATACCCAGGATAAATTAGATTAGAATAGTCTAAGTTAGAATGTTGTTATGCAGTACAAGTTAGAGTGTCCTTACCCTATTTAAATGACACTGGTCGTCTCTTGTCTTAGGGACATTTAGCTATGTGTTGCACACTATTACACTTGTTTGTATCTCTTTTACTGGGGGCAAAGTTGGATTGGATATGCCTTTTTATTTTCACAGTGTTCTTTATTAGAACAATTAGTAAGTGCAGAGCAACTAGCAGTTGCTCAGTAAACACATGCTGACTGACTGATGGGTCAGCTACCACTGTTGCCAGATTTCCTTTTCCAGCCTGGTTCCTCAGCAGTTTGTCCAAAATAAACACACAGAGGCTATATTAATTATAAATCTGTTGGCTGATGACCTGGTCTTCTTACTGGCTAGCTCTGTCTTAATTATTAACCCATTTCTATCAATCTATGTATTGCCACAAGGCTATGGCTTACCCAGTAATGCCCCAGCATGTTGTTACTCCGTCGGCAGCATGGCAACTCCTCGGCAGGCTCCCTCTGCCTACCTTTCCCAGAATTCTCCTTGTCTCCTTGTCCAGCTTATCTTCCTGCCTCATTGGCTGAATGGTGTTTTATTCATTAACCAATAAGAAAAACATATATACAGAAGGACAGCCCCCATCATACCACCTATGACATCCCCTTTACTAATGCTGTCCAGCTCTGGAGATATGCAAGCAAGCAGTTCCAGGGAATAGCCTAATAAACAGCTCTGGCTAAGGGTACTAGATTCATAGCTGTGCAGCATGGATTTCAGCATAACACCTGCCACTTGTGAACTTTGCATACTGTAATTTTGAAGTCACGTTGGAAAAGTCACATGCACTCAACCTCATTGTCTGGAAATGTGGCCACACTAATATGTCACATCCACTTGTTAAGGAGTGTTATGAGAACCACATAAAAGGATATCTGAAAGAATTTGATAAAATGCAAAGCAGTATATAGAAGGAAACTCACAGTTGCTCCTGCTCATTTTGGTGTATTCAAAAGCATACACAAAGGTCATTTGATAGATTTAACTCAATACAAGTAAGTATTGTTGAAAACATTATTTGCCATGTATACTCGGTTTAGCACCATGAAAGACAGAATGAAAGCAATTTGTGCTCTGGGCCTAATCAACACTTTGGCAATCCCTCCAGGGTGTGAATTTGGATGGGTATAGAAAAGCAAATGATGGAGACAATTGACCATACTTTGAAAAACCTGGTTGCTAGCTGCCTCTTTAATTCCTTTTGAAAACTATGTGGGATCTTTATCTTCACATATGAGGGTTCACCTAATAAACCAGACAGGCTCTGTTAGAGATTCATGAAGTAATTCCAAGGAAATTCCACATTGTTGTCCTTCTTGATATGAGGTCACGGAATTCACTTGGCTTCAGATAGACACACATGGGGCTGGAAAGTTGCTTCAGCATGCCTCCCCTTCATATAACCCATGGATTCCACTGATACATGCTGGATCTTCATTTGTTAAGTGGTGAATCACTGACCAAAGGTTGTCTCTGTGATGAAGCCTTTTCAACTGACTTTCAATTGAGAGTGCCATCATCTTCTCTCTGTTGATCTCTTCAGAGCCTTGCACTCCTTGTTACCACTGCTTTTTCTTTAAAGTGGGGGCAATCTAAACAGCCCAAGATCAAGTCAGCTACTGGGTACTCTATAGAATTTGGTGCTGAATCCTTCACCAGCTCCCTAAGCCCCTATCATTGTGTAGGATAAACTTGACTGAGTTTGCAATAATTAATTATGCCTGTAAATCGGTACTAAGGGCTAACTTGTTTCTTTAATTTTAAATAAATAATGTAAGTTAGAGCTGGGAAGATGGCTCGGTGGACAAGAGTGCTTGCTGTTCAGTCATAAGGACCTGAGTTTGAATCTTCAGTATACATGTAAGTAAACAAGCTGGGTATGACTACATATGAACCCATCTCTCCCATGCAGTGAGTTAATGGAGATAAGAGGTACACTGGCTGGCAAGTCTAGCAGAAATGGCAAGTCCCAAGCTCAGTGAGAGATCCCGTGTCAAGGGTATAAGACGGAGAATGATAGAGAAAAACATCTGATGTTGTCCTCTGACCTCTGTGCTTGAAGGTATGGGCACGTGCATCCTTATACATAAACTCCCACAACAAAGAACAAAGCAATCCAAGGTGTATGATGTGTTTTTAAAATCCCACATACTCGAATTCCATCCTCTTAATTCTTTTTTCTTATTCACAGTTATTTAGGACATTAGAACTAATGTGCTAAAAACCGAACACGATAAGGATCCAACCAACCAGTTCTTTTTGACTGTCAGCTCACTGAAGGACAGACACGAGAATCAAGTAAAGAGGAGTGAGAAAGATTCATGAAAACACTGTCCTTTCCTACTGGAACATGGTTGATTCAAGCCTTAGTTATCCTGGTCCTGGGTAGCACCCCATCCTACCACCATCACTCTTAGGCCCAGGGCAGTGTTTATCTCCACGGACTATCCTCTGATTATGTTTCTTGTCTGAACAGCCACATTGACTTAGATCCTGTGACACTAACAGCCTGCTGTTGTTGCTGAGATATTAGCTCAATTATTACGAGTTAATATTAGGCCGGGTACATGCCTAGAAAGCAAATGAGAAACTGAACAGCTACAACTGCAGCAAAAAGAAACACAAAATCCCTCTTCCAGAAGCTAGCTTACATAATATTGGCTGATGTAGGAATCTGTGTTGGACCATTAGCTCGTGAGGAACTAACATGAAGAGCACTATTCTCCACTTCTGCCAGCTTCCATTTCCTCACCCAGAGCAGTGCCTGCCTCACTGTGGTATGCTTTGAATGCTTTAACAGCCAATACCAGTTAGCATTCTGTTTCTTGCTTGCAGAGATGCAGCCTTATAAGGAAACCCTAATACCATTGAGTTCAAGAGAGGAATCTTGGGTTCCATAGTCACCATTTCTCTTCATATTGATGATGCCTTTTAACTGATCTTTGTGGCACAACATGGACCCATCTAGAAATGTCATCAAGAAGACCCACAGATCCTAGGCATATTTCTGGATAGAAAATGGAATCTGTGAATAGTCCTTGGAAATGGATAGTAGGGGTGCTAGTTAATTTTTAGTCAACTTGACACAAGCTATATTCATCTGGGAAGAGAGAACCTCTGTTGAAAAAAATGCCTTCATCATATTGGCCTACAGGCAAGCCTGTGGAGCATTTTTTGATTAAAGATTAGTGTGAGAGGACACAGTCCACAATCGGCAGTGTCACCCCTGAGTGGTCCTGGATTGTGTAGACAGGAGGCTAAGCAAGCCAGGGGAGCAAGCCAGTAAGTTGTGTTCCTCCATGACCTCTGCTTCAGTTCCTGCCTCCAGGTTCACCCAGTGATGGACCATGATTAAGATGTGTAAGCAACACAATCACCTTTCTTTTATAAGTGGTTTTTGGTCATGTTATTTTACCACAGCAATAGCTAGTAAACTAGGACAGCAGGCAAGGGACATGACTAGATATAGCCCAGAGGAAATGGTATCATAATCAGCCACACACAGCAGAGCTCAGGGCCGTTTATTAAGTTACCAAGCACATCAACAGCAAAGTTGTATAAACTGGGTTCTCTTTCTCTGATGGAAGAGACTCCCAGTTCAAAGTGACATTGGGTAACTGAGAAAAGAGATTAAAAACAGCCCCCGGAAGGCTGTGTCCAGGAGCCGAAGTTGACACAAGATGGAGTAAAGGTTTAAATGAGCTCCTGTTTATCGCAGGGGAGAGAGAGCATGCAGCGTGTGAGGAAGGAGGAGGACAAGGGCATGTGCTGGGGAGAGATCAGATGGCCCGTGACTCAGCAGTGCAGCAGTGCAGTTGGGAAAGCCAGTGCTGCAGGGCCAGGTGGGAAGGTGGCACAGAGGAAGTCCGCAGGGACAGCGGCTCCTGCGAGGAGGCTGGGCAGGCCACAACCGGGCTGCTGGCTTAGACAGCCCTCTGGCCTTCTTGGCTCAGGATTCCACCCTTGGTGAAGCTGTGGGTGATTCTGTTGGACACCTTTTTCAGAGGTTGCAGATGGGTTTTCTGTGCTGGGGCCATGGAGACGAATCAATAGAGGACAGTTATGTGTCAAGAGAATGTCGTGCTCCCCACCATCGTAACCATTACTAAACTTGTATTAGCCAGTTCCTCAGCAAGTTTCAAAATATCTTAAGTGCAACATAATTTGCTGATTATTCTTTCTCTTGATTAAGAAATCCTGCTTTTCTAACCCAAAGGGGTGTTGGTTTTGCAGACCTTTGTGTTCAGTGTTCTTTCTGAGCTCACTCCCTTCTAGAACTGCTCTCTCCAGCCTCGGACTCTCAGCCAAAGCCTGTCTCTTATGTGAAGAAGCCCTTTCTGACCTTCCCAAGCAGAGTTAGATTCTTTGCTGGCTTTCTGCTGTATTGTGTACTTTCCCCGTTAAAGACTCATTAATCACACTAGATAGAATTAGAATAGGAACTTCTTGAAGGCTCAGATCAAAGGTGCAGCTCTCCCTCCTCCTTGTATTCTGTTAGCTGAATGGTCCCTGCCATGTGCTGTGTACTCTTTAAATATTTATTGGATGATTAAATGAAGGCATGAATGAAAGGGAGTACATAAATAAAAGATTTATGAGTAAAAAGCCTGGTATTTAACCAGAAAAAAAGGCAACTCTTAACTCTGTATTTCTTGGTATACCACACAGGTTGGGAATCATATTGTAAAGAGAATTTTACATTTCCAGTGGTGTACAAAACAGAAGTCATTAACTGAATATAGTGGTATACACCTGTCATCCTGGCACTCGGGGTGGGATGGGGCAGGAGAATCTTGAGTTTGAGGCCACGTTGGGCTACATAGTGAGTCTCTATTACAAGGAAACCAGAATGGAGGAGAAGGAAGAGTAGGAGAAAGGACGAGGAGGACAAGAAAGGAGGAGGAGAGTGATTTCTCCTGCCAGTAACTTCACTGTCTTTTTCTGTGTACCTTCAGGAGGTAAGCCTTCTGTTGAAATGATGACAATGATGAGAGTTTCATGTTGTCCCCACTAATTTGACAGTGAAGAACATGATGCCAGCACCAGAATTTTTCAAGGTAGCAGCACACTAACGTGTCTTTTTAATCCTCGAGATCTATATTCTCATGCTAAGACTGTTCAGAAAGAAACAGTCTGTACTTGGCATCACCTCCAAGTGCTCCATCTCTGTCTCCAGAGTGTAGTACCTGATGCCTGTGAAGGATGGGAATGCCCTGATCCTGACTGGAGCTGCTGATCTGGGAGATCTTTCCCTCCTCCAACTGACATCTTTGTTTCAAAATCAAACAGAACAGCATAAAAAAAGTTTTCCTAGTGGCATGTACTCTTAAAGATCTTTCCTCTTTGCAGCTCATTTCTAGTATCTGTCTTTAATGTTGTCAACATGTTCCCAAGTCGGCTGGCTGGGGTGTTAGCAAACACAGGCAGCGGGACTTCTCCATTTTCTGACAGATGCAGAGAGCCCACTCCAAACAGGAGCTTTAAAAGCACACATCCCTTTCTTTTTCTCTCTCTTAGAAGAAATGATTAGTGTCACAATTTCATTATCTATTTGAAAGAGGCATGTGTTCTCAATGTCTTCTGATTCTTTTTGGTGCTCAGTTATCACCAAATGAGTTCTGGATATTTTAATATGTAGCTAGATCTTTGAATCTAGCAGATACAACTCATCAGTCTCAGACACTGGGACTGTGGTGAAGCATCTATCCGATTGATCATGGTGAAAACCTGAGCTTGGCACTCAGGCTCTCCTGCATTCAAATGATGCTTTTGCTCTGTTCTGACTTTGTGACTGGAAGTAAGCTCTCCCATACCTCAGTTTCCCCACTGATGAAATATGGTTGACTTTTATTCCCACCGAGGAGTTAATGTTCAGACCAAATGAGTTATTAGACACAAAGCTCATGTACTTACAGATCCATAGGGGACAACAGACAAATGCTGATGGTATTGGCAATGACGAGGAGGTTGAAGATATGATTTTCAGGACAGAAAATTCTCCAAAACTTTTGGGGAGCTCATATTCATGAAAAATCAAATACCAGTTTTATGGATGAATAAAATTAAAAATTTTCAATGTTCTGTGTTTCAAATTTCTTGAAAAACATAATACAAAGCAAAAATCTGCCTTCAGACATCCTAATGCTCCTGGGGACAGAGACCTGGGCCAGGGTGATTTAGACATGGAAACTGATGAGTTTCTGAGTCTCCAAAGGTTTGTCCCCAGTACCTGTAAACACCTGGTTGATGAGGACCCCAGACCTCTGCCACTTTTGACTAGAAGACTTTCTTCACACTTCCCAAACTCTGGATATGGTTTTCAATACATCATATAAGGAATTAATGAACAAAAAAGAGAATAAAAAGATGCTACTATTTTAATGGGATTAATATTTAGGTTTATTTGGCAGATGGATGTCTGTGTTTAGCAATGCTATGCTGTACTTTGAGTTAAGAGATGTTCTGGAGAATATGAGGGAAAGTATTGACAATAGATTTCCAACTTACACCAAAGCAGGCTGGACAGGCCTGGGGAATGCAAGAGGAAGTGAGCAAATGGAGAAGGCAATTTTACTGCCTGACATGAATTTTGTTTTTCTGAGAAAAGGTGCTTTCCTCAGGAATTGGAGACAAACTACAGCTCAGGAGGGGAGAGTGCTTCCCATGAAAGCTCTAGGACCTGAGTTTGCATTCCAGAACACATGCTAAAAATCAAGGGGGGTCATGGTGTGCACTTGTAATACCAGCACTAGGAGACAAGGATGGGCGCTCCTTGGAGGCTCATTGGCTAGTCAGTCTAGCCTAATCAGTGATCTCCAGACCAGAAAGAGGCCCTGCCTCAAAAGGCAATGTAGAAGGCTCTGAAGAATCATACTTGAGGTTTGTCACCTGCACACACATGCACTGAGTACCCATACACACATGCACTGAGTACCATACACATATGAATACCATGCACTGAGTTCCATACACACATGAGTATCATACATTGACTACCCATGCACACCCAACAAAAAATTGGATTCTGAAGGTAATGTGTGGGCGAATTTGTTGGTTACATAGCAATTGAAGATGATAACATTTCTTGGCACACTGGAGCAAGGATCTTCATGGTTTTAGCAGGATGCCTCCCCAAGAGCCTTCATAGACACAGACAGCAGAGGACAAGTCTCTTCCCCACACTGGACTGCACACTTACAGCTTACATTCATCTGAGACTCTTGTAAGTCCTTGGGGAAAGTGCTAGGGAAACAATAGCATTTCCCAAATAGCTCACAGCCTGTGGAATTCCTAGACTGTGTCTCCCACCCAGATAGGAGGAAGGGCTAAAGTAGGGGCCTGGAAGGCCATGTATTTTGGTTATCTTTCTTTTCCTGTTGTGTGACAATGTATCTGACCTTGAGTGCCTTAAAGAAGGAAGGCATGGAAGGGAGTGGAGGTGGAGGCACTGAGTGAGTGGAGGAAGTTTGCTGTTGGGCTGCCTACCTGTGGTCCTTGAAGCCTGTGTGATCTCTGGTCCAGCAAGGAGTCTCTGCTTGAGTTCACACATCTGTTTTTCTGGCTTTCTTGGCCTGTACCTGTTCTTCTGACAGTGTGACCTGCACCTGGGCAGATGAAGTCTACAGGATTTGGGGGCAGTGAAATGGGTCTAGGGATCAGAGGGATTGGGACACCAACCCTGCCACAAAACCTTTGACTTACAGTTCATCCTGCCTGCAGAGGGTTCTGAGACCAGAGCCTGGAAGAATTGTCTTTAGAGAGAGCAGAGAGACTTCACCTAGCAGCTAATGGGAGCATATGAAGAATCCCACAGCCAAACATTATAGGCGGAGCTCAGGTAGTCCTACAGAGGAGGGGCATGAAGGGTCAAGGAACCATAAGGGTCAGGGACACTATAAGAACATGGCCCACAGAATCACCTGGCTGGGATTCATGGGGGTTCACAGAGATCAGGGAGCCTATAAGGGGTCTGACCTAGGTCCTCTGCATATATGTTATGGCTGAGTAGCTTGGTGATCTTGTGGGATTCCTAACAGTGAGAGTGGAGGTGTCTCTGACTCTTTTGCCTGATCTTGGGACCCTTTTCCACCTACTGGGTTATCTTTTCAGCCTTGATTTGATGGTATGTGCCTGGTCTTATTGTAGCTTGCTATGCCATATTTGTTTGATGTCCCTGGAAGGCCTGCTCTTCTCTGAGTGAAGATGAAGGCAGGCTCGGGTGGGGGATCTTGGGGAGAGGGGAGGTAGGAGGTAGAGACTGGGGGGAGGGAAGGGAGGGACAACTGTAGTCAGGCTGTAATATATGAGAGAAGAATAAAAAATAAAGAACTTGGAAGTAAAAGAAGAAGGAAAGGTGGAAGCACTTATTTTGGCTCACAGTTTGAGGGCACAGTACATCATGGTGGGGAAGGCATGCAGGCAGGAGTGGGAGACAGCTGGTTTACTGCCACAGCCAAGATGAAGAGGTAGAGAGAGAAATGAATGCTGATACTCAGCTTATTTTCTCATTCTTATGTAACCAGAGGCTCTAGCACATGAAATGGTTCTGTCCATGTTTAGGGAACCTATCCCATTCATACTCTTTCATAGATACACATGCCCAGAGATTTGTACCCAAAGTGATTCTATATCCTCTTAAGTTGGAAGGGCAGGTTATCACAGGAGGTCTTATAAAGCCAAATGCAACTTGGAGTCAGAACTAGATTGATAACAGATAGTTTATTAAGAAAGTATTCACGCAAGGAAGTGACTAGGTTTACACAGATTGCCTGCTCGTCCGATCAGCAGGGCAGGAGAGAGAAAAAAGAGGGCCGAGTACATGCCTATCTGATATTTAAACCCTTACTATGTCACTCTGACCACACCCAAGTGGAGCTGGCAGCTATTAGGCTTAAGTCTGGGCTTTTCTCATTCCGATGCCTTCAACCCTCCTCAAATGGCCCAAGGAGGCCCCTGTAGGCCTGATGGCTGAGCCACAAATAAGCAGAACCTTCATTTTATTGGATCCATGGGGAGATGAATCTCATAGTTTTTGAATCATACAGGAACTAAGTTGAGTTATCTGTCTTAAACCATACCTTAAAACCGTGTCTTCCAAGAGGCAAAGTCCAGACTCTTCCAGGCTCTCTTTTTTGAGAGCATGCCTACATCTTCCAGCCTCTGCTTTGTTAGCTCCAGCTTCAAGGTTATAAGAAAAGAAACACATTTAGTAACACAATAAGATTATACATACAGATTTAGGTATGGCCCAAATACATAGTATATGTATGAATATTTTCTTGGATTACTTTGTCACAATGACATAGCTGGTGTGTAGAAAAGACATTAATTTGGAATATGTGCCATGTGTATTTTATCTCACAGAGCCCTTTCTAAGATGTGGTCTTGTGTCAGGCATATAAGCTTCTCTGTGCTACTCCAGTTAGAAGGGTGAAAGTGCTAAATTATTTGTGCTTAACTTTTCCTCCAAGTTGAATATGTTTTAAAAATATTATTTTATTTTCACTTATGTGTATGCATGTTTGGTACACAGATATGTCTGGTTCCCAGGGAGACCAGAAGAGGGAATCAAACCCTTCTAATTGGAGTTACAGGTGGTTAGAAGTGGGTTCTGGAGATAGAACCCCAGTTGTCTGGAAGAGCAGCTAGTGCTCTTAACCACTGTGTCATCTCTCTAGACACCTAAGTCTAATTCTATAAAAATCTTAATAGTCTTCACTAACAAGATATGTACCCCAACCCCACCTCATCTTCTCCCTTTACAAAGGAAGTGAGGCAAGTGCAGCAGGAGCTTTCTGTGAATCCTCACAGAAAGGGGATCTTACTGGATTGTCACTGATGCTGAATGTAGATATAGCTACATAAGGTCCAAATAACTCACCAATACTCTCAAGGATAGTTAATTCACACAGATATTTAGAAGCATAATATTCAAGACCAATGTTTGGAAAGAGCCTATCACCCAATACTAGGAATGGTTACTGAAGATTTATTTTCCCTGCCAACCAGTTCAGGTATGAGAGAGAAAGAAAAGACACATTCATGGTTTTATGTACTCCATGGGCACAATCTTAGAAATCTCCCCAGTGTTACTTGTATTCTAGACCCATTGCTTCTGCTGAGAAGGTCAAAGATGCAGATGCTAGTGGAAGAATTGAGAATGCTAATGATGCCCATATCAACTCATCTTTTCCTGAGTAACCTTTTTTCAGCTGCTGTGTTGAACAATTCCTAAGCTTTGGTTCTCTGTACATATGAGTGCCCTTCTACATTTCAAGGTGGTATTTCTGTGTCTTTAAAATCAGGTATGTTAATATATGTAGCCTCCACTGTAACCATCCTTTCCCCAGCAGAGTAAGGAACTTGTGCTGTATGTCCAACAGTGCTATATTGTTTCAAGAGCCCAGGCAAGCCTTTCTAAAAAGCTGCTCTGTTTTCCATGTTCCTTATTCGGGAAGAAAACACACAGAAGTAATTGGGGGTGTGGGATGAGGTATGAGATCCTCTTTCTCTTTCATCCTTACATGTCTCATGTGGGGCTTCTCCAGCAGGCCACATGAGCACTTGTGATAGGCTCTACAAGTGGAAAACGGTGCTTTTCAAGGCTTCACCTGAGAATGGCTATACAGGTATTGCCCCCTCTTCTGACCATTGCCTGTCTGCTGTTTCAAAAATCTTAGAAGCACCAAAATCTAGGGGTCATCTTGTTGACCCTCATTTTACAGATGAGGAGCAGACATTGGAGAGAGGGAGTGATTTCCTCAAGGTTGCATGTTCCTCAGAGGTTGGCTTACCAACAGGCTCTGGGTGATCTTAGCTGATTTTCTATGATCATGTCTTCCTGTTCTCCTCCTCTTACCTCTTGCTCTGTTTGAGTGAGCCTGGGGGCAAATGCAGGTCTCTGCAACCATGGAAATACCATGCAAGTGGTAATGCAGGGTAATATAAGTATACAGGTCACTGGTAAAGCTTGGGAAGAGACTGTCTTGTTATAGAAAATAATGTCTACTGTAGTGGTGTGATATAGATACACATTAGAGCAAAGAAAGCATCTGCCAGTGCTGCCTCTAGCTGATTGTTCAGTAGGAGGCTCCAGTCTAAATCTGCTAAACAACTGGGAGCCTAATAGTTTCTTTCTAAAGACAGATCCAAGTACGTCTTCTCACCCAGAATGCTCATTTTATCCTTAGATTCTAAATACTGGAAAGCAACAATTTTATGTACTTAATCCATACTTTTGATATTTGAGAATATCGATATGTTTCTGATAATTCTCTCAAATTCTTTTGCTATTATTTCTTCTTTCCTTTTACTTGCTTTCTTAAAACACCTCTATCCATCCATTCATCCATCCGTTTGTCTGACCATCTATCTATTTATTCATCCATGAGGGAAGGACCATCTTTGGACAGCAAAGAGGTTAAAGTATCCTTCAAGGGCTGTGAATGTAGTTCCATTGACTGAGTGCTTGCCAACAATGCTCTAAGCCCTGGGTTTAATCCAAGCACCAGAGACACCAGATGTGGTGGGAGTTGTGGTAATGCATTGTAGCCTCAGCATTCTGGAGGTAGAGGTAGGAAGATCAGCAGTTGAAGGTCACCTTTGGCTACATAGGGAGTTCCATGCCAGCCTGGGCTACTTAGGTCAAAAAAGAAAAGAAGAAATGAGGCCCAAGAGAAGGTTCACATGCTGCAAAGCCTGAAGACTGGAGTTTAATCCCTAGAACCCATATGGTAGAAAAGGAGGGCTGACTCCCACAAGTAGTCATTTGACTTCCACATGTGCATTGTGGCATGGCAAGTGCATATGCATATGTGTGCACCAACACATAGATACATACACTATACATAAACACACAGACCTACACAATACAAATTAATTAGAAAATAAGAATAACAATGAATTAACCAAACCATGATACAGACCCTGCAAAGACTTGGGCATCTGCTCTTGAACTTTGAGTTATATACCACCCATCAGACTGTCTTGCAATAGGACATGGTGGCCTCTGTACCCATGTCTTAGTTTTCCAGTGTGGGAAGCACTTGATCTTGGGTGACACATATGTTTGAGCAGAGGCAGACTCTGAAGGCGCTGACAGCTGAATGCCAACCCAAGACTATGGACAGCAAGGTCTTCCATGAGAGAGATAAGTAAGGCTCCATGCTTTCTTCAGACAGATGAAGTCTTACTGGTCCCTATTGAGTTGGTAGGAAAACTTCAGTGTCAAAGACATTCATCCTATAAAGAGCTTTCTTTTTCCTACCTAAAGTGTCTCCATTGCCATGGATTTGGAAGTGACTTCCCTGATGTGGCTTTCCAAGAGGCTATCTTCCACTGGGCTTAGATCATGGTGTTCAGTATCTACCTACTCTTTGGTAACAGAAGGTTTTGGTCCAGTGACACCAATTATTCTCTGTCCTGTATATGACTTTCTCATTCTTACCTCCACCAATTCATACCAGTAGAATTCCATCCTTAATTACCTGTAGATTTCGAGAATTATAGAAAGGTTGAAAGGCCTTGAAGTTCAGAATTAACCTGTGTTTATGTGCAGGGATTGGCAAAGTACAGTTATTAGCAATAAAGTTTTATTGGATTACTTTACATATTGGATTCATTTACATATTGTCTGTGGCTGCTCTTTTGTTAGAGCTCTGGTCAGTGGTTCATAAGACAGAGGTCTTACTGTTCATAAATCCTACAAAGTATTTATCCTTTAGCTCACAACTGAAAATGTGTGCTGACATTTTACTCCAACCTTTTGTTTGGATTAAAAGTTGTTCTGGGTTCTTTGCTGTACACTGAGGGTGCTTGCTTTCCCTGAATGCTCCACTTCAACACATACAGGACTCAGAGTAATGCAGCTGTTAAACGTTGGGCTCCTCAGGTCTCTGTCTCACAGACCCAGGTAGCCTATGAGCAGATACAGCTGTGGATCCCAGCGGACCTTGAGAAGAATCCATGGCTTCTCTCAGCCTCCGAATCCCAGTTGGCTTTGCTATGCTTTTCAGATGTCTGAGGCTGCTAGAGCCTTCAAGGTGGTCTTTGACCTTGAATATATAGCCATTGTCTCATGCTGAAACTTCCCTACACTACAGTGCAGCAGGAGGACAGGACTGTGTGGGAGGCCCTGCAAGAAGTGACTCATTTACCTCATACACAGGATTGGCAGAATGAGAGGGAACAGAGAAAGAGCTCTGGTCTCATCCACTAAGGGCACTGATGGTGTCCAGGGAGTGATGGAAGAACATGCTTCTCTCCGCAGAAGCTCCTCCACCCTTTATTCTGAAATCCTAGCTGTAGCCCTACTCACTGCTGTGCTGCCCATCATAGCCCCCTCCCACTCGCAGTGAACTCCAAGGGTCATGCCCACATTGGCCCAATAAATTTGGTGTATTCTGGCTATTTACCAGGTTGTAAATATGTGTAAATATGTGTAGGGGTGGAGGCAGAAGATCTGTCTTTTTTGAATCACGGAAGATTCTGTTTGAAAAAATGTCTGTAGCTAAAAATTCTGAAATTAGACTGAAATAGCGTTAAATCATCAAAGCCTCATGGGGTAGGTTGAACCCCAAGCAGTGTTAGACCGATACCAAACCTCCCTTATTAGGCAGATACAGACATAAGCACCACACTAACCATAGGAAAGAAAACCGCGGCGCTATTAATGGGCTCCACAAGTAATGACATCCTGCCATTTGTGACGATGTGGGTGGAGCTAGAGGACATCATGTTAAGTGAAATACCTCCGGCACAGAACTGCTTCCTACTCTCAATCATGTGTGAGACTAAAATATTATCCTCAGAAGTGAAGAAGTGAGCTGGATCAGCAGAGGCCTGGAAGAGTAGGGAGAGAGTGATGGAGAGAGGTTAATTCATGGGTAAGGGGATTCAGGGGACAGAAGTGTTCTAACATAGAGGAGGGTAACTGTGGTTAAAAACATTCATTATACTTCAGTATCGCTATCAGAAGCATTAGAATGTTCTCAATGAAAATAAATTAGATGTGTTTGGGGTGATATGTATCCCAATTATCCAGATCTGATCATTACACATATACATGCACTGGGATATCACATTGTACACCAGAAATATATTGAATTTTGCAAAGAAGGAGTGATGTTGGAGGTATGTTTAGTGCCTATTAGGAGCTGTACATTATACATCTGGCATTTCTACTTTTATGGCACCGTAGCTCTGCTGAATTAGAACCTCTTGAGTCCAAGCCCATGGTATAAAATATACACTTTTCACAATAAAAATATATTTTATAACATACAACTTTTCACATATATAACTTTCACAATTATACACACACATACACACATACATACATGCACACACACACACACACACACACACACACACACACACACACACACATTTCACGATAAAAGCCCCATACTTTCTGTCCTCCAAAGCCATGTAATATTATCGATCATTTGTTCTTCCCTTGATATGTGAAGAATATGTCAGTACACTGAGCCATGCTAGCTCCTTATGCTTCAATTCCAAAGGTTGTCCATAGTATATCACATATGAAAAATACATTTCATCTGGTTAATCCACATCCAGTCATTACAGAGACCTCCTGAGGTAGTTGAGTGGGACACCTACTTAAGGTGATTCACTAACACCTGCACTGTCCAGGACCCCAGCTTGGGTCTGTCAAGCAACGGATACCTCCTTCTAGGAAGAGAAAATGAAGCATCTCTTCTTGTGTATTTACATTCTAAGCCAATGCAGAGCAAGGACTGAAGGATAACTCATGAGCCAAGCATCTCTATAGGAGCCAGTTTTCTTCTGAAGAAGTCTGAAGAGTACTTCTTGAAGAAGAAAAAAAAAAGCATGAGTTAGAAATTGGGACCTTTGATTTTCTTAGCCAGTAGAAGTGTGCAGCACTTATGAACTGTCTGATCTGGGCCCTTAGATGACTCAGGGCATTGCTATTACCAAGTAAATAGGACAAGTCAATTTATCCTCAGCTATGGACATGACAAAAGTCTATCATGCATGTACCTGGTGTCAACCTGAAGTTAGATATAAGCTTGCTGTGCACACATCAATAGCCTGCCATTGTTTGGAGACAGACTCTTGCTGTGCATTCTCTTGCTGATAGATAGCATGGGCAGTCCATATGTCTCATCATTGACAGCACAGCAGAGGCATGCAGTACTTTTTATTTTCTAGCTTATAACACAGATTAGGCATCTAGGTAATCCTCTCAGGATGCTTCTTTCTGTTTACTTAGACTGTTTGCACAAACTGCTCCATGAACCTGAGATATTGGGGCTCTATAGGAATTTATTTTTGTCTGCCTTTGGTTTATCATGGTCTGGGGGCGTGTCTCAGTATTTTTTTCTTAGAGAACACTGAAGAAATTTGCAATGTTAATGTTAGAGATTTCACATGCTGCCAGCCCCCATTCTAAAGTATTTACTCCCCTTTCATGATTAAAATAAAAAGCAATTGTCAAAATAGAATCTCCAGGTGGTGTGGATGGACATATCAAAGGCAAAATACACTGCACTTTCAGTCTGAAGACATGGTTGGTTCCATTTGTAATTTCTTGGTTTGACTATAGCATTGGGTGGCATCAGCCACACTTGTGGGCTGTCTTCCTAATGCCAAGCAAACATTTTGGAGGGATAAAGTGTACTGCCCTGGGTCGTGAGTGTCAGACTGGGCTTTCATATCTATAGAACTCACCCGATTTCATTGCCTTTCTCTCCAAGGAATTCCAGGAAGAACTTCCAAATGTTTTAGCGCAGGGTTGAAACATGTTGTCACCTCTGTGCAATGACTGATGAGGTCTTTGGAAGAATTACAGGTTCTCTTTGAGATCTTCACATATGGAGAAGGCCATGGACGGAGCCTGACATCTAATGGCAAGTCACAGCTTCCTGACAAGGAAAAGTTAGAAAAGGAGAAACAAATTGGGTAGAATTGGCTGGTTGTCACTATCTCAGTGTCTTTCAAACAGCAGGTCTTCCAAACCTCATTCCATCCAGGCTCATCCTTCCCTTGCTATTGTCATTTTAGAATTACACACACACACACACACACACACACACACACACACACACACACACACACACTGTTAGGAAAAAAGCACCCAGCCAAAACAGAAACAAAGTGAAACAAACAACCAAAAACCAAAGCCAAAACCAAAAAAATCATAAACAAAGGCACAAAACACTTCATAATGTTGGGCCGTATTTGAGGCCTGAGATGCACATGTCCCCTCAGTTCACAAGGCCAGACATGCCTGGCAGTTGTCTTATAAGAAAGAGAAAGTTGTTAAAAATTTTCCAAGTCTGTAACAGCTTGAATGAAAACGTTAATTTTTAAAATATCAACAGAATACCACTATTTGGTAGTGGATGTGAGAAGAATTTGTCAAACATACAGTGCCTATGAAGTAGATGCTCTTTATTACTTTAATTTCACCCTTTTGCCTCTTGTTTTGATGATGTGCAAATGTCAGATGAAAGCCTTATAAATGATGCATAGTAGCCTTTAAAACACTTTAGTGAATGAAAGCCATTTCTAATCTGAACATGATTAATATCCACCCATAGCAGAAATAAATAACAAACAGTCCCTCGCTGTTATGTAGTAGTCTGTGATGGGAAAGTACCTTCTATTACAGTTGTATTACCTTTTCACTTATTTCGTGATTCAGGTGACTGCTGTGCTTTGCAGAAACCTAGTTTAGAAAAGAGGAAAATTTCGAGTGAAATGGTAAAAACTGATAAACACCCTAGGGCCCAGACTCAGAACCTAAGTTCCTGGACATCCATCCTAAGCTCTTAATTTCCTTTCAAAAGTTACATTTTTTGCTTAGTTATTTAGGAAAAAAACTGTGATTAAGAAACAGTGCATTTGAGTCAGATGGTGGTGGGGTACCAACATTTGATCAGAGGCAGGTGGATCTCCGTGAGCTGGAGGCCATCCAGTCTACAGAGCTAGTTTCAGGACAGCCAGGGCTACACAAAGAATCCTGTCTCAAAAAACCAAAGCCCCATTTTGGACAAATAAAAGGTATGTGATCGGGTTTCTTGATTTCAGAGGAGCTGATGACTGCCTTCAAATCACCATTGGGTGTTGTTTCCATAGATGACAGATCTTCATATGTACTGTAAACCCTGAAATCTATTAACACACAGAAGGAAGACTCCTGCTGTACACACACACACACACACACACACACACACACACACACACACACACACACACACACACACCAACGCGCAAAGGGGAGGAGAAGAGAGAGAGAGAGAGAGAGAGAGAGAGAGAGAGAGAGAGAGAGAGAGAGAGAGAGAGAGAGCTTCATTTCTGCAGTCCCAAGAGCTCCATTTCTGCAATCTTGATCCTAGTCTGTCCTTGGGGAAATGTGTTAGCCTGGATCACAGGTGACACCTGCGCCTTCAGGTTGCTTTCAGGTTTATCTTTCACTTACTGGCAGGTTTGTTTGCTATTCCTTTGATGGGATTGTGGCCTTTTGTCATTACAGGCAGCACCAAAGGGAGCACCTGCGTTTTCCACATGCCTCATTTCTCTCTGACTCTTGTTTACCTCCCAACTCATTAGCTCCAAATGCCTCATGGAATATAATAATACCATCCCAAGCTAGCCTCTGCTCCATGGCCATGATAAGACTGCTGCTACCAAGGGCCAGGGGATTTTCCTGCATCTTCTCTGGGTTAGTCTCATGATGCAAACTTTCCATACAGCCATTTGTTATAGGTTATCCAGACAGATCACCAAAGAGCCTCCATACTGAAGACAGGAGGCTCTCAGAACTGGACAGACATGGTAATCAACACTAGGCATCATCTTTCTCTAGCATAATCTGCACATACACTTTGATTCTTTGTGAGACTCAATCATCTAGTCTGAAAACTGGAAATGATAGTTTTACTCAATAGCAGCCAGGAAAGCTCTCAGTACATAACAAATGCCCCAAAGTGGCAGTAACTATCATGCTATCTTATTATTCACTTGTTATTAAGAGCCAAAAGTAGCAAATGTGGAAAATATGGTGTTGAACTTGGTTGGGTAGCTCTGAGTTGGTTTTTAAACCTTCGCTATAAGGAGCATCTCTATGGTCTGTGCTTACTGGGTAGAAGAGTGTCCTGTGCCAGCACATGGAGAGCCATGAGCCCCCAGCATCCGTCACAAAGAGCTTTCTGGGGCTCTAATCCCATGAGCACACTCATCTTCAGGGTGACATCTGCTTGTCTGGGGCTTGCCAGGAAGCAACATTTATGTATTTACACCCACCTTGGTTCTTGCTCCCGATGTCATCATGGCTGAGATGCTCATGAGATGCTCATGGCATCACTGTGGTCCCTAGAGACATGCTTTGCAGAAACACAGTCCCAGGGAATCCAGCTGTGCTTCTGGACTTCCAAGGGCCATCTCTGGCTGCTACCACACCGGGAAAATACCCTTTCACTCTGTATGTGATCTCTTGTATTAAAGAAAATAAAGAAATAATCAATGTTGTTCACAGAAACCTGGTGACCCACTCAACCTGAGACCACATGGTAAGGGTGGCTGTGAGGGTTTGATAGTCAAATCCATAGAAATCTTCCTCAGGAAGAGCACACATGCTCCAGTTCTGGCCATTTTTTTTTCTTGAGTGAAACAAGGACACTTTTACATAATTCCAGAAAGGTTTCTTTCAGACTATTATTGAATATGACTCTGATATGAGATTTGTCAAAGGAAGGCAGCCTGACTGAATTTTTCCATTGTCTGAATCATACCTTACTTTAAAATACAGTTTACTGAAAAATAAAAGAAAACATTGAGCTTGCTTGTAAAAGATAACAGTGGCACTATACATTATAAGGGTTGGTAGCCACCATGTGGGTGCTGGGAACCTAACCTGGAGCCTCTGCAAGAGCAGCAGGTGCTCTTAACCACTGAGCCATCTCTCCAGCCAGAGCCATTTTCTTTTGAAAGTCAGGCATGGTGCCTGGAATCCTATGGTGAGGTGGGAAGCAGAGACTGGAGAACCATCTGGAAAGGCACACACAGAGCTTAGCAGCAGAAATAAGAGCGACTTGCCTCAAATAAAATGGGAGGAAAAAAACTGACAGAGCCTATGAACTCCAGGCATGGACTGTGGCATTTTTTCTCTCTCTCCTCCTCTTTCATTCCCTCTCTCCTCTCCAAATAAAGAAACACTTAGAGAAAGAGAATTTTTAAAATTTCTTTTAACAATGCTATCAACTTGACTAAGTTTGGGAGCCCTGTGGACCAAGGAGGTCTAAGCAAGCTGGGAGTGTTGCAATAATCTTTTGCAGGTTATTTCTCTCAAAATTATGAAAAATGGTTAAATTCTATGCAATTACTTGTTATTGTTTATAGGAAAAGAGAGGCCATGTTATGAGAACAGAAATATGTGTAGCCACACTGTCTCCAATGATTTAACAGGCTTGTATTTTTGAGTAAAGATTTATTTCAATGCTTTTCATATACCACAGGGGTCTATGAGGGTGAAGGGCTCAACCCTGAAATGTGGAAAGAAGTGAGGTGAAAGATTCCACAGTGGAGAAAGGAGGGGAGAGGTTTGTGTGCTGAGGGGTGATGGATGGGGAGTTAGACTGGTTCCTGACATTCTTGCATATAAAGGATTTGAAAAGCTCAAAAGTGAGTTCTTGGGGTTTTGCTATTTATGCACACTGAAGTCATTTAACCTTAACCTTTGCAGAGCTGTTTTCTCATCTATGAAATAAGGAGACTGAATTGAATTATCTTGAAGGTCTTTTGAAACTCTGACATCTATGAGAAGAGAGGCACCGATATGGAAAGTGGTTAAAAATAGTATGCATCCATCTCTCTTCTCCCCTCCACCAGCACAGAAAGAAAAGTCAACTGTATCCCAAGATGGGAGCCCATGCTCGGATTGCAGACACTCCACACACCACACTCATACACGAAATAAAGCCATGCTGTCACGGTTGCCTGCCTTGGATGGGTTCCTTCTCCCCTGCTGCAGGATTCCTCTGGTCTCTGAGTCACAGAAGATATGAGGTTCTATATGTTATGTCTTCTCCTCATCTGCATAACCATCCCTGGACAAACCAACTTTTATCTGACTTTCTGTTGTCAGGGTTGCCATAACAAGGGGCCCCCTGCCCCAAGCCTAATCTCTTAGACATTTGTTCTCTCCCACTGAAAGCAAAGTCTTATAGAACAAGTCCCATCTTTGTCCTCTGGCTTCTTTCTATATCAATTGCTAATTGTTTATTCTCTTATTCCACCTAGAATATAGGCTTGTCAAAGACAAAGGTCTTATTTGTCTTTAAACTGTTGGGCTGAGAACTTTGTCTGGTACTGGCAACGAGCAATGCTCAATTAATGTTGCTGAATAAATGAGTGAAATAAATAATTTAACACTATTCAGGGAAAGGCGCACAGACAAAACAACATCTTTAAAAGACAATGTAGACACATGTCTGCTTTTTTTCCCTAATAGTTTCTTGTAAGTGGGTGGCTGTCACCTCCCCATTGGGAAGAGTACAACTACAGAGGTAACACTAATCGTTTCTCATTTGCGCACAATTGTCAATTTTCTGGAGCCGTGTTTGGCTGGCAGCAATGGAGCCAGGCCTGGTATCATCCATCGGAGAGCATCCCATTCTAATAGCTGCTTGCCATAAGTTGCAAATGCATCGTACATAAGCTACTTATTTCTGCATCATCAACTTCTAATGTTTCTTTAGGCTGATGGAATTTTGTGTTTCTTGAAGTCAGGAAATGAGCCAAACTGTTCTTTTCTTCTACATGATGTCTGAGATTGCCCCTCTTCTTGGGCCTGCCTCCTGTCCTTATGCTCAGACAAATCTAGGGTTTCTTGGTCCCCCCACCAGACACTGCTTCCTCCTGAGAATCAAATACAGCTTTGCAGATGCTGTCTGGATATAAGGTGCCAGATGTTCTTGGAGTTTATGCCTCCAGGGGGCAAAGGTCCCTGTTTGGGAGAATACTCAAGCCTAGTACTGCTTACCCCCCTCAAACATGTTTTAGACTTCTAATTCCTCTATGGAGGATAGACAAGGGAACTATACTTGTTCCTTTTCTTGCAGTGGCAAAATACTAGACAAAAGCAAAAGGGGAGGAGGGTGGCTCACAGTTTGAGAGTCCATCATGGTTAGCAAGTCGTGTCTTGCTAGGAGCTTGAGGCAACTGTTCCCATTGACTCTACAACCAGGAAGCAGAAAGAGTTGAGTGGCAGTGTTCAATTTGCTCTCATCCTCTGACTGTGTGGTCAGAGCATAGTTTTTATCCAAGAGGTAGCATTGCAAATGCAGCTCTTTGGCCACCACAGTAGCCTTATAATGTGAACATCTTTTATCCCCACAAAACAGGGATGGCAAAGTTAATGAGATATTTAGGAAGCATAGCTATGGTATATCCCAAGGATGGAAGGTGGCATAAGAACCCAGGGGTTATGGTCAGATATCCACATGCTTCAGAAGGATAAAGAAAAATCTGAAGACATGCTTTTGCAGTTCAGAGATGAGGAGGAAAATCTTGCTGAAACTCATTGATTGGGTCCAGAGTTCAGTTTCTAGAGCTGTGGTGGAGCCCAGTTCAAACAGCATCATTTCAGAAGCTGCAAAGAAGACATGGAAGACCCACAGTAGCAACAGTGAGGCCCACCACTCAAGTGTTTGGCTCACCAGTGTGAGCTGCTGAGGGCCTGGGGAAAGACTTGGGTCTTAGACTCACTGAGGAACTTGTGTTTTAAAATCATCCCCATTCACAGTCTGATCATGAAAACTTCCTGTCTACACGAGGAAGAGAAATAAATTGCTTTATGATGGTTGATTCCAAGTACAAAAGAATGGTGTAATACTAACAACCATGCAGGCACTTGGACGTTTCAGTCATGAAAGTGAGTTGGTCCTGAAGGCTGAGTCCAGCAATGTTGTTCACTGAACTCTGGAAACTTTCATTTATCATTTCTATAATTCAATCAGATCCATTTGTGATATGGAAAATGAAAATCAAACGATGACAATTTTATAGAGGTGACCCCTGTGTCAACTTAGTCACTTTCCCCAAATGCCACTCTTGGGGAAAGAGAAGGCAGAACAGGCTGTGGGCTATGGGACAGACAGTGGGCTCCTACTCCAAGCACTGCTACTGAAAGGGAATTCTTCCACCATTTTGAATGCCAATTCAGTTCTCAATGCAAGACCAGATGACCATGAATCCTATTCTGCAAGAGCGATGTTTGTTTGTGACCAGCAAAACCAGGGCCCAGAGGATATTTGGCACCCAAAACTCTGGGTGTTTCAAAGAATATAACTTGCACAGTTGATGATAGGACATTTGCCTAGTGTGTATGAGACTCTGGTTCATGTTCCTTATATCCAGGCTATGGGTGTTAGGATTAGCCACTATTCCACTGGTTCCAGAAGCACATAGGATGCCAGCCTCAAGCTTCACTGTAGGGAGTTATTTAGAGTGGTTAGCTTTTGGGTACACTTAGAAGAGATTATCTTGATTAGGTTGATTGAAGTGGAACAACCCACCTTAAATATGGACCGAACCATGCCATGGGCTTACAGCCTAGAATAAAAAGGTGAAATCTAGCTAAGCGCATTTATTCATTGCCTTCTGCCTCCTAACAATAAATGATGTCACCAGTTAAACAGTTACCTCAAGCTGCTTCCACTGTGACTTCATCATGGTGGATTGTGCCCTGGAATTGTGAGCCAAATAAAACCTTTCTTCTTTAAGTTGTTATTCTTCAAATATTTTATCACAGCAACAGGAAAAGAAACTAAGATAGGACATAGGTCTGAGACTACAAACAAAACAATCAGCCCCCCCCCTTAACATCCACTGAGAAGCAGATCTATTTCCAGAAGTGTCATGATACAGGGCGGGTATTGGAGGAAGGTCTGATACTTGATTCTGACTCTACATGGAAGGATCAGCAAAGGCTCACAGTGACATAGCAACTTTGAACTGCAGTTTGCTTGTTGATAAAATGAGGGTAATAAGGACTTCTAAAGGGTTAGTGGGCATATCTTAGATAAGAGTGGAGCACGCCAAGTTTCCAGCCTGACATCCATCTGGCAAGGATACAGTAAGAGGCTACTTTTATTATAATTATTTCCTTTTCCTGGAACATCTTACAGAAAGAAAACTCCTCCCCCACCTTTTAAAAAAAAATTACAATCAAGCTTGTTTTACATGTCAATCCCAGTTCCCTTTCCTTCCCTTCCTTCCTTGCTCCCCCCCCCATCCCATCCCCTTTCAGCGCCCCAGGGAGGATGAGATCTTCCATGGGGGATCTTCAAAGTCTGTCATCTTTTGGAGCAGGGCCTAGACCCTCCCCCATGTGTCTAGGCTGAGAGAATATCCCTCTATGTGGAGTGTGCTCCCAAAGTCCATTTGTGTACTAAGGATAAACACTGATCCACTACCAGAGGCCCCATAGATTTCCCAGACCTCAAACTGATATCCTGGTTCAGGGGGTCTGGAACAGTCCTATGCTGGTTTCCCAGCTATCAGTCTGGGGTCCATGAGCTCCCCATTGCTCAGGTCAGCTGTTTATGTGGGTTTCTCCAGTCTGGTCTTGATCCCTTCACTCATCACTCCTCCCTCTCTGCACTGGATTCCAGAGTTCAACTCAGTGTTTAGCTGTGGGTCTCTGCTTCTGCTTCCATCAGCTACTAGATGAAGGCTCTAGGATGGCATATAAGGTAGTCATCAATCTCATTATCGGAGAAGGGCATTTAAGGTAGCCTCTTGACTATTGCTTTGATTGTTAGTTAGGGTCAACTTTGTAGATCTCTGGACATTTCCCTAGTGCCAAATTTCTCTTTAAACCTATAATGGTTCCCTCTATTATGGTATCTCTTTTCTTGCTCTCCTCTATTCTTCCCCTGACTCTATCTTCCTGTTCTCTCATGTCCTCCTCTCCCCTCCTCTTCTCCCCTTCTCTTTCTCCTAACTCCCTTTCCCTTCCCCCCATGCTCCCAATTTGCTCAGGAGATCTTGTCCCTTTTTCCTTCTCCGGGGACCATGTATATCACTCCTGGGGTCCTCCTTGTTTCTTAACTTCTCTGGCGGTGTGGATTGTAGGCTGGTAATCCTTTGCTCTATGTCTAAAACTCATATATGAATGAGTACATACCATGTTTGTCTCTTTGAGACTGGGTTACCTCACTCAGGATGGTTTCTTCTAGTTCCATCCATTTGCCTGTGAATTTCAAGATCACATTGTTTTTTTGGTTTTTGTTTTCTTTTTTCTCCCACTAAGTAATACTCCATTGTTTAAATGTACCACATTTTCTCTATCCATTCTTCAGTTGAGGGGCATCTGGGTTGCTTCCAGGTTCTGGTTATTACAAATAATGCTGCTATGAAAATGGTTGAACAGATGCCCTTGTATGAATGTGCATATTTTGGGTATATGCCTAAGAGTGGAATTGCTGGATCTTGTGATAGACTAATTCCCATTTTCCTGAGGAACCACCATACTGATTTCCAAAGTGGCTGTACAAGTTGGTATTCCCACCAACAGTGGAGGAGTGTTCCCCTTTCTCCACATGCTCGCCAGCATGAACTGTCATTGGTGTTTGTGATTTTAGCCATTCTGATAGGAGTAAGATGGTGTCTCAGAGTTGTTTTGATTTGCATTTCCCTGATGGCTAAGGATGTTGAGCACTTTCTTATGTGTCTTTCAGCCATTTTAGATTCCTCTATTGAGAATTCTCTATTTAGTTCTGTACCCCACTTTTGAATTGGATTATTTGGTGATCTGGTGACTAGCTTCTTGAGTTCTTTGTATATTTTGCAAATCAGCCCTCTGTCAGATGTGGGGAACTCCTTTTATTCCATTCCTTTAATATATCTGGGGACCAACCACGGATACAGCTCTTTAGCACTGGCACTCTGACATATGTTAAGCATTTTAGCTAACCCCACCTCCTTTCATACAGTTCTGTTTATAGTGTTTGCTGATTCCTGAGGTGTAAACATGACCAGTGTTTCTGGAGAGAGAGAAAGGAGCAGAGGTAATGCTAAAAGCATTTCTGGAAGCAGGCAAAGACTACTCCAGCAGAGCATGGAGCCTCTCCATCACCCTCGATACCTGTGAGCTGTAAAGTCAGGCTGCCTGGATGTTGTGATGTACACTCAGTATGATACAACATCTACAACCCTGGGTTCCAACTGTGTTCAAGTACTTGCAGCACTTAGGAAGGGACACTTGTATTCTAGTCCTCACTTTGTGACCTTGGTAAAGCCACTTGACTGCATTTGAGAGCAAACCAAGTCTGACACTGGAGAATATCTTGAGCCTTTTATAACTCTCATCATTATTTAGTAATTTCAAAGACACTTCTTTTCCATCGCCTTTTTTTTTTTTAAAGATCATGTCTTATTATCTTAGTACAAACAGAGACACCTTGGATTTTAACAAGCTTTGTGGGAAAAAGAAACTAAAAGATCTCTATCTTTTTAGTTCCTGGTGAATATTTATTCTCGCTGAGAAGATTTTTATTGATCACTACCAGAGTACATTCAGAAAGAGTTCTTCAGGGGTTGGTTAGACAAGCGAATAGGACAAGCTTCACTTTCCTCTTGTGTGGTCTGTGTTGCTGTAATAGAATACCTGATGCTGGGTTAAAGTAGGAAGAAAAGTGATGTTTGTCTCATAAACAGTATGATGTCCAGCATCTGAAGAAGGTTCTCTGGTGGCATCATGGAATAGAGGGAAAGTGGAAAGGGATATGGCTGGATTCAGAAGACCTGTGACTGTGAGCTGGTTTTAGTTCATAACAACCTGCTCTTTTGAGAACTACTGCTCTGTGTAACAGTAGCCTGAATCCTCTCAGGGAATGGTGCCCTTGGACTCCACCTCCTAAAGGCTTCATCACCTCTGCACCATACTGAGGATCAATTTTCCAGAGTGTGAACCTTAGGTAGATGAGTTATATGTGAGTCAGAGTTGTCATGCTAGTCAACAGGGATCACAGCAAGGCAGCCGGAGAGTATAAGATGCTGTCCACATGTGAATTATTATTTTAAACCATGCTAAAAGTCTTGCCAATGTAAAATTAAAAATTGAGTTAATTTCATTTTTTCTAGAAGTTGAATTATGTGCTGTTTGCAGTATTTGCCCGTATGACAAATGATGATTTCATGGACAATTATGCCATATTTTAAATAATAAAGGCTCCCCACTCACTACTGGGAATATAAATATCTGATACTTTTCAACAAATATTTGTAAATGGGTAGAATAAAAGATAACAATGGACCAATTTTATTTTGTTTTGCGTAAGAATAATATTTTACCATCCCTGGCATTGATGTATTTAGGATATAATGAAATGGAGAGAAAAGCCTTAATTGAAACTCATGCAAAAATTCACTTTGATTAAAAAGTGAAAAGTGTCTAAATAAAGAATTTAAAAGGATAGAAAAGCTATCAATAAGTAATTCATCCAGCTTGGAGGTTTATACCAGAATGTATCAGCTATTTTCCTTTCTGTTAACATAAGTTATGGTGAGAAGCTTTTCTCAGACACAATGAAGCCATCAGTGGGCTGACTGTTCAGGTGAGCAGTGTGTTTTCTC
This sequence comes from Cricetulus griseus, assembly GCF_003668045.3. Lineage (NCBI taxonomy): Eukaryota > Metazoa > Chordata > Mammalia > Rodentia > Cricetidae > Cricetulus > Cricetulus griseus. The sequence goes on from NW_023276806.1 coordinate 117,505,747, forward strand.
AGGGACCAAGCTGTTGAGGCTAAGATCATGAATGATCTTCCCAGTCACTCCTTCATCCAGTAAACATTGGTTGAGCATCTATGTCTGATGTATTACCAAATACTACTGGGAATATAAATATCTGATACTTTTCAACAAATATTTATAAATGGGTAGAATTAAAAGATAACAATGGACCAATTTTATTTTGTTTTGTGTAAGAATAATATTTCAGCATCCCTGGTATTGATGTATTTAGGATACAATGAAACAGAGAGAAAAGCCTTAATTGAAACTCACGCAAAAATTCACTTTGATTAAAAACGTGAAAAGGCAGAGGGAAACCCAACTGAGAAAAGGAGGAGGCAGTGTGACCACTGAGTTGGAAACTAGAGTTTTGTGATAAAAAAAAAAAATCAGGAAATGGCCACAGTCAAACAGAAGGTAGAAGAAGAAGGAAATTAGCCCTGCTATAGAGCCTCTAGATGGGGGGATAGCCCCAAGCCAGCTCAATTTCAGCCTTACAGTCTCTAGAACCATGGCAGAACTATGGAAGATTAACCAGTCAGTTATAAACAGAGGTTTCTCCGTCCTACTCTGTCCCAAGGCCACTTCTAAATAATCACTCAGACACTTAATATTAATTATGGAATGTTTGGCCTATAGTTCCGGCTTTTTATTTACTAGATTTTACTAGATTAACCCATTTCTATTGCCATGTGGCCATGTTTTTTTATTGGTCTGCTGGCATCTTGCTTCTTGGGCGATTGGATCTCTTGACTCCCCACATTCATTTTCCCTATATTCAGTTTGGCTCTCCTGCCTAGCTATATTCTGCCTTGCTATGGGCCAAAGAAGCCTTTATTATCAACCAGTGAGAGCATCATATATTCACAGTGTACAGAAAGATTATCCCACAGCAGTCAGTAAAGAGTTTGCTATGCAAAACAAGGACCTGAGTTCAATGTCTAGAGACCATGTAAAAAGACAGGCACTGTGGTGTGCCTGTAATCTCTGAGCTGGGAAGAATAGTCAGGAAGATGCCTGGAGTTCATGGACCAGTCAGCCTGGCACAACTGGCAAGCTCCAGGTCCTACAGAGATACCCTGTTTTTAAAATCAGAGTGGAGGTTCCTGAAGAATGATACCCAAGGTATTCTTCATATAGACATACATGTGCACAAAGATACCTACACACATGTATCCCCAACAAATGTGTGTGTATACATCTATATACAAGAACACAAAAGACTAGTAGAATTTTTTGTTGCTAAATAACTGCATCAATAGGTTATTGTAGACTAATGGAAGTCCAGCCCCAAGGAAGGTATATTTCTATATCATATAGTAGACTATCACAAGATTGGTTAGGAGTCTGGAGGAAGAAGAGTCTGGTTTATGTCAGGTATAATGACATATATCAGAGGAAGAGAGATTCAAAAAAAAAAACTGAAAGACACAGTAAGATTTGGAATAAGCAGAATAGAACTCAGGGAGAAGGTGTTGGAGGAATAGGGTGGAGTTGGCCGGGTAGCTACTTTGGGGGTAAGAGTGGATGTGGATATTGAATCCCAAGCAGAAGGAAGCTACTAGACAAGGGCCCATGGCTTTCAAACATGAGAGCATGAGCTGTCAACAGAGAAGAGAGCAGAGGTCAGACAGCCTGAGAACCCATTAGCTATAGATAAACCAGAAGTCAAAAAGGCTCAAGTGTCCAACTGAATATATAATTTATTTGATGACCTATAGACAATAGCAAATAAGGTTTTTAAGCAGGAAAATGACAAGGTTGGGGATGTGTTCAGTAAAGACCCCTGAGTATGGTAAAATTTAGAGGACAAAAGTGTTGGAGATGTGGAGATGTTTGGATGATTTATTAGTGGAAGAAAAAGAGGTGCCCAGGCTGATTTCTGTCTCTCCTGCTCCTTCCAAATTCCTGTTCCAAGGTCCTAGCTTTCAGCACTTGGCACCCTACTATGTTGATAGACTAGTGAAAAATATGGTGGTACCATGAGGTCACATAGGTCAGACTTGATCCAATACAAATACACCTGGTACCGCTTATAAAGTAAAGGAGGGTAAGAAACAGACCCAGAGGCACCCACATGGAAACATAGAGAAGGTGGCTGTCAGAAAGTCACAGGGAGGGGCCTTGGGAGAAACCAAACCTTTCCACCCCTTTCATGGGCTTCAGCCCCCAGACTGTGGGTATGCAATGTTCTGTTATTTAAGCCACTCAATCTGTTGTGCTTTGATGTAAACTATTAGAAAACTAGACAAAGGGTGTATATTGAGACACTTTGTGACAAATCACATTTTTATCTGTGACTCCTTGGAGTCATAATTATTCAACATCTTAATTGTATAACTTAGTGACATTTCTGTGCAAGCATGGTAGGTAGCATCCAATCTCCTCAAAAGTTCCTTTCCTTCTCTCTCCTCTCCTCTTTGTCACCTGGCTTCTTCATCCAAGTCTTCTTTTTCTTAAAGCACTAATAGCTCTTTGGGACAGAGGTGGGTCTCACACTCCCCAGGTAGCTGCCACTTCCCATGGCTCCTTGTTTTGCACATAGCATGTGCAAAGCCTTCAGATGTCCATGTTGCATTTACTGTTCAGTCATGACCATAGCAATCCTGGAAGGCTGGAATTCAGCCTTTTCCACACCAAATCACAATAACCAAGAAGGTCCACACCAGCCTTGCTCTCCAGGCTGAGCACCAGGCATAAGAGCCTGGGTCTGACTCTTCCATCCTTAAAGGCCTGTCTCCTGTTTTCAGGCCTCTGTTCATTTGTTTGGGTTTGGGTTTTAGAATTCAGATAGGAGGGAAGACATGCAGTGCTTTCCATTCTGCATCTGCTTAATTTCTTTCACCTTGATGACCTCTATCTGGAAGCTCTGATGACCCTTGGCATTAGCACTTGCACATAGAGTTGTGGTCCATCTAATAGACATTCAGTTAAGTTTCATGCCATCCCAGAGGAGATGCCTGGCTGCCTTGTTCTAACTCTGACAGTGTATCTTGAGGCAAAAGCTGCAAGACAACAATATCATTTTCATAGCTGGCATGATGTTGCTTCTTTCTGGTTCACAAACTTCATGCATTTTGCCCCTGGCTTCCTCATCATAAATAATGATATAGGACAAAATGCTGCCTGTAGGTATTTGTTGATTGAGTTGTAAAACATGCTTACTGCCCGGGCTTCTGGGAATCCAGACAATTTAATCCATCTTGAGCTCCCCTTTACTATAATTTCACCAGGATAATGGCTGGCAAAGAGTGTGGGCCTTGTCCTGGAGGTGAACCGCAGTTGGGAAGTGAATTGGAAAGAAACAGACTATCACTGTCATTCACCCCACGGGCTTCTGAAAAGAAGATGTAGTTGGGGCATTTGACTCAGTCAAAACACAGCTGTAAGAAGTGGAGAGCCCTCTGTTAAGTCGGCTTGTCCAATAGAGATTCCTCCTCTACAGTGGGGATGATGTAAGAAAACTCTGACTATGTTTGACTTTTGCTTCTTCCCATTTACACATTTCTTTCAAGCCCCATGAAAACACAGCTATTGACTGCCTAAGCATATTCTACATGTTGGAGTTAGCCGTAGAGGTGACTCTGAATCTGCCAAGCACATAGCACTACCCTGGTTGTTACTGGAGAAGGGTAGATTGAGGATCTGGGAAGCAGGGCATATACTAAACTTCCTCAAAGTTATTGCCACTTAGTGTGCAAAGGCAGAGCTACAGAGGGGCTTCTTGCTGTGGGGTGTTGGACAGCAGGATCTGGTTGAATTTTAAATCACACATGAACATCTGCTCACTTTCTAGCATGTGCTCAAGAAGGAGCCATTGGAGATGGGAGTTCCCTGGGGAGTGTGAGACCTGACTTAATCCCAAAGAGAATCCAGAATGAATAAGCTTTTGCTGAAAAAGCCAGAAGACAATAAATAGTGTCTAAATAGATGGTGGCTTTGAGAATTCAACATTTCAGAAAATTAAGACTATCAGACAACTTAGTTGTAGGAAGCTCACTGGAAAATGAGGCCAGGGTGCAGATGGATTCACTAGTCTAGTGTTCTACATCCTGTCAGCAAATATTATAAAAATGGTTTCAGTTCTCCCATGGTCTGAGAAAGCAATGGCAAAGGTAGATACTTTCTCATTTCATGGGGCTCATGGTGTAATGGGAGATGCAACACTGGTCACACAATTGCAGATACGGACTTAAGTGACTTGAAAGAAAATTTTTAGAGAAAATAGTTTGAAAGGATAGGGGTCATTTAGAGGTTAGAGTGGAAAGAATTGTCTATGGATTCAGCAAATGCAGACATTTCAACTGTGGAAGGAAGGTACAATCCTCCCACAGAAAGACTGTAAGCTAGTATTCAGAGCTCAGCACCTTGCTCTTGGTGGCTATGAACTCATGGCTACCCACAAGGATTGACTGTGCACGGATTTCCAGAGGGCTAGCCATGAGGTTCTCTGTTAGGTCTCCAGCCTTGTGCTGATGTGGCTGGTGCTGGCTCTCAGGAGGGAAAATGGTTTTCACCCCAAAGAAGGTTTGTGGATGAGAAGTGTTTGTGAGATTATGGTGGGGCACTAGGCTCACTGTTTCATTTCTTTCTCCACCCATGTGTGCTGCCTGCATGTATGCGTGTGTGTATATGTGTGAAGGCTAGGCTAGCTGGCCTGGAAACTTCCTGTCCCTGTCTCCTATCATGTCATCAGTGGGATTACAGTACGAACCACTACACCTCACTTTTTATATGGGTTCTGGGGATCCAAAATCCAATCCCTAGGCTTGCCAGCAAGCACTTAACCAACAGATCCATCTCCTCTGCTCCTGGTTTCTTTTTGTCCTTCTTAAAACAATATTAATAAATAATAATACTGATAAATAATTATAATAATAATATGTTTCCATGCTTGTATGTAGTTGTGAACCCTGAATGTACTAGGGATACTAACGGTGGCATTTGGCTTTTCTTTTTTCTTTTTCTTTTAATTAGAAAGATTATTTTACATGCCAATCCCATGTACCTCTCCCTTCCCTCCTCCCCTGCCCCCCCAACTAACACCCTACCTATCCCATACCCTTTCTGCTCCCCAGGGAGGGTGAGGCCTTCCATAGGGGTCTTCAGAGACTGTTATATCCTTTGGGATAGGGCCTAGGCCCACCCCCTTGTGTCTAGGCTGAGGGAGTATCCCTCCATGTGGGATGGGCTCCCAAAGTCCATTCCTACGTTAGGGATAAGTACTGATCCACTACAAGGGGTCCCATGGATTTCTGAAGTCTCCTCACTGACACCCACAATTCAGGGGGTCTGGATCAGCCCCATGCTGGTTTCCCAGCTATCAGTCTGGGGACTAAGAACTCTCCCTTGTTCAGGTCAGTTGTTTCTGTTGGTTTCACCAGCCTGGTATGGACCCCTCTGCTCATTAGTCCTCCTTTTCTGCAACTGGATTTCAGTTCAGTTCAAGGTTTAGCTGTGGGCGTCTGCTTCTACTTCCACCAGTTGCTGGATGAAGGCTATAGGATGGCATATAAGTTAGTCATCAATCTCATTATCAGGGGAGGGCACTTAAGGTAGCCTCTCCTCTGTTGCTTAGATTGTTAGTTGGTATCATCTTTGTAGATCTTAAGACATTTCCCTAGTGCCTGATTTCTCTTTAAACCTATAATGTCTCCCTCTATTAAATATCTCTTAACTTGCTCTCTTCTGTTCTTCCCCCAACTCAACATCCCTGCCCCATCATGTCCTCCTCATCCCTCCTCTTCTCCCCTTCTCATTTTCCTAGTTCCCTCTCCCCTCCTCCATGCTCCCAATTTGCTCAGGAGATCTTGTCCCTTTCCCCTTCTCCAGGGGACCATGTGTGTCTCTCTTAGGGTCCTCCTTGTTTCCTAGCTTCTCTGGCAGTGTAGATTGTAGGCTGGTAATCCTTTACTCTATGTCTAAAATCCACATATGAGTGAGTACATACCATGTCTGTCTTTTTGTGACTGGGTTACCTTGCTCAGAATGGTTTCTTCTAGTCCTATCCATTTGCCTGCGAATTTCAAAATTCCATTTTTTTTCCTCTGAGTAGTACTCTATTGTGTAAATGTACCACATTTTCTCTATCCATTCTTCAGTTGAGGGGCACGTACGAAGCTTCCAGGTTCAGGCTATTACAAATAGGCATTTGGCTTCTCAATAATAATGTCTATTCCCTTTCCCCTGGCTGCATAGTGTCTATCACTTCAGTGGGTTTGTACACTGTGTAGGGCTATAGCAAAGAAATAAACTTGATGCATTGATTTTTATAACTCAGTGGGTTCTCAAAACATCAGGAAGAATATTCACAAAACCATGGAAGGCAAACTGCCTCCTAATGCACTTTTAATTAGTATTTGGCCAGTTAAGTTGATCAAGTTGCAAAATATGTGAAAGGAAAGGCCTGTTAAAATGGAATTCATGTTTGGTGCTAAAGCTTCCCCAAACCATACACACACATCATAGAGAGTTCCTCGGGATGGAAACTGTGGAAGGGCAGGTAGAGTCCCCTGTGGAGACTATTTTCTGTATTAATTATCTTGCTGTGCCTTAAGTAGCTTTTGTTTGGGTGTTAAGAGGCTTATGGAGCTTAGATTATTTAAATGGAAAAAATCGATTTTTCTGAACTTGGGCAGTCTTTTGCAGTCAACTGTGAAAAGCCCAAGACAGGAGAAGAGAGAAGGAACCTGACACATCTCTCTTGTGCCTTTCCAAAATGTGCACACACAGGATTGGGATTATTAGAACAGGGCAAAGCAGGATGAACCTGGGAAGAGAAGCAGCCAGTCTGAAAAGCATTTATCTTTCTTACCTGAGTGGTGGAGGGAGAGGAACCCTGCTGTGCCACAAGCATGCCCTTACCATGAACTGTTTCTTGGCTGGAAGATTAATGCAGACAGCCAGGCTGCTCAGAAGAGGAGCCAGCAAGAAGGATGTGTGGAATTAAGGAAGCTGCCTTTCACAGAGCCTGCCCCCGCGCACCCCCCCCATTTCCCCAGGTCTAATGCAGCTTAAGCAAAGTGTGGTTTTTGTTTTGTAGTTGAGGGAGCCTTTGGACACATAAGGTATATGTCTGGCTATACAATGGCTGGTCTTCACAGAGTTTCTTTAGGGCAGAGGCAACAACTGGTGCCCAGAAGCCACGGTTGAGAGCTCTGATATGTGGAAATTTCTTAATAAAGGTTTGGTTAAATATAGTAGTCTTCTTAGGCAACTATCATAAAACTCCGCTGTCCAAGTGGTTTAAACAACAGAAACTTACCTTTCCAGAGATCCCCAAGAAGTCTCTCTCTAAGGCCTGCAGATGTCTCAGTGTCTTCCCCTTTATCTGTGTTTTGTGCACAGAGCTGCAATTCTGGTGTTTTTCCTTGTTTTACCAAGACAGCAGTCCTACTGGATTAGACCCCACCCTTACAGCCTCACTTAGCTTTAATGACCATCTTGAAGGTCCTATTGAAGTTAGTATTTTAACACAAGAATTTTAGGGAAGCTAAATTTAATGGACAGCAACAGAGAATGAATGGGTGAGAAGACAAAATTAAAAATAAGTTCATAGTGCTATTAAATAAAAGGAGAGATTAATTTTGAGTTGAGATAAAGTCATTTTTATGGGATTTGTGTTATGGGCTGGAGTTTGAGAGTGGTGAAATTGGTATGGGGAGCAATGGAAACCATATTGTGAAGAGGATACCATTAAATGGAAGTTGGAGGCTCACAGACATGAGAATTCAGGGAACGGCTATGGGCACAGGTTTGTGGGAGCAGACTGTGTAGAGGAGCCTACAGAGTCACTCATGGAAATGTTTTTTATTATATTTAGGGATGGAAGAGACACTGGGTTTCAAGCAAGGAGGCGGCATGACCCCACGAGCTGGGCATCTGGTGGTGAATTATAGTTTATAATAGAATTCTACAATGAGTCACAATTGGATATGGTAGGAAGCAGAGTTCATTTGTCAAAGCAACACTGGAATTTTCCAGCAAGAAGTTTCCAACCTTTACCGGCCACCTGGTTGTCCCCATTCCCCCCAGTTCTACCCCAGTCTCCACACGTGGAATTCTGAAGCTTGCTCCTGCCCTGTGCCCTGTTTCTCCTTCAGACTCAAATTCTGCATATAACGTACTAATAATTATTTGAAGATGAAAACAGCCAGTGATAGTTCTCTTTATGTGAAATAATGCTGTGAAAATATCATTCAAACCAAGACTCCAGAACTCTGGCTGCCCGGAGAGATATAAATTGGATGTATTTTCACACCCTTGTGAGATACAAATGATCAAAAATGAGCTTAGCAGTTTCCTTCCTTTGTAATGTTAGCAGTGAAGGGGTAGAGACACAGCTCCACACTGCCACCCCAGAAGCCTGATGACTTCCCCTAGGCTTTGGAGGACCTTCACTCAGGCCAAGCAAAGCTTTGTGGCTTTATGAAAAATATTTTAACATAAGATTAAGCACAAGGATTAAGAGAAAGAGAGACACTCAGGGGAAATCTGAGCATACCCACAAGGGTGTACAAGCTTCTCTGGGAGGAAATACCAATCATGTTAGCATTGGCAATATTGACCCTTTCGGTGGCTCTCAAGTTACATCTCTTTCTTTTTTTTTTTTTTTTGGTTTTTTGAGACAGAGTTTCTCTGTGGCTTTGGAGGCTGCCCTGGAACTAGCTCTTGTAGTTCAGGCTGGTCTCGAACTCACAGAGATCTGCCTGCCTCTGCCTCCCGAGTGCTGGGATTAAAGGCGTGCACCACCACTGCCCGGCTCAAGTTACGTCTCAAAAGGATGCTAAGAACCACCCTTTTGCTTCCTTACTTGGTAAGTGAGATAAGGTAGCTGTAGAGATGCCTTGGCTGGAATTAGACTCTGAGAAGGTAAACCAGGAGGTACCAGGGTATACAATTTTTACCAGGCACACTCCCTGTAAATGGGTTCTCTGATGAGAAAAGTTGGAGGATATGACTGGAAGGGAGAAAGACCTTGAGCAGCTGGTAATTGTACTGGAAATTTTGCTTTTTTGCTGGTGAGAGACTCACACTGAGTCCAGGATGAATGGCTTCTCTCTCTCTCCTTATGTCCCCAAATTTTCCCTGTCTGAATAATTTCACAGGCTATGAGACCTGGATGAGAAGATGCACTCTCCTCTCTCCTGTTCTCGCTTCTGTGGGCCTGTTAGTATATCCACTGTCATTTGCATTTTTAACATCCTGGTCTTTTGTTGGGTTCCGACTGTGTATGATATGATTCCAAGCAAATTTTTACATAAGCAACTTCAAAAAAAACAAAACAAAACAACAAAAACAAGTAGGGTCTCATGTAGCCCAGGCTATCTCACAACTCCTTATATAGGTGACCAGGGAGGACATTCATGATTGTCCCACCTTCACCGCTCAAGTGCTGAGATTATGGGCATGCACCACCATGACTAACTTGGGTGGTGCTGGGCACTGAACTGCGTTTCACCTATGCCAGTGAGTATTCTATCAAGTAAGCAGCACCCAACCCTGCATGACAAGGATTTATGCTCAGTTGTGTTCACTTTGGATAGCCTAAGGTTTCACAGTCATTGGTGCCAAACTTTCTGAATATGGGGAGAACATACCAAGAGTAGTTAGTGGTAATTTTCTTAGACAGCTTTAGAAAGTGTCTTGAGTTCTGAGGAGTCTTAATGTCTCATAGAATATGTCATGTGGACACTCTAAACTGAAATGGCAAAAAAAGCCAACTAAACAACCTAGAGAAAGCTCAGGGTGGGAGACGGCTTGGTTGGTAAACTACTAGTCTTGTAAGCCTCAGGACCTGAGTTCAAACCCCAGAACCACGTGAAAAGCCAGACACTATGGCGCCTTCCTGTAAACACAGTGTTGGAGAGGCAGAGACGGTTGGCTCCTTAAGCAGTGCTGTCTCAGGCCAGTGAGCCCCTGATTCAAATTACAAGGTGACTGTCATGCAGGTTTGGGCACTGCTTACTTGATAAAATACTCACTGGCATACATGACATCCAGTTCAGTGCCCAGTATTACACGAATTAGGCATGATGAAGCATGCCTGTAATAATCTCAGGGATTGAGGGATAGAGACAGGAGGATCTTGAAGTGTCAGCCTGGACACTTTATTATAGAAGCAGAGAGATGGCTCTCCTTGACTTTGGATTCACTCTGGCATGAGGTTTGAGGACCCCAGCTAGTGTTTGACCCTAACTGTCCTCCCCCCTTTCTCCCTAGAAGCCTGCTTGCACAGGGCTTGATCTCAGCTTTTCATGTGGACATACTTGCTGCTGCCCCACCTAGAAACACTCCCAAGAGAGCCACAGACAGCGCTGGATGATTTATTCACCCCAGAGAAAGTTAGAAGATTGGAGTCTAGGAGAGAGAAACATCAGGAGCACCAATTTACAGGAGAAATTTCTCAGCCAATTTAAAAAGGCACTATTTGTTGAAACACTAGATGTTTAAGTGGATAGAGACATTTTCTCTTTCTTCTTTCCTACAGCACAGACATCAGCTCTCCCAATGGGCTATTCCCATCAGTATTGTACTTCATGGAGATTACTTGTTCTCACCAGTGGGTTACACTCATTAGTGCTCTGTGACCTCTCATTACCCAGGTTCTTCTGCCGCATAGTCACATAAAGTAGGTGACAATAGACCCCCCTGGCATTTTGAATTCCATTACAGCTCATATTTTGTTCATCGCCCCTCCCCACTCCTGATGCTTTAATTTCTGTGCATGGCTGAACTACTTCGTTTCTACAGAAATGAAGTTAGGCCCCAAGGCTGCAGCTGTGTGGTTCCAGGATGGTGATTCATTTCTGAGACTGTTCGTATTTCTCCCCACGTGGGAGAAGTGCACACATACACACTCAGAACTCACTGTTTCCCAGGCTTTGTTGTTCTCATTATCTTTCCTACAAGTCTCTATGAAAATAAATCTTTGCTCTCCTCAATTGTTTTTAATACCATGGGCCATTAGACGTCATAGAGCAAGTGCATGCGAGTGTGTTTTGGGGTAGCCATGGTAACCAAATGGCTAGTTATTTTATTGGCTTTTTCCCCTTTCATTTGAGCACATACACTATACATACAGACACATTCAACTACCCTTCTCTGGCCTGACTGCTCTGTAATAGGTCCCTAAATTGATCAGTGTATGCGTACAGAATGAGGGCCATTTCTTTCTGGGCTTGATTCCATTGATTTCATAGTAAAAGCTGTCACATTGATTTGGGAGCCGGGCCTAAATGTTAGCTGTGTCTTGATGCAGTATTTGCTTTCTTGCTGGCATGGTTATGTCAAGGGTCCTGAAGCCTAAGCACAATATTTGGAACGATGTCAGGTCTATGACATCACAAGCTGTCTGTGAGGGACTGTTCATTTCAGCAGCTTGGGAATCACAGGGCTTCCCTTCACAGCAGCCTGTGGATCAGGTGAAGATTCTGGCTTTTCATATCTGCCCATAAAAAAAACTAGAGAAAAGCCATTAGAAAGACCGGAGCTGTGCTGCCTGTGTCTCCAATGGCCCAGACCTTCATGTCCCCCGTTTGTTGCTATTGTACTATACACTGTTGGATTTGATGCCTTTTGCTAGTTTTACCTTCAATTTTGTACAAATCTTTAGATTTAATTTATTTCCTGTCAGACTTTCATGGTGGGCCAGGAGATGGCGAACTAGGCTGTAACTAGGAGCTGAACTTTAACCTGCAATGGCTCACTTCTAGTCACATACTTTTGTCTCCCAGATCCCATCTCCTGAAGGTTTTGCAATCTCTCAAGGCAGCAATAACAACCAGAGAACATGTAGTGTAAATGCAAACCTGCAGAGGACATTGAAAAATCAAGGTAAAACACTTCCTAATCCCTTTTATCTTGAACATTTTAAATTCTTGGGCTACTTGGATCTCATACATCTTCCCCAGTCCAAAACATCAGCTGCTATCTTTGAATGAATTCTGCAAAGTGGGAGAACTTGTGATACAGGGGAAATCAGGGTCTCCTCTTGGGGTGCTTAGAATCAACTCAAACAGAAACTCAAAGACTATTTTGTTAGAGGTTAAAAGAAAAAAAAACCCAGAGAAGGCAAGTAGTAAATCTCAACAGCTGCCTGGAGAAGGAGAATGGTAGAGAGAGGCAAAAATAGCCAAGCCATTGAAGCTGGCACAAAGTCAGACACATGGCAGACAAGCAGCCATATGGCAGGGAAGGAGGCTTTAGAGAAAAAGGAAGGAAGGCCAAAATGTTGAGGAAGCCCAAAATGTTAAGGAAAACATGCTTAGAAAAGAAATAGAAGAAAAAAGAAGTTATGCTTTTCTTAGTAATTCAGAAAAGTAGAAGACTTACACAGCTCTGCTGTAGTTTGGTAAGCTACTTCACTAGGGGCGGGGATTCAGGAAGAAAAGTAGAGTATCTCATTAAAGGACTACTTATTCCAGCTATCTCTTTAGCTTCAAGTGAAGCTGCCTTCCTGTGGTGGTGAAGTGATCGGCCGTTGCCTAACGCAGGCCTGAGATTCTATTCTCACCACCAGAAGGAGAGTTTTCTTCTCTAACACTGCATTTTAAAATCCCGAGAGAAGGGAAGGAGTTTAATTGATTTCTGGAAGATACACTGTAGATGGGAAAGACTGTTAAATAAATGCACACGTTTTGCCAGCAGAATTTCAGCATGGGAGAGTTAATGAAGATAAGACTTATTTTCAAGGGCTGGACCCTATTCCAGAAACAGGTACAGGAAACTGAACTGTGCCAAGGAACAGAAATCAAGTTGTTTGGATTGAACACTGTCCCCTCAGTGGCACACAAGTGAGCCTTTCCAAGACAGTACTTGTTCCTTGGCTGAAAGCTAAGAATTTCTCTCTAAAGAGGCAGAACAGCTAAGTGGGAAGTGGGGTATCTGAGAAGAGACTTTCTCGGTTGCTCTATTGGGGTGCCTGCAGCCTACCTAACTCTTACACGCCTAAGCATCTCAGGAGAAGCCACAGGCCTGCTAATGTAGGCAACAACTCCTCTGCTCTTCTTCAAGGGAGGGATAGAGTCTGAGAGCTGAGAGTAAAAAACAAGTGGAAAGCACTCTTTTTTTTCTTTCTATTTTTCCCCAAGAGATTTTTTTTATTAGTTCAAATTAGAAACAAGGCTGCTTCACATGTTAATCCCTTCTCTCTCTCCCTCTGCTCCCCACCAACCCCCTACCATCCCCCCACTTTATCCCCCTCTGCTCCCCAGGGAGGGTAAGGCCCTCCATGGGGGTTCCTCAAAAGCGTGTCATATCATCCTGGGCAGGATCTCGGCCCTCCCCCATGTGTCCAGGCTGAGAGAGCATCCCTCCATGTGGGATGGGCTCCCAAAGTCCCTTCTTAGGTCAGGAATAAATACTTATCCACTACCAGGAACCCCATAAAGTTCCGAGGCCTCCTCATTGACATCCATGTTCAGGGGTCTGGATCAGTCCCATGCTGTCCTCCCAGACATCAGTCTGGGGTCCATGTGCTCCCCCTTGTTCAGGTAAGCTATTATTGTGGGTTTCACCAGCCTGGTCCTGACCTCTTTTCTCTTCACTCCTCCCTCTCTGCAACTGGGTTCCAGAGTTCAGTTCTGTGTTTAGCTGTGGTTATCTGCCTTAGCTTCCATCAGCCACTGGATGAGGGCTCTAGGATGGCATATAAGGCAGTCATCAGTCTCATTATAGGGGAAGGGCATTTAAGGTAGCCTCTCCACCATTGTCTAGATTGTCAGTTGGTGTCATCCGTGTAGATCTCTGGCAATGTCCCTAGTGCCGGATCTCTACTAGGACCTATAATGGCTCCCTATGTTATGGTATCTCCCATCCTGCTCTCATCTATTCTTCCCCGACTCAACCTTCCTGCTCCTCCATTTCCTCCCCTCCCTTCCTCTTCTCCCCCTCTGATTCTCCCAGCTCCCTCTCCCCTACCCTCATAGCACTTTTGCTTGAAGCACAATGAAAATGGTTTGGAAATGGTGCTGGACTGGGGAGACAGAAGTGTTTAGCTGGAGTGAAAAGGCAGCACAGGCCATGGGAAATCATGAGGGTCACGGCATTGAATGTCATAGCTCAGACAAGTTTTGCTTTTCTGTTTTGTTTTGTTTGTTTTAAGCAGTTGGCTTAAAACTCCTTGTATTTTTAAATGGAAGTTATGCACATAATATTAAAATGTAGCGAGGTATGACGATGTACACTTAAAATCCCATAGTTTAGGAATCTGAGGCAGGAGAATCACAATATTGAGACCTATATAGACTATAGTGGAATCTGGGATTTAAAAACAAAGACTACAGTAAATAAAATGTAGTACATACTTTCTGCATAAAACATGGGTCAAATGGTATAAATACATGTTAATGACATGAAAGGCAGAGGTTCACCAGTTTGGAATCCTGTCCTACCTCTCTATTACTGGAAATAGGTTCCAAAGAACTTCCCTAAAGTAGGTGGATCTAAATTTCAACTTAAACTCTACTAAGCTGGACAGCAAAGGTAGATAAGGAGCAATGGAAAGATGTTAAAAAGACAACCCAGTTTGTCTATTCTGAAGCACTTGCATGCTATTGAAAGGATTTGCATTTCATTTTCAGACACTGGAGAATATTGGCTATTTAAAATCTGAATATTTTCAGATAAGTGCTTGATACATGTATGCATATATATGTATTTTCATACATCATATATACTTATACAAATTAATAAGGTATGTAGATATAAATTCATGCTAAATAAGCCTCCCTCTGTGTGTGTGTGTGTGTGTGTGTGTGTATAGATACTTGAAGAAGGGACAGTCAGAATGGAGCATCAGGTTTATCCTGGAGTCTAGGAAGGATATCTAGGAAGAGGATGGAGCCAGCCCGAGAAGCAGGAGTGTTACATGCACTGGTCTATGGGAGGCAGAAATGATCAGACTCTGACAGAGCATGATTAGTGAAAGGGAGGGCAGGAATGAAATAAAGATGTCTTTAAGGGTCAGTCTGGATCAGCCACTGGTGAAGTCAGTCCTGCCATTAGCAGGGATAAAGAAGGCTACTCCAAAGGATAAGGGCCGGGGTTGAGGAAAAGTTTGTTTTGCTTAGGATATTAAGGGTGCTAATTTTAGAGTCCCAGTCAGTTAGGGACAGAAGGAGGCCACGTAGACTTTATGCACTGGGAAATAGGATTTGAAAAGGATGGGGCAGTGCTAGACATGCTCATTTACTTGACTATAGAGAATAGCATTTGGTTCAATAAGAAGACCCAGTGACAAAGAGCTCCTCTGCCAATTTCTTCATAGGTCCAATGTCAACCTTTGTGGTTTCCTGTTCTATAGGAACTATGCCTGTGTGATGTTCAGGTGCTCCATTAAAGCATCTCTGGAGAATCATGGCCTGCTTATGTGTGCTAAGAGCACCGTGCCTCACAAATGGTTTTGGGGGAAGGGGATGTCAAATGGAGTCCCAGGAGCTGTAGTCTGCAACTAACTATGGCTACTAGTTTGCTGATACCCCACGAACCCTACCTCTCAGAAAAGATCAGTTAAATTGTAAGGCCTGACAACTTTCTGAAGACTGTCTTAAATACCTGGGATTAAAGGTTAAACCTTTAATGCACAAATCAACTCCTCGTTCGTGCATCAAGTGATCATCATTAGCCAAGCTATTCAGAAAAAACCAAAATGCCTCTCTTGTCTGCAGGTTCCTTGACTGGATGCCCGCCCATCTGGTGGCCCCTTGTCCTCACCTGCCTGTCCCACAGAAGGGGGCTCCAGATTGAAGCAGGGGCAGGTGCCCTCACAACTCTGCCATGTTGTCATCCACTGCCAGGGACCCAGAGGAGGCGGGTTTTATGGAGCTCCCGAAGAGACAAGCTCCTCAGTCTTGCTCCACAACAGATGGGTGGAGTGGGCAAGCACACCCAGGCTTTTGTGTTTTCTGTGTTTTCTCTCTTCTGCCAAATGACATCACAGGGCTGCATCTTTTTGGCTTCATTTGCAAAGGTCTTGGGGATTAAGGAACCTATATAAATGGAAATTATCTTATCATTGAAAGGAGAAATTCGAATATGCATGACGGGATGGGGACTACTTCATCACAGCTTCTAGTGACATTTTACATCCCTTAATTCACTGGGTATTGGTAAAAGACGCAGGTAGAATGAGAAGACTTTCCCTTTCCTGGCCCCACTCTGGACCTGCACTTGGCCCAAGTCATTCTGGGATTATCTCTGGGGTTTTCCTGACTTTCTTCAGGGTCATCCTCTTCAAGATACAGTACAGGGGGCTCCCATCAACTAAGATTAAAGGGAAAATACAGTACAGAAGTTGGCAAGTATGTGGGACACTCAGAACACTGTAGACTGCTGTGATGAAATGTGGTGCATTATAGGAAAATGCTAAACTGTTCAGACAGACACAGAAAGGCTTGACGTAGCTTTTTAATTTTATTTATTTTTTTTAAAATAATGGTAGGAAAGCAATACATATTCAATATAAATCATCTTTTGAATTTTGATCTTTTCTGGACTCATACAAGATTGTCTTTCCTACTGGGTAGTTGGTCATGAGAAGATAAACTACCAACACTCTCTCCACTGTAGTGTCTGGTAGCATTCAGTCATTACTCTGGCCTGCCAGGGTCTTCAACTTCAGCCACTAAGAACACTCCCTGTGTTCATGCACTTGTCAGTACTCAGGCATCTACACTGGCCCGCGCTAAGGATTCTGACTCAATATGTAATCTAGCCACTGCAGCTGCTGCTACATAGAGTTTTACCTGTGTGCACGCACTATACCCCCTTATCAAAAGCCTGCCCCTCCCATCTCTCTCTCCCTCTTTTCCTCTCCCTCACCTACTTTCCCTCTCCCTCTCCTCCCTCTTCTCTCTCTTCTCCCTTCTTTTAACTTAATGACCCAGCTCAGACAAAACATCAGGTTCTCCACAAGTCCTTCCCTGTCTCACCTCACCAGGTGCATCTGTTCTCTCCATTCATTGCTTTTAAACACCTTTTTCTTTGATCAGGGTGAGCCCTCCTATGTATTTGTTAAGTTAATCATTTTGTTGCTGGGGGACCTGCATTACCAGGCTGGGTAGATGCAGAGATGGAGTTCAGGAACTATGGGACTGAATTTTGCTGTTCTATTTACTTAGAACCCTGGCCCAGCCTGGTCAAGGAAGAGTATTCTGTGAGCTTCAAGGCTTTCTCTGTGGAGTCCTTACTTGTGCATGCTATCTTTGACAGGTTTGGAAGCAGCTGCACATGGAAGACAATTTTACTTTTATCTTGGTGGGAGTGGGAAGGTGAAATAAGAAAGATGGTGCACTTGTTTATTTCAAGTCAAAATAATATTTTAGTCTACAAGGCATGAGTGAAAATAAAAGAGGGTCAAATTTCCTACATTCTTAGGATTCTTAATGCTTTCTTGGGCTGTGTTTCATCTTCCAGTTACAAGTCAAAATAAGTTTGTAGATATCATATTTACAACTCTTAAGGATTTAAGTCTTTGTATATTAAGTTGATCATAATGTATGATTCAGGAATAATCTTCCAAAGTTCTAATCAGCTATTGAATAAAGAATAAAAATGACTATTAAGAAGTTTATATGTTATTGCCTGTTAGAATTTATTCTATGAAAATACACTAATACAAGCATGGAGAGTAAGGGAAGAGAAAATTTAGATTGTTTAAAAATGTATTAGGCACCTTCAGAGTTGTAGTAGGAAACCAGAAACAGGTGAATAAAAATTTTCACTAACACTAGGCATATCAACTAGACATATTTTGGATACACCCCCACATACTTCTCATTTTACGTACACCAATTCAAAGTCCCATGCTTCCTCCAACCTCTGAAATTACATCCACCCAATTCTACATCTACCCTGGAGATAGAAATGAGCTAAAAAGAGACTTTCTAATCAACTGGTATAATTATGCAGTCGGATGGAAAATACTGATAAGTAAGTCTTATTCTTAGTTTTGAGCTTTGCATATTTGGAGGAAGATGGGCTGCAGCATGACTTCCCTGAGTGGCTTTGTCTTCACAGGCTGTCTTAAAACATGTGTTGGGGTTCATGTCGTATTCTTTGCATTATTCACACTTCTTTTAAGATACCTTGAATTCTTTCTCATGGGGTGAAAACCTCTGTCTAACCAGAGGCAAAGTGCAGTGAAACTGCTTCCCTAAGATGCAATGGAGGAGGGAGGAGCCAGCACACAGCTGGTTCACTCCAGAAAGATGCCCTGACTCACACCCCATTTTACTGGCTTCAGAGCAGATGTCCCGACTCATACCCCATTCACTGGCAGCTGGCTTTGCTGCTCCCACTGCTGTCTTAAGAAACTCAAATGTGTTTCATAGAACTACCTCTCTGAGTTTAGAGTACCAGAAGATACTGGAAGCCTTAATCTCTCATGAGCCAGTGCAAAGTAAACACCGTCCAATCTCCTGAAATAGCACCTCAGAAACTGTTACTCCATCCCCAGAGTGACTCCCAGGCTCATGTGCACTGCTACCTGGGGACCTCCAGAATTAACTACACTAATTGTTACAAACAAGCAATGTCTGACTCATCCGACCTCAGAAGTCCTCCTATATCAAATATGTGTTGCTCACCTATTTTCAGGTGATAAAATGAAGACAGCCTGGAGTTTGGGCTCTGCTCCCTGGATTCCAGTCTGGTCCCTGGCATGTATGACAACTTGTTTCTCTGGATCTCTGACATCCTTTGAGCCATACATCCTCCTAGGCTACATGGGGATTTAGTAACAGCTAAATGGGCTGTTTGGTCATTTGTTTGGTCTACAGTAAAAATCAAAACTAGTTGCACTGAATAGTGACTACTGAGTTTTAAGAATGCAAAACTCCATGTATTTAAAGGTCTTCTCATTGTTATTATTTCTCAGTGCGTTGTAGCAGTTAAACCACACTTGGCCATCACACTTTAACACTACAAAGCCTTGAGCTTCTAAGTGATATTTTATCATGTCTAGTTACACCTCAAACCTTTCCATAAAGACAGACATGCTTTTATTTATTTACTTTCCATCTGTGATAATGGCCATAAATATATTGATTAGGAAGGTATCTGGCTGTATGGGAGGAGGGTGGAATCTGAGTCCTTTTTCAATCCCTAACACTTGAAGGAATCAGTGAGTATCTGAGTTAGATAGATGGTGCTGGCAATTCTACCCAGCTTTACCATCTGAAGAAGAGGCATTCAGCAAGCATCATCTTTACCTTCACCATCCACTCAGGACTGTCAAAGTTTTGAGTTCACAGTTTGGGTCTGCTACTGTCTCTCTGTGGTTCTGGATGATTCAGTTTAACTCTGTAGTCAGAAGCAGTGGGTGACTTTCATCATGGGAAACTCAGCTAATGAATTAGCATGACATACTATTTCATGGAAGCAAGGGGGTAATGAGTGTGATCATTAGAAAATGAGTTCATATTTCAAAAGTGAAATGCAAGATTGCCACGTGTATTTTAGATCTTGGACCTTCAGGAAAAGAGGCACGGGATGACAAATGACTTCCCATTTCAATGAAGAAGCATTAGTGGCCTCCAGAAGAATGTATTGACTAATCTATGAATTGATGTTGAATCTGATTAAGAACAATAGGAAAAGTGGGACTCCAGGTGTTCAGGTGTCCCTTGGATGCCCTAGCTCTTGTTCTCTCTGTCTGTCTGTCTGTCTGTCTGTCTGTCTGTCTGTCTGTCTGTCTGTCTGTCTGTCCATCTCTCCCTCCCTCCTCCTCCCTCCCCCTCCCTCCTTCCCTCCTTCCGCCTCTCTCCCTCCCTCCCCCTCCCTTCTCCTCTCTCTCTCTCTCTCTCTCTCTCTCTCTCTCTCTCTCTCTCTCTCTCTCTCTCTCCTAGCCTATATTCTTTAACATTTGTTTTCCAGAATATTATGGTGTACTTCTTTAAAACGGGGTCTCCTGAAGCAAAGAGGAGAGAGTAGGTGGTTAACCTTGGAGGTTAGGTAGTTCCACATTACAGTTTCACCAATGTAATCTGCTAAGGATGACCTCTGGAACTTCCCTGCCACGGGCTTGCCTGTGCTGCTAGTAAAGCATTGGAGTAAACATTCTCCAATCTCAGTTTGGACCTAGAATATTACATAAGAGAAAGGTATCTGCTTGAAGGGAGTTGTCCTGATGCTACCCTATTCTTTAGACAGTCTTCTTCTAGCAGTACGGGCCATGTGTGGGCTCTTGTACTCTCCATAGTCACCCTCACTTCTCTAGACACATTTTCCTAGTTTGTCTACAACCATCAGCAATGGTTTTTCCTTGGTGGCATTTCTCACATGGTGATGGCCTTGCTGTCTCCATGCCTTGATATCCTTTCTGTCCTACTGCTCTGATAACTCACCTTTCAGTTCCTGAGATGATTCTTTTCACAGAAGAATCTTCTGAGCTCTGATTTGGAATCCCTTGGGATCTATGATCAAGCTATCCTGCCTGGTTCCTCTGATCTGGGCTCTTATGATTTAGTCAGAAGATTCCATCAACATTCATTTACTATTTATCCTTCAATTCTCCATAATGTATCTGTTTAAAAACCTGTGATGGTAGAATGTGGTTATTAAAGCATGGATCTCTCTTTGAGGAGTTCCTAGGATGAGTGGAGAGATGTGTCTGGATATACTATGCATAACGACAGGGCTTGGAACACTGTCTTAAGGGTACCATGATAGCCAACATAGAACATCATCTGTATCCCTTGGGCCTCGTGCTATTTCCCTGGGCCAGGTTCTTTTCATCCTAGCACTCCGCTATTTGTGACATGCCCCTTGGCACTGACTGCTGCCTGGGTCTCCATACCAGCTGCACTGATGAATCAATCAGGTGCATCCACAGACTTCCTCATGCTGCCATCTCTGGTCACATTCTGAGGTCCAGTCCAGTGCTCTGATTTTGCATCCCATCCCTTAGACAGAGGCAGTGCTACAGCCAGCACAGAATCTTAGAGCCACACAAAGATCAAGCAAGGGTATGTTACTTAATAGCTGGGTGAGCTAACAAGCATGTTAAAATAAATCAGCTTATTTGATGTAGAAATATCTGATGTTAAATATAGATAACTAAACTTACGGAATTATGAAACTAGTAGGTGTAGTGATATCTTGTTTATACTCTAACAAATAAAGCCTACCCGAAGATCAGAGGGCAGAGGTAGCCACTAGTTAACCATGGAAGTCTGTATAGACACATAGGAAGTGATATGGTTCGACATAGAGAGGAAGTGATAAGGCAGGAGGTGACAGGAGCTCAGTATCTTTTCAGTTGGGAAGTTGAGTAGGTAAAGTGGCTGCAGTTTTGCTCCTTCATCTCTCTGATCTCTCAGTATTTTCCCCTATAACTGACTCCACGTTTCTATTATTAATACCTATCAGAACTCATAGTTGCAAGTAGGAGTTGATTTGTCCAGAGGGATAGAGTCTAAACTGCTAGAGTGAAGGGTGTGATGGGTGGTTGCAATAACAGCCAAGAGTTCACATTTTGATCCACAAGCAGGATGCAGAGAGCATACTGAGAATGGCACAGGTCTTTTGAAATCTTAAAGATTGCCCCTGGTGATGCACCTTCTCCAACAAAGCCACGCCTCCTAATCCTTCCCAATCATTCTCATCAACTGGGTACCAAATATTCAAACATATAAGTCTATGGGCCCATTTTTATTCAATCACCACATACATACACACATCATACACACAATCACATATAAACACACACATAACAAACACATAAATGCACACATACACATATAAACATACATGCACACACACATATATGTATATATGCATGCACTCACATAGATAATCATCTATAACTTCCATCAGTGGAACTTCTATAAGTTCCATTGCTTCTTTGACCTTCAACTCAGGAATAACAGCCCACTTTTATGGTAGTTATGACTTTAGCCAGACATTAAAGTAAGGGGCCTTGGAAAGATGTTGCTTACACTGTCTTCAAATGTCACTGAAATACGTTTACCATTGGCTTGGGACAGGCTATGGAACAAGGATGCACATTTGCTTTACCACTCTTCAATTCACAATGTGTTTTCACTGACTCAATGGAGACTGGCAGCCTGTATCAGAACAACTGCGTCTGATTAGAAGCCACAGAAACACCTTGGGGCCTACTACCAGATCCACCTCTGTCTGATGTGTGATCTTAGACCATGGTTCTTTTATTAGTGAATCATTTTCAAATCCTTTTCACACTACCTCTAGCTGGGTGGTGCTCTTGTCACACCACCTCTAGTTTAAGTGATGCCCTTGCCATACTACCACTAGTTTAGGAGATGATGCCCTTGTCACACCACCACTAGTTGGGTGATACTCTGAGGACTGCTCCCCATAAAGTAGGGAGTGACACTGTGGTCCCAGCAAGCATGGAATCTGCGCTGCCTGTGGTCTGTCTACCATCACCAGCAGCATCATTTAGGAGAAGCTCTTCCTAGTGTGTAAGAAAGTGCAGGGATGTTAACTGACTTAATACAACTGGGAGAAAGAGAGGTTTTTTTTAATTTTCTTACCAGTCATTTGTATTCTCCATTGGTTGATTTGCCACTTATGTTCTTCCTAAAATTTGGATTCATATTCCCTAACCATTTTAAGTTTCTTCTGTTGGTAATTGAAAGAAAACTTTAAAACATTTTTAAAAATGTGTACCTAAAAATTAATAAATAAAATGTTTATTATTTTTTACCTTCTATTATGGTAGTTTGGTTTATGAACATACATATGAGATATACTAAATTATGAGTATGTATAAATTCTATATTACACATTGAAATATATTCTATGTATGGATGTTCAAGCATATTGAAATGTGCTATACATAATATATATCATCACATAGATATGATATCCCACCTAATATATACCATATATGAAATTGGACAGTGATAGCATTTTCATGCTTTTACAATTTTTAAATAAAGATATCAACTTTTTTAAAATAAAGGAATTTATCCCACCATCAACTTGGGTATCTTATTTTTCTCAAACATGTATGTAGGGGGAAAATGCTGGCCATGCCCGCTTGGAGGTTGGCACAGGTGACACTGACCATGCACACTTGGGTGTGGTCAGAGTGACAAAGCAAGGCCTTGAATATAAGGGTCACACGCATGCAGCTATCTCTGTTCCCTGACCTGCCTGGTGGTACAGGACTGGCTCCCTCGAGTGAGTACTTTCCTAATAAACCAACTGTTCGTCAAACTAGCTCTGACTCCATTTCGATCCACATTAATTGCGTTTCACTTTACATGTATACTTTAGGTCCAGATTGAATTTGCTTCAAAACACTAGTGAAGAGGAAGTTTACTTAGACTTCCCTAAAGGAAATGTTTCACACTAGATACTGAAACTCTTTTCAAGCATTTCTCCTGTGTTGGATAATATTTAGATAACACCAGGAGCTGATACAATTGCTTGTAACTGTTTAAATTGCAGCTGGTGCTTTAGTCTTACAATCAATATCTAGTTACGTATTTTATTGGGGAAATAATTCCAGGCCTTATTGCTATCTGTAAGCAATATGACTGCTGTGCCAATCTAACTTTTCCTCTAATGGTCTTCTTAGTCCTGTGTTAGTGGGCCCAGTACTACACTGAGGCTCCCTGTTAAGAGGGTTTGCAAAGCAATGGAATGAGTAACCAATACACACATTCTGTTTCTCTCCTATGAGATTTTATTTGCTTACTTTGTATAGCACAGTATTATTATTTTTTTTTTACAATTTAGTTGATTACTTTCAGTTATGTGATTCTTCTGTACAACCTTCCTTAGCAGAATGACCATTTAACACGTTAGAAGACGAGGTATAATAATAAAGACAGAATTCCGACTGTTCACTGAGTACCTGAAATTATTTTTTCATGTTTATTTTATGCTTATTTATGTGTTTGTATGTGCCTATGTGTGTCTGCCACTTGTGTGCAGGTGCCTGCAGGGACAGGAGAGGGCATCGGATTCCCAGGAGCTGGAGTTACAGGCAGTTACAAGCCTTCCTGATATGGGTACTGAGAGCTGAACTTGGGTTCCCTGGAAGAGTAGCAAGTGCTCCTAATTGCCAAGCCACCTCTCCAGCCTGCTGAAATGGTTTAAAACATGTTAGACAAGTTGAATTTTTGTTAGTTCTCATAAATGAGAATGCCGCTGGTAGTTGGTATCATACTCCTCAGATGGCAACTGAGGCCCAGCAAGGTTGGATAATTCACCCAGGAACGTTCAGCTAACGATAGACTGGGAAATGAACTTGAACAGATGATTTGGGTCATTAGTTGGCAAACTTTCCTTATATGCATAGACATAAATAGTATTAAGTATGAGGGCATTTTAGTTGTAAAATGGTTAAACTGATGACTTAAAAATCTAACTTTAAAAAGAATGTAAAGTGTTCAATAGTGCCACTTCTAAATAATCCTGATTTGTCTTGGTTGGCTTGCAAATTGTAGCTACACCAGGCATTAGAAGATTTCAAATAGAAAGATGGGGGGCTGCAGCCCAGTGGTGGAATGGTTAGTTGCCCAGCATGTACCCAGCCAGGAGGTCATTTTCAGCTCCTGAGAAAAAAAAACAAAAGCAACAAAACATGAATGTGGCATCTGCAAAGTGCTTTTGTGTTCCAGAAGATCCTCTGAATCACCTATACTGTTGTAAATATCCAATGCTTGCCTCTCATATCTCTGACCAGAGAATACATGATTTCAAACCGCAGGAGAAGATCTCAGGTTGCCCCAAGGCTGGGCACCGTATCAGGTGCTTCCGCTGACTGCATTACTTTTTTTCTTTAGTGTGTGGCACTTGATGTTTCTATTTTATAGATGATGATACTTCAAGATCATAGCTCAGGTTTATAGTCCTAGTAACCTATGAACTTGGTGATTTGCACCAACGTCCTTTGTAATGATAAGTCTTTCCGCCAAGTGGCCTGAGCCCTGCCACCATGTGGGCGCCCGAAATAGCACAGAGACTTATATTAGGTACATTGCTGCTGGCCAATGACTAGGATTTCTTATCTGCTCTCTCTGTCTTAAGTATCAACCATAATTTTTAATCTATATATTTATAAACTTATCTTATTGAGGACGCCGTCAGAATGTGTCCTGTCTTCCTGGGATCATATGGTGGCTGCTCCTCTTACTACATTTCCCAGAATCCTCCTCAACTCCTAGTCCCACCTACCTTGCTCCCTATTGGCCAACAGTACTTTATTTATCAACCAATAAGACAAACATATACGTAGAAGGACCTCCCCCATCACTCCTTATATTTACTTTTTGTTCATTTTTAAAAAATATATGCAGTCCCTTTCTCTGCAGAGAGCTCACTGTCCTGTCAGGATTTTATATCTCTATGTGGTGTGGTGTAGACAAAGGTTTCTGTCCCGCCTGGTCCTGTAGCCATTTAGTCCTTAATAAATACTCAGAGGCTTACATTAATTATAAACTGTTTGGCAAATGGCTTAGGCTTCTTATTGGCTAGCTCTGTCTTAATTATTAACCCATTTCTATTTAAACTATGTATTGCCATGAGGCTATGGCTTACATGTAATGTTCCAACATGTTATTCCTTCAGCAGCTACATGGCATCTTTCTCTTGACTCCCTTTCTGTGTGCCTCTTCCCAGCATTCTCCTAGTCTGGTAGCCTGGCCTATACTTCCTGCCTGGCTACAGGCCAATCAGCATTTATTCATGAACCAGTAAGAGAAACATATTCAAAGCATACAGAAGGACATCCCCCATCAGTGTGGTTATCATGGTGTACCATAGCAAAATGAGTAATGGCCAAGAGCTCAAGCAGCAGGGTAGCCACAGCTCTAACTTCCATCTCTGGTGATTTATACTAAACAGGCCCCACACCAGCCTGTTGTGAACTAGAAACTGACAGCAAGGAAGGGCTGGAACCTGTGAGATTAGAGTTTTAAACTATGTCTAGACATTGCATCTGTGTCCAGATAGTCTGGCTGGCCTGTCCCTATGCACTTTAAAGCCTTTTGGATTCAGAGCCTGTTAACATTCCTTTATTTCCTCAAGGTAATTGCTCCAGTTTTCTTGATACTGCTTATCAATTGCATTTTGCAAAGTTTGAGGAAACCAAGAAACTCATTGCCAAAACACTTTTCTATCCTTGTTCCATGAGCCCTGCAGCCTGTGACTAGCCCATGTTTAATAAAATCTCAGGACTCAGAGCAAGCGAGACCCCAAGGAGAGAAACTATCCTGCACCATCACGTAGTGTGTCAACTGATGTGTCTAGACATACAGCTGGCTTTATTGTTCTGAATTGCTTTGGATGCACACACTGGAGCCTTCCGGACAGGTGGTAGGTGTAATGAATGAGGGGGTGGCCACACAGATAAGCCAGTCTGTCAGGAAGGGCAATTACAGTGATGTAGCCATGGTGCCAATGTTTGTTTTAAAATTTGTTCATGCTGTTCGTGCTTTATGGAAGTTTATTTTTAATAACAAAGGCACACTGGAAGCTGGTGATATGATTCAGGATCTATCCGCTCAAAACCATCTGATGATGAATTGGATTGATTTATGAATGAGTTGAGGGAAACAGCTTCATTCAGAGCCCACATTTGTGTTTTTTTTTCATTGTGATTTATGCCACTAAATTTGCATTTCAATATAGTAATTACAACAGAATTCCACTTTTTTGCATAGATTGAATGAAATTTCTTTATAAGCAATTGAGGAGAAATGACACAAACACTCAGAATAACCTTAAGAGTCCCTTACCTTCTAAACTAGAAGAAACTGGTCCAATAAGTGTTATGTTCTGATCATGTAACTAACTTTATCCTAAGTTAAAAGGAGGTTCCATCACTAGGCTCCACATTAGTATATGAAGTACTTTAATCTCTCACAGTTTGGTATTTGTTCCAGTAGGAGCACAAAGTCTAAGATCTTTTTTATAGTAGCCTCCCCAGCATGGTGATACCTGCTTGTAACTCCAGCCTTCAGGAAACAAAGGCAGAGAGATTGCTACAAGTTAGAGGTCAGCCTGCTCTACATGGCCAGCCAGTGAGAACTTGCCTCAAAAAATACAACAAATAAGTGAATGACTTGCTAATATCTGTCTTCTCTCACATGTCTCTATTAATTTTTCTGGAAACATAGTTTCAGTTTTGTATAAACAATGGCATATGAGTTCAGCATGAAGTTATCTAATGAACTTGAATCTCAGAGGAGACTCCAACATCTAAAATTACATCTTTAACCAAAACTTAATCTTCCAACAGAAAGTGACACTGAAATTGCAAGGAATTTACAAAGTATTTGCTCTTGGAAAATATTTCTAAGAGCAAATATTGTATCAGGGGCACACAGGCACACACACACACAAACACACACACACACACACACACACACACACACACACACACACACACACACACAAAAGTAAAAAGTACCACTACAGTAACAATCCAAAAGGAACTTGTACCAGCTGTTAATTTCACACAATCCCATCGTTTGTATTTAAACTTATAAAAATAGATCAAAAAGGTTAAGTTGGTGAATGTAATAATGTGGCCATTTTACACTTGAATGTTTATTTATATCTTATAAGGAATATGATTTTATATGGTCATTTTTTTAGTATGAATCAAAAATATCAGGGAGACTTTTAATATTGATAAAAATTTGCTCTCAAAAGTACATCAGTAACTACTGAATGATATTTCCAATGGCCCCTGAGTTCCACTTAGAGCAATGGTTCTCAACCTTCCTGATGATGTGACCCTTAATATATGTCCTCATGTTGTAGTAACCCCCAACCATAAAATTATTTTGTTGCTAATTCATAGCTAGATACACAGGATATCTAATATTCGACCCCCAAAAGGTTGTGACCCACAGGTTGAGAACCACTGACTTAGAGGCTCTTGTCTTTGCATTTCAGAGTCAGCTGCCACTGCTCAGTATGCACTCTATCAGACATGCAACAACCTGTGAAGAACTATTATTGATTATAATCAACGACTGAAGACACAGATGTTTAGAGATCCTGAGTGAGTTGCCCAGGTTGTGGCTTTCAGCTCCTAGTCTTAGACTGTTCTCACAAAGATTCGCACACTCTACACAGCTTGCCATTCACTGTTACATGACATCATTTGTAATGCCATATGCTTCCAGAATGCCCTCTGGTATTTCACGCATGTGGCCACAGTATTTTACTGGACTGTCACGTCCCTGAAATGGCATCTTCCATGGCACCTGTGTGTCACTCACCTCTCTCTCTCAGCTGAGGCAGTGCCACTACAGTGACGTTATCTTTGTAGTACAAATTGTCAAGGGAATGTTTTAGACAGTGAACAGAATGTTTTCCTTCTGGACCTCCATTTGGAAGCAGACATGTGGCTGTATCTTCCAGTTTTGAAAGGTTAATTGCACAAAGCAGCATCCTCACCATCAGCAAAGCTGGGTTTGAAGCATCATTGGGATGAGGTTGTCTTCATAGTGTCTGATTATTAAAATGAGTCCACTTGAAGATTTCAGGTAGATACACAAACTTGCTTAGGGTTTAGTTTTCTTGATAGTAATGTAGCTGATGCCCACTTACAGACCAGATCCAGCCATAATGGTGCCAACAACCAGTTCGATTATAAGATGCATTACTGAACAGTGTTCATTAAGTCTTTAAATTAAATTTAAGTCTTGGATGCATTTAGGTCTCCAAAAACAGTTTTATATTTGGACTTTTCTTGACTTTATAAATAAATTACTCACATTTATTTATATATATGGATATTCAGCTATGTCCCAGGGCTGTATTTGGATTTATTTTTCTCTTATGATGTAAAACAAACCTAAAGTCTCAGTGTCGTATGTTGCATAGAGGCCCATCTATGACGTATTTCTCTATTTGGTGTCTTAAGAATAAAAGTCAGTGGGGTTCAATTGAGAGCCTGTATGTCTAGTATCTGCTATAAATTCCTTGAGCCTATATATTCATTTAATTAAAACTGCATAAAGCTTAAGCTGCTACTGTCTCCCTGGACTTTGAGAGCCCATGCTGTCTTACTGGATTCATTGCCAATGTAATTGCAACTTCTCTGCCAATAACAGTGCTTTATATTCTTTGGGTTTTGGGCAAGCTTTAATATGAACTTTCTCCCCAGGTATTTTACAACACCATATAACACAATTAATGAGAAAAATTTTATAAGCCATCTTATTGAGAAAGAGACGGTAAGAACTATGAGTCACGAGAGAGGTTTTTGAGGTGAGGTCAGGAGGGGGGCAGCGGTCAACACAATGCCTTCCTCGCCACTTCAGTGTCCACAGAAGCCAGCACCTGCTCCAATTAGCACTGACCTGCTGTGGCACACATCCCAAAGACTTAAACAACTGCTGGAGAAGGAAGTTGTTGGCAAAAATGGAATTCGTTCAGCTTGAAGCTAATTGGGACCAAGGAACTCGAGCTTTCTCTAGAATTCCCAGGCTGAACCTGGGCAGCCAGGCAGCTGGACAGCTGCCTATTCTTTGCCTCTGTGCATGTGAGCCCTTCAGACTGAATCTTTCAATGAGCATTACCCATGCAGGAATCCTGGGAATGAAGAGGAGCACTTGCATTCTTTAATTTCCTCCTTGGCATTTAAAAACATGCACCCTCTAAGCTTAATTGTGCATATTGCTCAGGGCCTCATTTATTTTTCTTTTCTGTCTCAGTCATGTTTTATAGAACTTTTTTAGGGAGTGTGTGTGTGTGTGTGTGTGTGTGTGTGTGTGTGTGTGTGTGTTCATATTCTGGTTGGACTGGTCAGCCACCCCTCAGAATCTTTCTTTGATTCCTCCCAATACCACCATTACAAACATATGCTGCTACACAGGGCTTTTACATGGATGCTGAGGATCTAAACTTAGGTCCTCCTGCATGTGTGACAAGCACTTTATCCACTGATCAATCTCCTCAGATTTTCATTCCATAAGGTTGTCTAAAGTGCAGAGCAAGAGAGAGCTGGTAGAGAATTATTCTTAGCACACCATGAAAAATTTAGTGTAGCACAGAAATGGGAATCATTTTTTAAAGATGTATTTTATTTATTTTTTGTATGTGTGTCTGTCTGTGTGAATGTATATATGCCTGATGAGTGCAGGTACCTGAGGGGTCTAAAAGTGGATGTTGGGTCCCCTGGTGCCGGAGTTGCAGGTGGTTGTGAACTACCTGTTATGGGTGCTGAGAACTGAGCACCAGTACTCTGGGACCAGAATGGGTGCTTTTGACAGCTCTTCAGGCCCATAGGAATCATTTTGTTTCAGCTTTGTACTCCAGCCTGAATCAGGCAATGTCCCACTGAGGTTTCTGAACACAGTAGAAAAACTTCCATAATCACAAAAATGGAGTAAATGCATTGAGAAGAGAGTGTTACAATGAAGTAGTTTCAATAGGGCAGTCTTGGGACTTCACTGGGAAGGAGACCTTCCTAAGTACTGGATGCTGCAGAACATCCTTCACAGGTATCCTTTATCTCCTGGATGCCTCCTCCCACTTTTGCTAGGTTGGTGTGGTGGTTTGCATTAGAATGGCCCCCACCATAAGCTCATATATTTGAATGCTTGGTCATTAGCAAATGGCACCAGTTGACAGGGATTAGGAGGTGTGACCTTGTTGGAGGAAGTGTCTCATTATGAGTAGGCTTTGTGATTCCAAATGCTCAAGCCAGTCCTAGTGTCTCTCTCTTCCTGATGCCTTCAGATCAAGATGTAGAACTCTCAAGCTACTTCTCCAGCACCATGTCTGTCCTCATGCTGCCATGCTTCCTGCTATGATGACAATGGACTAAACCTCTAAAACAAGCCAGCCCCAATTAAATGTTTTGTTTTATGAGAGTTGCTGTGGTCATGGTGTCTCCTCACAGCAACAGAAACCCTAACTAAGACAGTTGGTATTACTTTTATCCTCAACTTGCACATGGGAAACATGTGTCTCTGAACTTGTTGACGAAGGTTTTAGGCCTCTACAATACTACAATACTGACTGGTGTACCTTTAACTTTGGTACCTGGAATCTGACAGTCCCTTAGTATCTTTTACTAAATATTTTTAAGGCTGGTGTTCTGGTATTTGATTTCCCATGAGGACCAACAATCCTAGAATTCTAGCATGCTGTTCAGTGCATAGTGCTATTGTGAAGCCACGGGAGGTCAGGAGCATAGGAAAGGCAGTCAAGAGGACCAAAGAGGGATAAGAAAAATCACAACAGAAAGAAATACAGGATGAAGAAGAGGAATCAAAGATGAGAACTAGATATCTGAGTGTGCATGTCTCCCAGAAAACAGCTTCTCGGGCACACAAACCAGTATTCGAGTCTTAGTCAATGACATCACTAAGGCTGCACATTGTGACACTTAGATTCTAATGCAGTTTGACTGGCTTAATCCAAAAGAAATGACACACAAAAAATTGAGCATGTCAACTTGAGTAATTGAAAGAGAAGAAGCTCTTTGAAATTGTATTTTTAAATGAACGTTGGGAATGTTAATGAACCTGATCAGCAAACTCAGAAGAAATGGTTCTCTTTCAAAAGCTGTTCTTCTCTACCCTTGGAGACAGCAATCCAAGCATGGGCATCACCTGGGGAACAGCTGCATTTGAGCTCAGTCTCTGTAAGCTTACACATGCACACTTACTCTCCAAGGAAAAATTCCTTAATATAATCATGAAGGGACCGGCTTCCCTTTTGGCAGCCATAACGGCCAAACACGTGTTTCTATGACCTTGTCCTAGACACTAGAAAGTCAAATGCCTGCCTCGTGACAAGGAACCAATCAGAAGTTAGCTGGTGGCGCTATGCTTTACGACCCTGGGTGTGCTTTACGGACAAGCGCACAGCAATGATGCACAAAGCATAGCAACCACCCTGGGAGGGCCTATGGGCCATAACAAACAATTGGCCAATCAACATAGGGCAAGCCCTCCAAGCCTGGAGGTACACCAATTGTGAGCCTGTGCGTACCCCTAGACCCTCCCCTTACGCTGCCCTATAAGATCTCTTGGGAGGCCCTAGGAGCTGTCTTTTGCTAGCCATCCGCCATGGCGTGTGGGTGAAAGACCCAAGCTAATATGGGGTTAGCTTGTTGAATTACAATAAAGCCTCGTGCAGTTTGCAGCAAGCTCTCGAATCTGCCTGGTGATTGGGGTGACCGAGAACGTGGACTGGGACCCCAGATACCTGAGTTTTCCGGGGGTCTAACAATCACACTTTGATATCTTTCAGACCCATCTAACTATCTCCTTCCTTTGGAGAGAAAAAGATGACCAAAGGATAAATATGGCAGAGTCTTCTCTGATAGGTTCCCTCTTCTCAGCCCTATATGTAACTCTTATTGTTGTGGTCCAGCATGTCTCAGCCCCAAATCACAGAAGCCATGAGGTCCAGCCTGAGTTGGGGAGCATTGGCTTGGAAATTCCTAGCAACCCAACGTTAATAAAGACCAGACACAGGCATCTTTGTCATCTTTCGAGAGCTCTCAGTTCCATGCTGCAAAACTGGAGTGTCTCCTTTATTCATTATCTTTCTGGCTGCTTTTTAACCATTCTTCCCTGACCCCGAGACCATTTCCCTGTCCATATTGCTAGACCCTATCAGCAGATCTCTCTCAACCGTCTCCCCTCCTGTAGACCTCTCTGCCTGATACCTCCTAACATCTGTCCTCACTAGTCACATAGACTTAGCCCTCTGCCCTGGTGCAGGCCTATTCAAATACTTAGTTCTATAGAGATAAAACACTGGGGGCCTTTTTCCACTGAGGCTATGCCATTCAACAGCAAATCACCTAGCATCTGCAATATAATGCAGACTGGAGCTCCAGAGGTTTGGACCCCAAGAAATCCTCTAATGGAATCAGTTCTCAGCTCCCAACATCTTATGAGTGTTATATTCCCTCCTTACCATAAAACCCTCCCATCGCTATTTGCTAAAATTCAGTGAACTATTGTCTATGCTGTTTGAGCAACAAATATGACTGTGCCTGCTGTTCGCCTCACAAGCCCAGCTCAGCTGCCCTGTATAGCTTTTAGGTCATTCAAGGACAAGGAGGTCAGTATCAGGAGACTGGCTATAATCTAAGCTGAAGGGCCACAATGAAAGGAGTCTGATAGGAGTGTTGGACATGGGCAAGCATGTTGTTCCACAGTCTGCTCTTACCCAGGCACAGGAGCCCATCATCCAACTGACCAGTTGTCTCAGTTAAAGTCTCAGTGACATGCAAGACCACCTTCGCTTTTCCAGCAGCACCAACATCTAACAATTCAAGCTTACCTTGTAGTCACTTCTCCACCTTGAGTTATGTTGGATTTCTGTGTATTGCTTTGCACAGAGAGAATTGTATACTTCAAACAGCAAGATAAAGCTGGAAAGTTGATCACAGTTATCTGATGGGAGAATTCCAAATGGCAATTGACAATGCCTTATCAAACCTAATAAAATAAGCATGTAATGATACCTTACAGGTGAGGAAAATAAGGCCATCAGAAGTGATGGGCTGGTTACACAGTGGGCGTTAGATATCCCCTGAGGATTTGAACATGGGCTCTCTGACCCCAAATTCCTAAGCCTACCACACTAGTTTGTTTTTCTAATGTGGGATTTCCAACAGCATTGTCTGAGCTCCATCTGTCCTTCAGAAATGCCCCTTTTCTACTGTTACCACAACACTTGTCTCTACATCTTTCCTTCAGAGAACCATCATCAGAGCTCAGTTCTTACTTACTGATGAAGTATTGTGGAATATCAGTTTAAGATGTGTTATACTTGTTATACTGTAGAACATTTGTTTAATGATGCCAAAATGTGTTGCATTTGTTTAACTCTCTAAAGCTGTGCTTGTCTAAAACACTTGATTGACCTAATAAACAGCTAGATGGCCAATAGCTAGGCAGGAGAGAGAAATAGGCAGGGCTGGTGGGAAAAGAGAATAAATAGGGGGGAAATCTAGGGAAGAGAGTGAGGAGGGAGAAAAGGAAGAGCAAAGTAAGACACAAGGGGGCAGCCACCCAGCTACACAGCAGCCATGGGGTAAAAAGGGAAGAAAGACATATAGAATAAAGAAAGGTAAAAAGCCCAGAGGCATAATGTAGTTAAAGAAAAAGTGATAACTTAACAAAACTGGTTAGAAACAAGCCATGCTAAGATCAAGCATTCCTAAGTAAGAATAATACCATGTATTATTTGGGAGCTGGGTGGCAGGCTACCAAGGGGAGAGAGAAAGAGGGGGGAGAAACTATTATGAAAAGCCTGAGAGCCCAGGAGGCAGAGTGTCCTCCTCGAAAACAAATGAGGAGTGGCAAAAACAAGTAAGGATTTAATTCATGGCAAAATCAGGACTTAATTCTATTTTCCAATTTTCTGTTCAGAGCTTTTCCCATTGTATTAGTTGAGGTTCTCTAGAGGAACAGAACAGTATGAAAATTATATGCATACACACACTCATACAAACACACACACACACACACACACACACACACACACACACACACACAGAGTATTATGCTTGCATTGAAATAGTAACAACAGCTGTAGTTCCTTGGTCCTCGGGGCTGGGTACTTCAGCAGTCCCATTTGGTGTTGAAAGCCTAGAAGTTCCTGAAGAGCAGCTGCTCCTCAGTCAGTAATGGAAGGCTGGAATTTGGTAAAGAACCAAAATCACTACCAGTAGCAGCAGTGTCAAAAAGAAAGACCAAGGGAGTAAAAGGTAAACAATCTTCCTTTTGCTGTGCCTATTTTGTTTTTGGTCTGGATTACCACCAGAAGATGCATGCACATTTGTGTTGGGGTGGGTCTTGCCACATCTGTTAAGGCAATAGGACAATTCCTGAGTTAAGACTCCGTGCTGAGGTTACTCTACTGGTGGTAAGTTGACATTGAAACCAATCATCACATCTATTGGCTTCTGAATTGATAATGATTTTTTAAGGAAGTTTACATACCATTTGACAAGACATAGACTATCCAGTGACCTCTGTGTAACTTAGTCTCAGAAACTTGAAACAAATCATGGAGAGACTCACAGAGGGCTGTTCACACAGGTTTATTTTTTAATCCATTTTATTTCACTAAAAATACTAAATTTTTTTTTAAAAACAAGAAATCAGAAATGTATCCTGGTGGTGGTGCACACCTTTAATCCCAGTGCTCTGTGAGTTCAAGATCAGCCTGGTCTACAACGAGAGTTCCAGGACAGGCTCCAAAGCTACACAGAGAAATACTGTTTCAAAAATAAACAAAAAGATCATAAATGCAACTTGATATGTCATGTTTTGTTGATAACCACAGGAGGCCTGCCATTTTCTGAATAGAAATGGAGGAATAGGCTGGGAAGGGGGGCAGAGGGAGGAGAGGGGAAACTGCATTTGAGATCTAAAATAAATAATTAAATTTTAAAAAGAGAAGAAATATAAAAAATATAAATATCTGGAGATAAAGAAAAACAGAAGAGGAAACAGTGGTAATTTCAGACCTCTGCAAGATGAAAAACAGCAGAATGGGAGGCCCTTGGCAAACATGATGTTCATCTTGAAATATGATCTAATGGCCCAGGAATCAGCAGGGAGTGTTCTAGAGATATGGCTGACAGACTCTAAAGGGACTGTTAAACCCCTAGTCTATGAACCAGGTGACTGCCCTTTCCATGCTGACAGGTTGCTGGGTTTATCCTTGTGTGGAGGCATTTAACTTGATCATCTTGACTCTTCGGAATGGAATGGGATACAGCTCTGGAGAAAATACATGGAAATGAGGCAGAATAATGAATGTTGAAAAGTAGAGTCTGAAGCCAACTTCTCTGGATGTGTTTCCAGTATCCCAATGAGAAGCTGCTAATACTCCTCTGGAAAACTAGACAGTTTTTGTACTTCCTGGAGGAAAAACTCTCTTTTCACTGCATCTCCCAGTGGTGTCCACTCCCCAACAAATCTCATATCTATACCCAGAACTTCTTTTCAACATTTAAATCTTTCACTGTTTGTAAAGAACAGCCAAGGATGAGCAAACATTACTGAAAGTATGCAACATGCAAGAGAAAACAAAGCAGAAGAAAACAAGCTAAGAGGGAATTAACTGAGAAAAAGTAAGCAGAGGATTAAAACCCATTGTTTTTTTTTTAATAAAGACCTTCTACAAATAAACACGAAAAACATAAATCTTTGTCCTTTAGAACTCAACTTAGTATAAGAGCTAAGTAAATGATATCAACTAGCAATTGAAAGTCCATCCATAAAACAATCTATGAGTTAAAGAGTAATCAACTCCATTAGCACTTGGGGATATGTTATTTAAGACAACACAATTTCTTCAAGAAGTATTCATCAATCAGACCTAGCTATGAACCTTTAAGTTACAATGATGACTAGCTTGGCAAGACATGTCCATCTGCCATAGTGGCATGAGCATCATCGGAGTAAGCAACTATTTTCTGATTAAATTTAAGTCCTGTTCCACAAGATGAAATCCATGTGACACCATTATCAGGCTAAGAACCTATGTCAGTTAGGTTATAGGTCCCAGAAGAGAACCTATCACTATTGTGCTGCTAAGTGGACATAGTATTAAACAACTCCTATTTTTGGTTGTGAGCCTAGCCTTTATCGGCTGAGCCATCTCTCCAGTCCTACAACTCTTAATTGTTTACTTTTATATCCATAGGTCAATGTGTCTCTCAGTCATCATCTGAGAAGTTTCTACTTGCAATAGATGGTGATTAACACAGGGACCCACAACTGTCCAAGGTATAGAATGCTCAGCCCTAAAGGTAACATTGTATACCATTGTATACCACTCCACCCCAAAGCTCAAGGGTCACTGTGGAAGAGGAGGCAGAAATAGTATAAGATCCATTGTGTTTTGATGACTGTAAAAGAGTCTTCTAGATACAGCAGGGCAGCATCACATGTGAATTCTCACTTGATAACATGAAGAAAACTGGAAGCCCAAGCCAGACCAAATACTAGCATGGAAATGGGAATTGGGCATGCAATTCCACTTTTAGTTGACAAGCTATTAACAATCATTTGTGGTCAGGAAAGGGAAAGACAGTCTTTTCTGAGTGTAGTGCCTGATACATAAACTACATTCCAATGGAAGACAACAAATCCAAGAATATTTGGGCAGCACAAACTGGTCTTGGAGGATTAATAAAGCACACACACACACACACACACACACACACACAGCACACACAGCACACACACTCACATACACACTTGGTGGATAGGTAAGGGTGTGGATCTGGGAAGAATTGAGTTTCAGTGGTGTATATGATAAAATATATATTTGTATGAAACTCTCAAAGAACTAATTTTAAAAAGCGATGAATCTGAGAAACTTAATGACAGTGACCAATACTGATATGGTTGTAGGGGATTGAGTTCTCCTGTAGTATTGGTCAAGGTGTAAGTCAGTAAACCACTCATAGGGAAAAGTCAAGGCTTACTATTCACATTTCAGGGTTTCTCACGTTCTTGTTTCAACAATCTATCTACTAGAAACCACCTATTAGAGTGACATACACATATACAAAAGGATATAAACACAGGAGCTCAAGGATGGCTTACTAAAATATAGAGACACACATGCACACTGCATTCAGAGAGAAAAAATGTTAGAGGGCTGAACAGATTACTAGCTGTAGGCAAAGAGAGGTGACTGTAAAAAAAAATGCGTGCTTATTGTTTTATATCCAAGTATTTTTTAACCTACATTTTATAAACATGCATTGTTTACTCATAAAATACTTATTATTCTTTCAAGTTCAGTTGTTAGCCACAACTATCAAATACTATTAGGGAATAGAACAGTGCTTGGTTCAAATTATCCTATATAGTTGGCTGGACCAAGTATTTCTTTTAAAAAATTGTTATTCTTATTGCCATTATTTATTCTCAGATGTCCATGAGCATGTCACTGTACACATATGGAAATCATGCAGCAACTTGTGGGAAGTTGGTAGTCTTCTTCTACCATGTGAGTTCCAGGGATTGAATTAAGGTTGTCAGTCTTGGTGGCAAGTGTTTTGCCAATAGAGCCATCTCAGTACCCTGAACAGACTGTTTTTAGAAGTCATCAGTGCCCATCATTCAAATATCTACTCAAAAGACTTTTTTGTTGCAACACCCGTGGAGTAATTATCTTATGGGATGCTAGCTCTCCCTGAGTTCCTTTTGGCTATTGAGGGACTTTGACTCAGTTTGGTCAAACACAGAATCATTAAAATTGAGGGACTGGTGGGGGTACAGTAGGGCTGAAATGTCAGTTCTTTCAGGTCAGTGACAAAAGAAAGGAGGCTCCAGTTTGCATTGCTCTGTGAAAGCTGCACATAGTCTCTGAGCTCAGATGTGTGCAGCAAGCCATGCATGATAAGCTCTGGACAGCTCTCAGTTGGAATCCAAGCCCAGTGTGGGGTAGGAGTCCCACAGTGGCTGCTTAGCTTGCCTGATAGCATCCCTGACAGCACACAGCTCCAGAAGGAGCCGTCCCTAGCCGGTGATTTTACTCTTCAGGCCTGTCTATCCCACAGCATCTGAAACAGCTGCAACAGGAGGTGGTAATTGATGGCTTTGATTTACTGAAGGAGAATGACCATGGGCAGTTGTCTAGTCCAGGGACAAGACCTTGCAGATGTGAAACTGTGCCCTCTCAGTTAACACGGGACTATCGTCTATCTTGAAACTGTCATTTCTGCTGTTAACCATCTCCAGTCAAGTATGTGCTTCCCTCTGGGCATTGCTGTCCCTGATTAAGTCCCAGAAGACTCCAGAAACTCACCAGAGCTCTAACTCAGCTTGGCAGCCTACCCCCACCCCATGGCTCCTTTTACAGCCTCTGATTCCATTTGTGTTGTTTTGTTTCGCACATTTTACTCTTTATTTTCAAGTTGGGTCATGCACACACGTCTGCTCTCTCATCTTAGATACAGTTTGACAGAGGAAGGAAGAAGGGGCATCGATGCCAAACAGTGTTTCCTTTCTTAATAAGTTTTCAGTGAAGCCCTGCACAACGCCACAGACATGTCAGGTTTTGTTCTTTGCTTTTGTTTTGTTGCCAGAGTGAAGACATATTTTTGGGCATAGGCAAGGCTACTTGCTATGACCTCCAACTTTTGGACATCCTGGTTATTTACCTCAAGAATTCTGCCAGTTTTTGAATTCTGAGCTATTACTTTTGTCCTGAATCTATATATAAATAATAATTGAAATTACTGAACAGACAACCAAGTGGGTAGGCCGGCAGAAGAGACTTGTCCTCTGTGGCTTGAAACCCATGGCTGCTCTGGAGATTTGGAGAAGTAGTCTGTTTTAGTTACTCTTCTTACTGTTGTGACCACATAAGGAAGGACAGGTTTATTTTGAGTCACAATTTCAGGGTTTGAATCGTCATAGTGAGGGAAGGCATGAAGATGAGAGTGTGAAGCAACTGGTAACATTGTGTCCACAGTCAGGAAGCACAGCGAGATGAACGCTGATGCTCACTGTGTTCTTTCTTCTTTCTGTTCAGTTGAAGAACCCCAGACCTTCCACATTCAAGGTAGGTAGGTATTCGCTCCCCAGGTAAATCTTCCTAGACTTACCCTTATTGACACCCCTTGGGGTGCATTTTCATTGTGATTCCAAATCTAATCAACGTAAAGATTAGCACAGATAGGAGGTTCTTTGTAAGTTAAAAAAAAAAAACACAGTTTAAGAGTTATTAAATGATAAGTGATCTTATAAGTTTTTTTTTCATTTTAAACAGCAGAGATGGGGTGAAGGGGAGGCCAATGCTTCACCAGAATCTTCTGAGTGTGTGCACGCTCACACATGTCCACACATGTGGACAAGTGTGACATGAAACTAGAAAGAGGATCTGAGATGTGGAGCAGGAGTTCACACAATCTTCAAAAGTGCCTAGCAGAGACATGCCAGAGCTACCTTCTGCCTATCTGA
This sequence comes from Cricetulus griseus, assembly GCF_003668045.3. NCBI lineage: Eukaryota > Metazoa > Chordata > Mammalia > Rodentia > Cricetidae > Cricetulus > Cricetulus griseus. The sequence continues at coordinate 117,545,670 of NW_023276806.1, forward strand.
CAGGATTGGCAGCAAAACATCACATCCAAGTTCTAACATGTAACACGAGGAATGATTTCTCACATATGGGTGATCCCTAAACTTTCTGTCTCTCATGTTATTGAGGGAGTCCAGAATGAAATCGATGGTTTTTGAGGTCCTCAAGCTGATGTTTCCCTCCAGGGAAAGTGTCAGTTGGGGTTAGGAACAGTTCACACTCAGTAGTGTGTTCATAATATTGATTGGGAAGTTGTTTGATTTTGGGTACAGGGTCTCACTATGAAGCTGTGGCTGGCCTTGAACTCACTATACTGGCCTGGAAGTCACAGAACTCTGCCTGTCTCTGTTTCCCAAGTACTAGGACCATGTCTGGTCCAATATTGGTGATTTTTAGGTAACTTCTTTCTCTCCAATACTGTCACTTTCAGACTGTTTTTCTTCCTTTTCTTAGACAGCCTTGGTGTCCAAGGTTTTACCATACCTGAACATCAGACCAATACTTGCTGTTTCCCTTTCTCCCGGAAGACTTGTGTTCAGTGTTTGGCTTGGGTGCCCTTGACCATCGGCAATCTGGACCATATCAACATCTTTGGTCCAGCTTCAGCAAGGCCACGGTAGACTGCTGTTTGGAATTTCCATGTAATATATCCTTCTTGTCAAAATATTCCTTGAGACATGGGGCCTTTCATCAAGGGAACAAAAGAAATGAGATCCAGTCTAGTGCATGAGGAATACGTATTGGGCAGAACTCTAATTAAACTTTTGGTTATGTGGGGATTTGCATGATAAATGTCCCCCGTGGGCCCAGATATTTGAACATTTAGTCCTCACTTGGTGGTGCTGTTTGGAGATGAGGGTCATACTTGCTGGAGGAAGGACATCACTGGACATGTTCATAGCCTTGCCCCACTTCTATTTTGCTCTCTTTGCTTAAGTTAAAGATATAAACTCTCAGTTTCCTGCTCCTACAACTGTGCCTGTTTCTTGTTGCCATACCTGCCAACCATAATGGACTCTCATCCTTCTGCAGCTGTAAGCTAAAATTAATACTTTGTTCTATAAATTGCCTTGGCTATGACATTTTGTCACAGCAACAGAAATGTGATGGATTCAACTTGTTAACATTAAGGAGTCAATACCAAATCACCAAGCTGTAAGCAGGCTTTTATTTATTTACAGGGAGAGGCTAGCTAGTGGTCATCTTACTATAAGGGTTTCAGATGCTTATGAGAAAGAGGCTGGAGAAGAAGCTAAAGAACTCTCAGGGCTTAAGCTGCTGCATCTTCTTAAAATGTGGAAAAGGGTAGAGAAGCTCCATCTGGCAATTAACATGTCTGCATGTGAGGCTGAGTAGAGTTTTACCCAAAGACTAAGATAGCCAAGGATAAGATAAGAGATGCCATGTCCTTTTATCCTTTTCCAGACAGGACATTAACAAGGCCACACAATGCTAAAGGATTTGGTTTCTTCCTGGAAAGCATGGGCAGATGCTAGAAACACATTTTTCAGCCTCTCTCACAGGTATGATGTTGGCATGATGTGCTCTGCCAATCAAAAGAAACACCCTGAGACTTTGGTTGGAGAGATAGCAACATGAGGAAGGAATTTCAGGGCATACCCCATTCCTGTAGAGGAAGGTTTTTACCAATGTGTGCCTTTTAATGTGCTTCTGGGATACGTACATGGTGGAGATGCTGGGACCTCTCTGTCTGGGGCCACTATCCTTCCCAGAGACTCTTTGAAAAGGAGTTATACTTTTTAATTTTAGTAGGTTACTTCTGAGTTTCAGTTGCTATGGTTCCTATGGAGTTTTAATAACTTCTTATCACCTCAAAACAAACATCAGTACATCTAATCATGCTATTTAAGACTTTCAACGGGCAATTTAACATCTTCCATATCACACTATCATCAATAAACCCAATTTTTCAGCTAGCCTGAGCTTTCTATTTGTCAAGTGCCATTTTTAAAAATATTTATACTTATAATAATTAGCTTTAATTGTCATCTTGACACAACCCAGAATCAACCGCAAAGTACATCTCATGAAGGATTGCCTACATTGGGCTGGCCTGTGGGCCTGTCTGTGGGGGTTGTCTTATTTATATTAACTGATGTTAAAAGACCCAGCCCTCTGAAGGCTGTGAATGGTACCATAGTCACTGAGCTGAGCATAAGCAAGCTAGCAACCAACCAACAAAGCAAATATGTATGCGTTCATTTCTCTTTGCCCTTAATTGTGGGTGTCACTAGCAGCTTGTAGTTCCTTCTTATGAATTACCCACAATAATGGACTAGAATCATAAGCCAAATAACTCCACCTCCCCTTAAGGTTTTTTGGGGCAAGGTATTTTATTGAAACAACAGAAATGAGACTAGGGCACCAGTTTTTAGATTCAGCTCAGTGGTAGTGCTCTTACCTAGCCAAGTCCTGGCTTCCACCCACAGCATTGCAGGAAAGTGAATTTCAAACATCAGCAGTTCCATGGGTTTGTGAATCCTGTCTTGATGGTCTTACTATGGTCTCACTCTTATCTGACCTTTTAGAACTTCTTTTCTTTGTACTACAATCTTTTGTTCATGAAACCATTCATACATTAATTCATTAATTGTTGTTGAGAAAATGCAATGTGCCTAGGTGCAGCTCTCAAGTCTTCATGATAAACAGGATTTACCAGGGTAAGGGATGGAGGACAGCATGTCCCCATGGGTGTTAGCATGGAGTGTCGCTAGGTATACTCATGGAGGGTGTGACGTCAGCAGATGGAAAGCACAGTGGCTAGGGATGGATGGCACTATCTGCCCTCTTTAATAAGTGTTTTGAAGCAGAAGAAAGTTTTACTCTGTGCTGTTGGTGCAGCAGAGTGCAAACAGAGTGGACAGTTTGTGGAATTAACAAATGAAGGGCCAAATCTTATCTTTCCCTGTGACTTCTATTTGATGGTTGAGTGACAGAAGACAATTTATTCTTAATTTTATGTTCATCCATTTAAGAATAGTATACAGTAAATGCCTTTCGTTATTGATTCAAATTTTCCATTTCCTCACACTAGTAATTCAATGTTGCATTGGTATAATCACATTAGTTCAACATCAAAAGTGGGCAATTACTCAGGTGTCATTGGTTTATTTATCTTTAAACGCTTATTAACACAGCAAATATTCCCAACCTGCCTTGCTATTTGATCCTGATACAGCATCTTCAGAAATCATCACTCTGACATATCCTAATATAGCAGTCTGAGTAAAAAGAGGAAAATAATCTTCTGATCGTGACACAGGAAAATAGTGGCAGCCACCCCTCCAGACCTCTCAGCCACAACTACAGATTCACCTTTGGGTAACTTAAGTACCAACTGAAGCAAAGGCTGCATGCTTAAAGGAATCATGTACAGTAGCATGGTCCCCACTGGAAGCCTCTACACACGTGGCATCCTGAAGAGAGCGATCTTGGTGAGGTCATGACTGGAAGCCCTCAGGTTTGGTGTTATCCATACAGCATGGCATTTAAATGCATGCCACTGCTCCTTAAACGGTTTGGAAAATCCTCTCCTGCTATCAGACAGCAATGCCTTTCCTTTGATTCTGTACCAAAGTTAAGCTGAATTTTAATCACCTCCTTAATGCTTAACTTCACAGTGAGTTTTAGGGATATCTCTCTGATGTTTTCAGTGAACCAGAGGCTCAGGCTTCCTGTCATCTTCAGCCAAGGACAAACTGTAATTGGCTGGACCAGCAAATTGCTTTTCTTATTGGAAACTGCCATTGGCACATTAGATTGGAAATAATATCCTGACCTTATGGATATGGTGTGTCTTTTCACTATGCAGCTGTAAGTGAAAAGTTGTTTTTCTAAACTAATTTTTATAGAGATAATTCAGTTTGTGACACTGAGGGATATAAATTTGGGTGATTACTGGGGATGATTCAGCTGTCAGTGTTTTTCTCTGGAATTCTTGCAATTGCCTCTTTCGGTCCTCCTTAAATGTGTGATGCTACATCTATCCTGGAAGAAGCATACTTGGTGGATATAAATGAGCAGTCTCCTTAGGAGGATAGTGAGAATGGAAAGGAGGAGTCTGCCATCATCACAAACACTGTTCTCTGATGACAGACAGGGGACTTCATATTGTAACCATCAATCACAGTGGGGCCCATGGCTGTCTGCTATTCAGTCTCAACTAGACACACTTCCATGTGTCTGCAAGGCTTATTTCTAGGGCTTATAGATAGTTGGCCCTGGGCTCCATTTTAGTGCAGGCTTCAGGCAGCAGAAGACTGTTTACTAGTCTGTATGAAAGGCATTCTGAGCCATTTTCTAATTAGCAAGCACAAAGCATTGCAAGTCTCTGATGCAGAACAAACTGTTCTTTAGGTGTGACCAGCCATTTCTAGATGAGGAAGAGGGCTAACCTCATTACACCAAAGATGGGGAAACTGGAGAGTGTCTGTGTTATATGGTTCTATTGATTTTCAGAACTTCTCACTCCTCTACATCCATAGCATAGATATTCATGGAAAGTGTACCCTGACTAAGCAAATGCAGCAGTTTGGAAGCAGATTCTCCAAAAAAGATCAGGTTTAATGGAAATAGCAAAACTAGGCATGGTTGTCCATGCCTATAATCCCAGCACTGAGGAGGTTGAGACAGGGGGTTGCTGTAAGTTCCAGGTTAGTCTTAACTATAGCATAAACACCTTTCTCAAAAATACATTAAAAATAAAATAGAGAAAAATTGTGTGGTTAATGTGCATTTCCCAAAACACTTGGTATTCAAAAAATCTAGGCAGAATTCTATCCTTGAATGTAATATAAAGAAGTAAGTTCAGCCATGCCACACATTTCTGATCTCTCTGTGTCCTTTCAGCCAGTGGATTTTGTGGTCAGACTGCTGCAGTTTTAGTCCAAGGTAACCAGTTACAACTACAGCCTCAGGTTAGCGTCTTTGGCCTCAATTGCTTATTATGAAAATAGCAGTGATAGCAGTCTCTGCTGCATTTCGAAGAGGATGAAATGATATCTGTTAAATACAGTACCTGATTACAGTAAAAACTCAATAAAATATTTTTTCCTTGATCTTGCAACTTATTTATATAGAGAAGTTGGGATTTGGCTTTGCACTGTCCACATTTCTGATGTCCAGAGTGCCCACCTGATATTCTGGTGTTTGATCAGTGATGGGTGGACCATAGAGCTGCAGGATGCAGGAAGCTGAGAATGACTGTAAAAGAGTGTCTCACAAGACAACCACAAGAGGATATCGGTGTGTGTTGGTGGTACTAGTTAAATTCCTGTAAGATGAGAAATGGAATGTCATAAATGTAGGGCACCTTTGTGGTATGGAGTGGATAATTTTAGTTAAGGCTAGATATTATTGAAGGAATCATATGAAATATAAAGTTATTAATCCTTGAGGAGATGAGCAGGTATTTTAATATCTCATCACTAAGCATAGAAATGGCTAAGGAGGCTGGGGATGTAGCTTAGGCTTTCCTAGCAGGTGTGAAGCTGTGAGTTTGATCCTCAGGAGCACATAAATCAGCTGTGGTGGTGCATGCCTATAGTATCAGCACTCTGGAGGTGCAGGCAGGAGAAGTTCAAAACCATCCTTGACTATATATTGAGTTTGCAACTAGCCTGGACTACATGAGACCACCCCGCCCCAATCTCAAGAAAACCATTTTGGAGCTGGAGCAAAGCACAGCAGTGTCACTCACTGTTAACCAGTTTGGCTGATGGAGAATAAAACTCTTTGTAGAAGGAATACAGCTTTGGCTTTGAATCACGGGTGTTGGCTTAGAGCCCAGATGCTCAATAAATGTGGACTAATGAATGAAAAAGGGTATAAAGAGACCCAAGAGGTAGAATTTCTATGTGTCTGATGCAGGCTCCAGGGACTCAAGCTTTTACCCAATCTTGAATGGACTCAACCGTCCATCATCAACGTTATGGAATCTAGATAGAGGTAAGGCTTTCAGTTTCCAATTCTTAAATTTTCTTGGAAATCTAACAACTCTGATGTTGTACTTGGAGATGCTCCTTTGATTTGGAGTAGTCCATATACAAATCTGGTTAAGACTGTCTGGGGGTCCAACATGTGGTTGTTTCTCTGTGGTGGTAACTCCCAGCCCCAGGTGCTGCTTGCTGATCCTTACATCACTCCTCAGGATCCTCAACATATTTTCCTAGTAAACACTTATACTAGACATAGATGCTTTAGATTGATGAAAATATAGAAGTATCTAAATTCCTGAGTTGTGGAACAGAATTATTATAGTTCAGGAGAGAAAACCCAGGCAGGGTGCCAGCATTTGAGAGAAGCAATTTCAGGAGGTCCAAGTGCCTTTTGATATTGATGATAATCCTGGACCCATGCATCAGTGTCTCATGGTCAGTGTCAAGGGGACAGTTAAGGAAGTATTTTTATACATAAACATCTTAAATTGCCTGAGTCTGTCTCCTTAATGATAAAACAATGATATTAATGAACCAGTCTGAAATTGCATAGTGTTTTCTGACTCTTAGGAAGTTTCCATGTCCTCCAGAGATAGATGTTTGCATCGAGTTTTAAGACACTAATGAGAGACACTTCAAACACAGTGTTCTGATAGAGGTCACAGAAGTAACCAAGGCCCAAAGCATTGTGTTCTGAATGTGAAATGCCCTCCATAGGCTCAGGAATTTGAATTCTTGTAATGTCCTCCTCCATCCAGTAGTTTTATTAGGAAATGCTGTAGAATCTTTAGGAGGTGGAGACTTTGCTGGAAGAAGTGAGTGACTAAGGGTGGTCCCTAGTCTGGTTGCCTGGTCCCACTTCACTTGCTTTCTGCTTACTGAGTGTGAATGCAATGTGCCCATCAAGCCCTCTGTTCCTGCTACCATGCTTTCCCTGCATGTTATCTTCTCTTCACCACTATGATGGTCTGTATCATTCTAGAACTGTAAAACTAAGTAACAAACTCTTTGTCCTGTTTGTTTTTGTCAGAATGTTTTATTATAGCAATAAAAAGTAACCTATACAATATGCATAATGCATAATGGAATAAAACATCACAGTAGATGAGCTGAAAACTTTCCATGTGTTTTGTATATGTGTGTATTTGTGCGTATGCGAGTGTGCATGCGTGGGGCAGGGCTTGGCTCTCATTGCTCTTTTTGGGTTAAACTAAAACTTAACTGTTACATTGGTTAATTGGAACTGGTCCAATAATCCAGAGATCAAGAACAATGAGTATTTGTTAATGAGGATGATCACATATGAAACCTGCAATTTACTATTCCTCTTCTTTGTGATAAAATATTCATATTTTTGAAATGATTCTGAAGAGGTTATGGCCTGTCTAGATAAAACTGCACTCCACAATTTGCACTGTTCTCTAGTCTGAAAAATGAAAGAGGTAGATGATATGATTACTTTGTCCTTAGCTCTGACACCCTCAGGGTCTAAGGTTTCCTGCACTGTGAATCTTCATTTCTAAGATTAAGAATAAAAACTCACAAGAAGAAAAATGTGCATTGACATAATACTGTATTTGTTTCTTTTCTTACTATGACAAGATGCCTGACAGAAGCCATTTAAAGGAAGAAAGCTTATTTTAGCTCAGTGTTTCAGGGATTTGTCCATCATAGTGAGGAAGGCATGATGGAATTTGTGGTAGAGGGAACATAGGTGCCATCTGGTTCACATGGTAGCAGACAGAGAAGAGATAGGACTGAGAGCAAGAAGCCTTGGACTACAGTGGGTGTGAACCTTCAAAGGCCCTCCCTTAGCAGCCTATTTTCACCAGCTAGACACCACCTCCCAAAGGTTCCCTAGCCTTCAAAGTAGCATCACAAACTGTGGACCAAGTACTGAAAACATGAGCCATGAGAAAGATTTCAGATCCAGGTCATGATGTGATTATATACCCATCTTATAATAGCCAAATGGATCTATAACTGGTTGGTTGATGATTAAGCATAAGGCTGCATCTTCATTAAGTGTGTACTTTCTATTGTCTCTGGTGCTCTGGACAGATTATTACCAACCAGTAGCACTGACACATTTAGAGCATGTGGAAGGAGATACCTTGGAGATTGCTATCTATCCATCCTCACCATGTATTTGCTTGATTGACTCAAAATCAAGAGCACTGTGCTTAACCACCATATAGTCTACATAGTTCCATTCCATGTGATTTAAATCATGCAGTCACAAAACTTGAAGCTTGAAAATTATTAGAGTGATCATCTGTTGTGATATTCTGAGTCTCTGAGACTGAAGTGTAGTCACAGCATGTGAATCAAAAATCCAGATGCAAAAGCAGCTTAACTAATAGACACTTCCTTTAAACTGAATCTGTGCTTTCTTGAACTGAAACTCTGTAGTCAGCTAGTATTGGTGAGAATAGATGATATAATGCAGGGGAAGAGACAGTATGCTAAAGAGGGGTCAGAGTGGATGACCCAATGCCTAAGGGGAGAGGGGAGCTAGTATGCCACAGAGGGCTGAGGGTGGATGACACAATGCTTGGGGAAGCTGTCTCCTATCCTTCTCCCAGGGAGGGATTGGATATTAGACTAGGGTAGATTACTTGACACTCAGCAAAATCTTCGGAAAAGTTGGACTTTGTAGAGAGTTGTATGAAAAAAAATTGCCAACTAGCACTCCCTGAAAATCGATCATTTATAAAGCTGTTAAGAGTGACATTTTTAAATTAGAGGGACAAGGACAAAAATTCTACTGTCCAGAAATTGATTCTACTTTAAATGGCAAAGTCTGAAAGTTAAATGAGAGATGATATACTGTGCAAAGGAAGCATAAACCCTAAGTATGTCTTAGTGGATAGAAATGGTGCATGCTATTTTCATTCATAGAGACTCGGTTGTGAGTTGTAGATAATGTATAGCCAGAAAGTCTTGGCAAAATTTCCTAAGCGAGAAAATCTGTACATATATTTCAATATGATTCAAAATAAACACAAACATATACAAAATGGAAAACTACAACAGAAAGCACTGCTAACCATGCCTTCATTTTCTTGTTGTAAAGAAAAGCAATCGCATAAGATAAAGCCAAATTGAATCCTGTGTCTTGATTTTATAAAGTAGCAGAGTGCAATCATTTATGAAGATGATGAAGACATATATGTCAAAGTGTAGTCAGACATGACAGCCATTAAATGCTTGTTTGGAAGATGACTGTTAATTGTCGAGGATATTAGATACAGTTGGATTGAGAAGGATTATTGGCCAAGTCAACAAAATTACTCTCTAGGCTAGCTTCATGCTATACTGGTGAATTTAATCTAATTGTATATTTTCCACTACACACAGACATAAGGCTTAGACTTTCCTGACTGGGCCCATGCTCATCATCTGTGTCTGTTTGAAAGGAGTGTTCTCATGGCCACTGAGGCTTATGGAGTGCAATCTGTCAGAAAGGTTGCTGATGCTTAAGAACTATTCCCAGAAGTTCCCCGCTAAGTTAGAGCACTGATGGTGTAGAAACAAACAGTATGGGAAAAGAAAGGGTAGATGGAATTTGGGGGTTGTGCCAGGACTGGATCTCAGGCTCAGGAGTATGGGTTCTCTTTCTTGTAAAGGATTGGCAAGAAGGAAGCAAGCTTCCACTTCTGGAAGCCCTGGTTGTTATGGGGTAAGAATGTTATTTGCCAGTGCTAGCAGTGTACATGTGCATTGTTTAATGGCTGTTTTTCTTACATTCTTGTCTTAGTTAGGGCTACTATTGCTGTGATGAGACACCGTGACTATGGCAACTCTTAAAAAGGAAATAGTTCATTGTGGTGGCTCACTTCCAGTTCAGAGTTTCAGTGCATCATGGCGGGGAGCATGGTGGCATGCATGCAGGCATGGTGCTGGAGAAATAGCCTAGTGTTCTACATCTTGCAGGCAATAGGAAATCAACTGACGCACTGGGCAGTATCCTGAGTATATGAAAGCTCAAATCTCTCCCCCACAATGACACACTTCCTCCAACAAAGTCACACCTTCTAATAGTGTCACTCCCTCTGACATCATGGGATTATGAGAGCCAATTACATTCTTACTACCACAGTTCCCTTCTCAGGCATTGAGAGTTTAGAAGACTTGGTCAAGATTACATGGTTAGAATGTGAACTTATAGTGGTTCACTGTGTGAGCTGCTCTTCTCCTTCTGTGATGAAATAAATACCTGACAAAATGCAATGTAAGGAATGAATGGAGGGTTTACTTTGGCTCACAGTTGCAGGATGCAGTCATGGTGGTGGGGAAGGCAGGATGGCAAAGGCACACAAAGCAGTTGGTCATATTGCATCCACTGCCAGAAAACTGATGTGGATGCTGTCGCTCAGCTGGCTTTCTCCTCTTCATTCCATCCAGGACCCATTTCTCTGAGCAGTGCTACCCTTCTCAACCTAACTCCCTTCTCAAAACACCTCCTCACATGGGTGCAGAGGCCCCCTCCTACGTTATTTTAGATCTTGTCACCATCTGAATTGATATGTGACTAAAGAATTGCCGATAGCCTCAGAAAACAAGGATGGGGGTTTTCTTTTTTCAACTTTCTTCTTTCCTTCCTTCCTTCCTTCCTTCCTTCCTTCCTTCCTTCCTTCCTTCCTTCCTTCCTTCCTTCCTTCCTTCCTTCCTTCCTCCCTCCCTCCCTCCCTCCCTCCCTTCCTTTGTCTTTGTTTTTGTGAGACAGGGTTTCTCTGTGTAGCACTGGCTGTCCTAGAACTCACAGAGATCTGCCTGCCTCTGTCTCCTGAGTGCTGGCATTAAAGGTGTGCATCACCACAGCCCAGCAGGGTTTTCTCACCCTTAAAGAGTAAGAGAAAGTGTTCAGAGCTAGAGATACTCATCTTCATGCTAGGTACTATCCTCTTAAGTCAGAAAGTCCTGTTCAATGCAAAGTACAAATGACGGAGAGGGTCTTTGTCCAGGGTTCAGCTACCAGGTACGGAACACATAGGAAAACGACATTGCTGTATATTCAAGAAACACAGATAACAAAGATGGGAGCTTTAAATCTTCACTTTAAAAACTGAAAACCTCCTTCCACTGTTAGGTTTATCTTTTTGGCTCAAGGCTGACACCTTGTGGAAGTCTCTGGTAACTATGAGCTTATTTCCTGGTCTAGGAACAGTGATTAAATCCTGGCAAGTGAAAGACAGTGTACTGGCAACTTAAATCAAAGAGAAAGAGGCAAAGAAAAAAACAACAAACAAACCAACAAAACAAAAAAAAAACACAGTTGAATTTTTAGAGCCTTTGGGGGACTTATTTTAGAATTTAATTTGAATTTGCTTTTATTATTCATTTGCTTTTAGCATTTTTCCAGCAAAAAAATATTAATTCATAGTTTCTACTTTCCTTTTCAGGTTGTATAAATCACAGGCCATTGTTTTCTGCTCTACCTGTATTCTTGGGCCAGTTTTGCAGTCGATGACCAACCATCTGAGAACCTTCCATCACAGATAGGCCTGAATGACTACACGATACAAAGGCCAGTGAACAGTGAAAAGGTGGAAGCCTTTGCTGGGAAATCATTAAATCCTCAGATGGCAGGGGCCAGATGTTAATCAAGTTCAGGATCGTCATAATCACAGAGCCCTGCCCAATGGCCCTTTGCCAGTTACTTTTGGGCACACAGTATCTCTCTAGCAAATATAAGTTCTTTGCAACAGATATGAAATACTTCTTAGAATTGCCTTTAAGGCAACCTCTGTGACCATTTTCCTGTTTCTATGTGTAACCTAGAAATGATGAACTTATGGAAACAGAGAGTAGAATTGTGGCTATTAGGCTTCAATGTGGGTCTTTTAACAATGGGGAAACAATTGGTTTAAGGATATAAAACTGCAGTTGGATAAGAGGCATGGACTCTCTGAAGTCTTGAGGTCTACTGAGAGCATGATAAATATAGTTGATAACAATATGCTATATTTTAAAAGTTGTGAGATAGTATACTTTAAGTGTTCTCAAAACAAAAATGATGATTATGTGTGATGTAACATGTTAATTGGTTTAATTTAGCCATGTCATTGTGAACATACTGTATTCTGTATCATAATTGTGCATGACTTTATTTATGAGCTAAATAAATGAATGAAAAGAAAAAAAACTACATCTTAAAAAAATGGGGAAATAAACCTGCTGGGTTGATATTTGCCCATGGCAGCTTTATGTGCATGGACTGGTGTGAGGAGAGGGGTCCTGGATGAACCATGCATCAGAACAATAAACTGTTTTCCCTTACCCAGTGGCTCTTTGGAGGCAGATGTAAGGTCTCCCATGCAGACCAAGGTAAAGCTATCCTACAATCCATCCCTGGGGTAGCGCCCCATTCAACACAGATACCAGGCTTTAACCTGACCCGCACTGATCTGATGCTCTTTGGGTTAAGACTCCCTGAGATAGAATAAAACAGGAGGTTCTGGAAGGGAGCCAGTAGTAATTCTAAGTTTCTGGGAAGTTTTTCTGAAAGGGACAAAATGAATGTCTCAACTTAGTAGCTTTCTGTAAGTGTGCAAATAGCATACCAAGGGGTAGTGATTTGATGTGCTCCTGAAAGCTAGCTCATATCCTGCTGTGTTTGTGCAAGCAACAGGGTAAGAATATGCCTGAAGCCCCACAGAAACCCCACCTTGACACTTCTGAGTGTTCTGAAGCAATGGTGCCACTGGGAATTTATTTCTTGATGACAAATGTGAAGAGTAGGGGAGAACTTGTCACCTGACACAGCTTGGTCCTAGCTGAGGTTGTCTTGTTCCAGTTCACACCATAAACAGGTGTTCTTTTCAATCCATCTAGTATCAAACCCATTTCTCACATTTTATGCTATCGATGATGGTTTTGATCTCAGCTTAAAGCTTAAGTATATTCTGGTGTCCTTGAGTAGAAGAAGGCAGGTGCTGATGTCTTGACCTTGGACTTTGGAGGCAGAACTGTGAGAACTAAGTTGCTATTCTTCATAAGTTATCCCATGTGACTGGTAGTGTTAATTGTCAGTTTGACATAATCTAAAAACACCTAGGAATGGAGTCTAAATAAGGGATTGTGTAGATCAGGTTAGCCCAGGGGGTGTGTCTAATGGGGGCGTTTCTGGATTATGTTAATAGAGGTGGGAAGGTCTATTCACTGTGCATGGCACAATTTTCTGGGTAGGGGAGGTCTGAGCCACAAATGGGATACTTGTATTGTCACACACATACCCCCAAGCTTAGGGAAGAGCAAGCAGAAACACTGTAGGAGTCAGAGATCAGGGAGGATTAGAGCAAAATAGTGTCTTTTGGACATGAGGGGACTGTTCCACTCATGAGCTCACAGCAGCTATGGGACAGGCAAAAGACCTGCACAATTCAAAGCCATTCCATCACAAAATAGGAAGGGGCTCTTGGGACCCCACCACTGGGAGCTGTTGATAGTTAATAGCTTCTGGGGAAGGGAGAACCAACTTTCTTTAAGGATATGGCCACTGATATGTCGACCATGCTCCAGGGGATGGTCCCATGCCCATGAGTACATGTGTAACACAAGTTGGACTTAGTGTGTTATTCCTTTAAGAGTGAGTGGAGAGGAGAGGGTGTGGATCTTGGCAGAGTGAAAGCAACTTGTGAGAGGTTGAATATAATCATAAATTCTTAAAGAATTAGTAAAAATGTATTTTTTAAAAAGAAAGCTCTTCCATATAAAATCAGATCATTTGGGGAAACTTCAAAGACATTCAGAACCAAAGTTTCTAGTTGGAAGGGACATGTAACCTTTAATAAAACTCTTTGATTTGGCAGTTCATTAGACTTTAGAATTATTAATATAATAAATTCATTTTAATCCCCATCAAACTCAACTCATTTTTTCTTTCTTTAATATAACCCTGAGAAACCACTAGAAAAGAAGCTACAATAACAGTACTAAAGGTTCACACATGTGAAAAAGCATATTATCTCAGCAGTACATGCAAGGTTAAAGATCTTGGCTATTAAAGACAATGCCGGGCATGCATTTCCTACTGTGCAGGCCTTAAATCCAATCATAAAGTAGTTGGTTACCCTTCAATATTGTAGCCACTATTGTACCTTAGGCATGTCTTGTCAGGCTATTTAGCTCACAGAGTTCACTGCAGGATAAGACTTTTCATGACCTCCCATGTCCTCAGCAGCCTGCACAGAACATTCCAGTATCATGAAAACTAGCCAGCATGGAGGAAGCTTCCCGGTCAGTACCAACTTGATGTTCCCATGGCTGTGACCAATATGTGTGGCATGTTCAGCAATAGGGCATTATCTTCAAGTTTTGGGTAGCAAACAAGAACAATGGCAATAGGCTGTATTGTTTTAGGGGTCTTCTGAACTTCCTAACAAACAACTAAAGGGGAGATAGCCCACACTCAACTTTTTATGTCATAACTTATGGCTTCTTGGAAAAGCATCATCTCTGTAGAGTAACTCCAACTAAATGTGTGTATGTGTGAGTGTGTATGTGTGTACCTACTATGTTATAAGCAGGTTTCCTTGTCTTTTTCAAGTATCCATACTGTCTGCTGTCCTTTTCCTCACTCCTTCTGTTCTACCAGCCTTTTTCTCTCCCACACTTAAACTCCCTCAAACGTTCCTGTTGGGCCTTGGGCCTTTACTAAATGTTATAAACAGTAGTTTAAGCTGTACTATCTACATGGAGGACACATAACCATCTTTAGAAGAGATCCAGAATGCTGTATGTAGGGAAAAGATGACATCTTTATAGTGTTCACCAACACTCCAGGGTGCTGTACATGGGTAAACAGAGCATCACCATGGTGTCTACCAACACTCCATAGTGTTGTGCACAGGCAAAGAGAACATCTCTGTGGTGTCCACCAAAACCCCAGGGTATTGTGCATGAGCAAAGAGAGAATTGTCATGGTGTCTACCAACACTCCCTTTCACAGAGCTTCCACAGCTTTCAAGAGGGTCAGGAGCAGGCAAAAATTCATTTGTCAAACATCCCACTAAAATCAGATCTCAACTACTGGAAACCAGGGGGAAAGTCCTTAACCTATGAAGATCTTCTGCTGGTTTGAGTCCAGTGAGGCAGTGATGACTTAAGAAGCAAAGCAGAGAGGCAATTTGACATTTCAAAAGCAGTCTTGGTGTGTAACCTGTATTCACTACACAAAAGAATGCTTTAAATTGCTTTTTGAAAAAGTTGCACATTCAAATGAGTATAACTACTGATAGCTTGCTCAGGTCTGTTCCTAGAGACCTAGGAAAATCTTCAATAAGGAAGAGTGGCATTCTCAAGGTCTGGCAGAAGCAGCATATATACACTTTCCTCTCAGATGACATGGCAAGGGCATAGCCCTACTTGGTGAATGTGCTGTGAAGAGGCTCTGCCAGCAGAGCTATAGCCATAGAGAAGGAACACAGAATAGGAATGAAGACACTGACCCTGATCCCCAGTGTCTTCCCTCCTCTCACACTTTCAGACCTGATCAGACCAAGGAGGCATGAAAGTCCAGGGGTATTGTCTACTTCCTAGAATCCTGTCTTAGACAGGACCAAAAGGTGTGGAGACAGAGTGGAGATGCACACCTCCTAGAGATATTTCTAAACAAAAGACATACCCTCAGTCAGAAACGCTGTTAAGAATTGTCTCCTGTCAAGTGCAATGAAGATTAATCAGAACTGACATAAATATGAATGCTATTCACATTCACCAGTAGATGGGGCCTGGCCATCTGACTGAGTTATATTCTGCACCATGCTCAGTCCTAATGTTGGCTGTTTGTAGCAATCTTCTAATTGGCCCTTAAATTTGATTTTGCTATTCAATTTTTAATAGTTTATATAAATTAGGTATATTGGATGGATGGATAGATAGATAGATAGATAGATAGATAGATAGATAGATTGTAGGTAGATAAATGGATATTCATATAGATGAATAGTTATGGAAAATGTCTTAAAGTTGTAGAATTTGAGAAAACCCTTGACCAGCCATCTGTAATCTAGAGACTCTAGGATGTTAGAAACATGACTGAGTGTATATCTGACAGACTCAGAATCAAGGAAACTGATGATATAACTCTGGGTCTTGAGGTTAGGCCTCAGCACCTAGGAAACCACTACTGGAGTTGCTAGAGTCCAAAGGCTGATGAACTTGCAGGTCTGATGTTCAAGGACAGGTGATAGGAGATGTCCTTCTGTATATATATGATGAATAAAACACTGATTGGATGATTAGCCAGGCAGGAAGTGTAGGCAGGGCTAGGCGATGAGGTGAATTCTGGGAAACATAGGCAGACAGAGTATTCAGGTAGAGCCCAGGCAGAGAGGACATGCCAGGCACTCTCCAGTAAGCCAAGACCACGTGGAAATACATAGATTAATATAAATGGGTTAATAATTAAGACAGAGCTATGCAATAAGAAGCCACTGGCCAACAGATTTATAACTAATATAGCATCCATATGTTCATTTGGGGCTGCAGTGTGGCCAAACCCGCTGGGACAAAGAACCTCTTTTTTACAGACAGGAAAAGGATGTCCCAGCTCCAGGACACAATGAACTCACTTTTCCTTAGCCCTTTTGTTTTACTTGAGGTCCTAGATGATTTAATAGTGCCTGATTCCCCTAAGGGCAGAGCATCCCTTCTCAGTCTACCTGATCACAAAACAGCCTCTTAAACATGCAAGATAATTCTTTACCAGCTATCCAGGCATCCCAGAGTCTAGTCAAGATGAGACCTGAAGGCAGCCATCACAGCATGGAAGCAGTGTGTCTAAGAGGATATGAAGTTGCCAGCCTTGGATAAGATAGATCCAGGTTAGAGCCTTCCCACCAATGGATAAGGTAGATCTTGGTTAGAGACCTCCCCACCAATGGATAAGGTAGATCTTGGAGACCCCCCACAGCACTTGAGTTGGTTGACCTTAAGCTCTGTTAAATGGAGACAAATCACTACACAATTTTTTGTGTGTGTGTGTAGGTTTGTAGTAACAAAAGGGCATGAAGTTTAGTAGCTCAGCCCAAAGTGGAGAGCTGCTGTTTTATTCCTGGTGGAGGAAGGAGACCAAGGGCACGTGGTTTAACCCCAGCTCTCCAAGGCTCTTTGCAGTCTCACATTTTTCCTTGCAGTAGCTAAGACATGGAAGGCTCTCTGAAAACCCTGGATGACACAGCACAAAATATCTGTAAAACTCCCCTATGACTTAGCACAAAGCAGAGGCACAGCCTCCTCCTGGAAGCCTGCATCTTGCTCACTCTGCCTCCTGGGTCCTGGGTTGTTCTTATTCAAGTGCTTCAACTAAGTACAGCTTTTAATAACTTGGTGGATTTTATAATACCTATATAATACATTTCATCTTCATGCTCTAACATGTATGCTATATATCATTTCTGAAAAGCCCCACACAGGGACTCAATTCTAAATAAGTGGCTAAAACTCTTCCATAGCATGAGCTTCTTGGGCAGGTATAAAGAAAGGATTTGAATATCAGTCAAATATCATTTTATGATGTGGAAATATTAAACCTCTTCAGTGCTACGCACAAACAAATGGAATGCTTTTCTCCAAGCCATATACAAATCAATGCTAGAGAGCAAAGAATAATGCTAACAATAACTTATTGACACATATTTGAGTTATTAAACCAGACAGATGAAATATATTACTTTAATTGTGAGTAGATGCAACACAAAGAAAATCCAAGACTGAAGAAGGCTTTTTGCTAAGGTCTCAAAGTTGCCTTTCTGACTGTCCACAAGCCACCCCACATGCATCCTTACCTACCACTTAGACTTCAGGGTTCTGACCTTGATAGCTCTGTGTTTCCCGTCCCCCAGAATTGGTTCATTTGGCTATATTTACTTGTCCTCTCCCCACTTAGAAAACATTTAAGTCCATTTTTTTCAAAGCTTGGCATACATAGGATATTAACACATGTTTGCCAATGGCCTGATTCATATATCTGTTTGAACTGAAATGATTTTTGTAGGCACAGGAAGAGGAGCTTGTAGACAGCATCCTTACTTTAGCAGTTAGCTTCAAAGTCAGTTCCGCCAACAGAACATTTGAAGTTTTGTGTAATTGGATGCTGTACTGCTCCACTTAGATCGTTAGCATCCGTTCTGAAAGAAGAAGGTCTTCCCCCTAGGCCAGGTGTTGAGTGAACACAGAGTGAACAAGTATCGTTTGTATATCTGTTTTCTCCCAGTACATCTTATATTTAAATTTTTATTAAAATGTATTTTAACCTGTAAATAGGCAGCACTCTGTGTAGCTTTGGAGCCTATCCTGGCACTCGCTCTGGAGACCAGGCTGGCCTCGAACTCACAGAAATCCGCCTGCCTCTGCCTCCCGAGTGCTGGGATTAAAGGCGTGTGCCACCAACGCCCGGCTCTGCTATGACTCTTATGCTGGTGATCTGAACAAGAGATTTAAGTCTAATATTTGTATTGCCTTAGGCTTTTCATTGCTGTAGTAAAGCAGCATTACCAGAGAACAGTCGTGGAGGAAAGGGAAGATTTTATTTTACACTGTGAAGTAACCGTCCATCCTTGAGGGAGTCAGAGCAGCAGCTCAAGCAGGGCAGAAGGCAGGAGCTGATGCAGAGGCCATAGAGGAGTGCTGCTTACCAGCCTGCTCCTTTCTGGCCTGCTCAATCTGCTTTCTTATAACAGGTAGGAACAAGCTGCCCAGGGATGGCACCTCCCACTGAACTGGGCCTTCCCATTTCAATCACCAATCAAGAAAATGTACCACAGGTTTGCCCACAGGCCAATATGGACGGGGCATTCATTCAGTTGAGGTTTCCTTTTCCAAAATGACTCTAATTTGTGTCAAATAGACAGAAAACTAGCCAGTTACACATGAAAGGCATTTTGTGTAAAATTAACTCAAATTTACTAAAACCCATTTTCATCAATTTTATGGCAATTTATGTCAGAATCTCAAGTAGGACCCCTCCTTTCCCCAAATACTCTAATGTTTGGCCTCACAGCGTATTTCCTGGTAGATCATAGAGGCTTGTGTGTGGAGGAGCCTCTAACTGTGGTAACCCCTGATGGCCAGAAGCCATTTTGAATTGTAAGGACTCTAGCTCGCTGTCACCTCACAGTGACACACATACAGATTGCCTGGGGATGGTATAAAAATGCGGCTTATGGAGCAAGGCACATGCTTAGGATTCTTTAATCCCCCTGGGAAAGACCTGTTCATCCTCCTTAATGTGATATTTGCAAACAGATGGATTAGAAATAGTATGTTCCTGGGAAAGTATAGGCTTCATTCGCAAAGCAAATTTTAGTAAACATCAAAGAATTTTCCACAGCCTCTCATATTCTGCGTAGGATATATCTGCACTAAAATTTTGTGCCTTTTATCTTGGTTTTAGCTTTCTGTAGGGGTAGGCAGGAATGATTGCTGGACACTCTTTCCCCATTTTTCCCTGCCTCTCTTTTGAGCATTCTGTGCTTTTTCTTTTCTTTTCTTTTCTTTTCTTTTCTTTTCTTTTCTTTTCTTTCTTTTTTTTTTTGACAAATCTGGTGATGCTACATGGGCACAGAGAGAAAAATATGTGGGCTTTGGAGATGGCACTAGTTTCTGAGTATTTTAGTTTCGTTTCCTGTTGCTATGATAAAATACCTTAAAGAAAGCAATGCAAGAGAGGAAGGGTCTCTGCTTACAGTTCTAGGTTATAGTCTAGCATTGCAGGGAAGTCTAAATGGCAGAAGCCTGAAATAGCTAGTCACACTGTATCCACAGTGAAGAGCAGAGAGCAATAAATATGCACATGCATGCCTGTGGCCAGCTTACTCTCTCCTTTTCATACAGCCTAAGGCCTGGCCCATGAAATGGTTCCCACATTCAGGGTGGGTCATTCTACCTCAGCTAACTCAAGTTAGACAGTCCATCACAGGCTTGCCCACAAGCTAGCCTAATTGACATGAGCACTCACTGAGAGTCCCTTTCCCCATGATTCTAGATTGTGTCATGTTGACAGTTGAAACTGGTGATCACTCTGGGCTTATTTACAAGGTAATCTAGTGCCATAAGGGCCTCTATCTTACTAAGTCCAAAAGCATTAGCCATGCATGGTTGCTACAAAGATCAAATCAGATGGAACAAGTTGGACTATGGTAAGTAATTGATAAAAATGATGCTGTCGACAGAGTCATTGCTGAGGTTTGCTCATGCAGTGGATTATGTTCACAGAGAACTAAGGTCTTTAGCAAAAACACTGTGCAATTCATTCTTACATCGACTCCAGGGAAAGCATGCCTTGGTCTCCTATGAATAACTTTTAACGATGGTTTTCACTGTTTAGCACAAAACATAATCACCTGAGTGTCATGTTAAAACACAGATTGCTGGGAGTCACTGTTGTGGAATCTGGTTGAGTCTGTATGGAGCAGGACCCAGGAATATGCATTTGTGTGCATATGTGTGTACAGGGGAGTGTGTGTGTGTGTGTGTGTGTGTGTGTGTGTGGAGGGGGGGTAGATGTGTGTGTGTGTGTGTGTGTGTGTGTGTGTGTGTGTGTGTGTGTGTGTGTGAGGGGGGGTAGACCAAAGATCAATCTTGGATATCTTACCTCAGATGCTATCTTTGTGTTTTGAGAAAGAATCTCTCTTTAGTCTAGAATTTCTAGGAAAATCTAGCCAAGCTAGCCACTGAGTCCTAGGGATCCCCCTCTCTGCACCTCCCCAGCTCTGGAATTATAAGTGTGCATCACAAAGATGGGCTTTTAGCTGGGAAGTGGTGGCACACACCTTTAATCCCAGCACTTGGGAGGCAGAGGCAGGCAGATCTCTGTGAGTTCAAGACCATCCTGGTCTACAAGAGCTAGTTCTAGGACAGCCTCCAAAGCCACAGAGAAACCCTGTCTCGGAAAGAAAAAACAAACAAATGAACAAAAAACCAAAAAAACAAAAACAAAAAACAAAGATAGACTTTTTTTCAGAGAGAGGCTTTTAAAACTTGGTACTGGGTTGCTTCCTATTTCTGGCTAATATGATAAAGCCACAAACATAGCTGACTTGGAACATACACACAATGGAGTACTTTTTAGCTCCTTAAAAATGACATGAAATTTAAGAAAAAATCATCCTGAGTGAGGTAACACAGGTCCAGAAAGATAAATATGGTATGTATTCACTTATAAGTAGATATTAGCCTTTAGTCAAATGATAACCAATCTACAATCTGTAGACCCAGAGAGGGTAGGTAAAGGGGAAGGGTCTTGGGTGTGTGTGTGCATGAATCTCCCTAAGAGGAGGAAGTGGAATAGGTTTCACAGGGGAGACTGAGGGTGGGTGGGGATGGGAGGAGCAATCAGGTGGGATGGGAGGGGAGATGGGGTGAAGGAGAGAGGGAGGGGTAGAGATGGTTGGAATTGGCCTGCATTTGGGGGGCAGTGTGGAAAAATAGTACAGTGGAAACTTCCTGGAATTTATGAAGGTGATCCTACTGAGGACTCCTAGGAATGGAGGATACAGAATCTCAACTGGCCATCTCTTGTCATCTCATCAGGTGAGGCTTCCAATGGCAGGACTGGGTTGTACTCAATTGAGTTGTTGGCAATGGAGTCCCATCAAAGTTCCCAAATAACCCATGCTGTTACTAAGACAAAGGGTTGCTCTCCATAAACCAACATTGGGGCCTCATGGCCAAGAACAATACCCACACAACTCATTGAATGTGGAGAACTCGAGCTGGTACCTACATAAAGCCTTTACCCCTATGTTTTATTCTCTTTGGTTCAGGTAGGCTGCTGAACGAGAAACACTGACATCAACCCAGTCACAAATATTTGACCTATAATTTGTCTTGCCCATAAAATATGCTAGGGCAATGGTGGTACAGAACTTGTAGGACCCTAACGCCCACTCCACAAGAAAGATGACATTCTCAACACTGGTTGGGTAACCAAGCACCAAAGACTAGATAGCCCAGAGATCTAAGGTTAAAAACCAAACACTACTGGTATTTAAGAAATAACGTATCAATGAAATGATTCCTAATGATATTCTCCTATACCCATAGATCAGTGCCTTGTCCGGTCATCATCAGAGGGACTTTCTCCTGCAGCAGAGGGGAACAGATGCAGAAACCCCACAACCAGACAATATGAGGAGACAGAGTCTAAATGGGAAGTCTCTATCAAATCTCCCGCTATAGAAGAGGAGGTGGAAGGAGTGTACGAGCCAGAGAGAATGGAGGATACCAGGAGAACAATACACTCTGAATCCACTAAGCAAGGTGCATATGAGCTCACAGAGTGAAGCAGAAATTGCAGGCCATACCCAGGTCTGTACCAGGTCCTCTGTGTATATATTACAGCTATTAGCTCAGTATTTTTGTGGGACTCTTGACTGTGAGAACATATGGGACTCTGACTCCTATGCCTGCTTTTGGAACTCTTTCCATTCTGTTGGGTTGCTATGTCCAAGTTCAAGATTTTTGTTTTGCTTAATCTTATCATATTTTATTTTGCCATGTTTGATTGTTATCTCTTAGAAGTCTGTTCTTTTCTAATGAGAGACAGAAAGGGAGTAGATCCGGAGGGCCAGGAGATGGGGAGGAAATGGGAGGGGTGGGAGGAGGAGAAACTATAATCAGGATATATTGTATGAGAAAAGAATCTATTTTCAATAAAAGTGTAAAAAATGAAAAGAAAAATACAATAACAACAAAACCTCAGTTCCTCATCCAAGCAGAACAAGCACTTTACTGACTGAAACATTCCCCAGCCCCAGATAGTACTTTTTTTTTAGACAAGTTCCCAGGTAAGGCCATGAAAGTTGATCTAAAGACTATGATCTGAGACCTTGTTTGTTTAGTGCAGTAGAAGCCGCTGGCATTTCCATGGGTCTCTTGCCCAACTGGTTGTTAAAGTGCTGCCACCTGCTGGTCATTAAAGAGACTTCATTAAAAAAAGCCTCAGCTGTGGAAAAAAAAAAAAAATGAAATCCACAGCGGACTGTGGAAATTATTATAAACTGTGTGTTTTATATAAGAACTGGGAGTAGACAAAGGATTTTGTTGTGATGCAAGGATGTCATTTCAACTTCAGTGTTTCTAAGAAAAACATCTAGAACATTCTGAGAGCTGTTTCCAACCGTGATATGAGAACCACTGCTCCCGAGGACACTAATCACCTGCTGCTTTTATGCCCCCAAGCAGAGACAGTGCGGATGTGCCTTAGCAACAGGGACAGCATTTTTATCCCTTGAGTCTCTATTTATTCATCTAGATAACAAGAGGAGGTGAGATACATCAGAAAGCATTTTCTGATATTTTGTGACACTCTACTGAAGCCGAATTACACTCAGCTTTGCCTCTGAAGGGGAAAAGAATGATATTTATTAATAGAATGAGCTCTGTTCTTTAACCCCATGCCAGCTTTACATTTTATAAAACTAACTTCAATGTTTTGAGCCTCATAAGCACTTCTGCCCTTCCTTTCCAGGTCACAATTTCTATAGTAAAATATCCATAGTTACAATTGCAACTTTCTTTGCAGAATTAAGACCACCACAGGCATGGAAGTAGTTATTGTATTAGTCTGCTGGAGTTTCCATAGCCAAGTCCCATTGACCTAGCGGCTTAGCCAGAAATTCACCTCTGACATTGAGAAGTCTACAAGCAGGTCACCAGAGTGCTCCTTTGTTCTGGGCTGTCCCTTTCTCAGCCTTGACCTGTGGGTGTCTTCAGGTGGATTTGCTTCTATGTCTGCATCCACAATTTCTCTTTTTATAAGGAAATGAGTCTCAATAGGTTACTGTCTATATTAGTGATCAGTCTTAACTTAATACTTTATAATAGATGGCTGACACTTTTAAGCACAAGGGAATAGGGGCTTCAACATATGAACCGTAGGAGATACACTTTTAAACTGATGTCCAAATGCCTTTCAGAACAATCTTATGGAGATGAGGAGATGGCTCAGAAGATGAACTGCTTGCTGACTGTGGTGGTTTGAAAGAAAATGATCCCCAAAGGGAGTAGCACTATCAGGAGATGTGGCCTTGTTGGAGGAAGTGTGTCACTGTAGGGGTGAGTTTTGGGGGATCTTTTGGTCATTTCACTCAGTGTGAAATTCAGACCACTTCCTGTTGCCTGCAAGGTGTAGAGCTCTCAGTTCCAGCTCCAGCACCATGTCTGCCTGTGAGTTGCCATGCTCCCCATCACGATGATAATGAACTGAACCTCTGAACTGTAAGTGAGCCACCTCAATTAAATATTTTCCTTTGCAAGAGTTGCTGTGATTATGGTGTCTCTTTGAAGCAAACTTCTTTACAGAAACCCTGACTAAGACACTGAGCAAGCATGAGGATACGTGTTTGAGGCTCCAGGACTTACATGAAAATCTAGGTATAGCTGTCAGCATGCATCTGCAAACTCCAGTACTGGGAGACAGAGACAAGGAGACATGGAAGTCCTCACTGGCCAGCCAGTCTAGAATAGTCAATGATCTCCAGGCTTAGCAACAAACTCTGCTCCAAAAATCCGGTAGAGAGTGTGAAGGAGATGCCTGATGTAGATCTCTAGCCTCTACATGTGCATGGATGAACACACACACACACACACACACACACACACACACACACACACACACTGCCTTTTCATTATTGAAACAGAAAAGTTTCCTTGAGGCCATTTTGTTTCTCTGCCTCTCACATTCTATAGTTCAGAACTTTCTCCAGGAGCCTGGCCCCAGGGGAGAGCATGAGTTGGAGGATTGAGTTTCATTCTAACTCATCACTTTCTTCACTGAGACTCAGATATGATACCCAGTTACTCTAGATCTGTTTCCTCCTGTGCAAGTGGGTATAACAGGAGTCTAGAGATGCCATAAAATTCAGGAATAACTGGCCTAAAGCACATGGCATCCTTAACAATGGAGTCCCAGAACATGGTAGCACATAGTGCTCATTCAACCTTGCTTTGCTTTTCTGAGGCAGACTGGGTCTTGTAGAAATGGCCCACCAGTGTTTTAAAGACCATGCCATGTGCCTCCTGGAAACATTCTCTGCTGGCTTGCTTTCCCCTGAGTCACATTACTGATGTGAATATCTAAGTGACACATCTTCCTCCTCACTGCAAAACCATTTGGTCTCTATTGGGCTAATCACAATAATAGTTACACCAACAACTCACTTCACCATTGCATCTCAGGCATTCTTGACGTAAGCTCTGAAATCCCAACATCACACCTCTTTAACAAAGGTACTTCTTGTACCCTCTTCCATGAAGGCAGGAGAAATACCGTCAGATCCAGCACTGATACAGGAGAGACCCAGGGTCAGGAAACTACCTGGGTCAAGACTTCTCGATGTCAGAACACTGGGTGGCACTTTGGGTTCTCTCTGCATGCTCTAACCTTCTTTCTGTACTTCAGATCACCCACTGCACAAGTAGCTCCAGTGCTTCCTGTCGAAGTCTCTGGTAGGCACCCTGTCATAGTTAAGTGATGACAATAGTAAAATAAGTGGAAGCATTAATAAACCCACTATGTTTAAGCAATGATATGCCTTGTTGCTCAAACACTTCAATTTAATATTTGGGTGCATTTATATTTATATGCTATGTATGTGTGTGTCATAGAGCAAATATTATAGTTTGCATATACTTTCCAATATAGTTTCCACGACAGCTTAACCAGGAAGCATTTTCTCTGACTATTATTTTGATGTTTGTATTTTATTCCACACATTTCCTCCCATCCTTCCACTTAGGGCCATTTCAGTTGCTTTTCATTTTGTAAGTTATAGTGTGATCTTGATCTTTGGACATATATTTCCCCCTGCTCCTCCTCCTCTCAAATCACTTCCTTGGGATGAATTCCTGGAACTGGGGGTGAACTAGTCAATGCAGGTTTTAGAATGAAGCTTATTTTGGTGAAAAGCCGCACATCCCCGACTCTGTAACAGACAGACTCTCTCCCATCCCATTCGGCCCTGCTATAGAGGAGAGGGCGCCCTCTGCTGCTCCAAAGCAGGACTTCCTGCAATGTCTTGCTTTTTACTTCATCAGAAATTGAGACCCATTGTGTGTCAGGATGGCTCTAGCCTTAGACTGAACATTAAACAATGGGAGAAGTGTTCAGTGTATCAACTCACCACAGACTGTACTTGCAGAGTGCAGTCACGCACTCTTTTGCCTCCTTTGAGACATCTCAAGTTCTAATAACTGGTTGGTGAGAGCTGCTAATGCAAGCTGCTGCACAGAGAAGTGCTTTGACCTGTGCTACTGGGTACCCTGGACCCTTGCCTGTGCTGCTGGGTCCCCTGGACCTGCCCTGTGCTGCTGGGTCCCCTGGACCTGCCCTGTGCTGCTGGGTCCTCCTGGACCTGCCTGAGCTGCTGGGTTCTCCTGGACCTGCCCTGAGCTCCTGGACACTGCCCTGAGCTCCTGGGCCCTACACCCTTCCGCCTTCTCCTTCTCACCTGGGCAGGCTTGCCCACTTCAGTGACATCAGCAGGCTGCCCAGCTCTGTGCTTTGGTCAGATGCTCCCGTGAAATGGCTTCCCCACTTTTCTTAGTACTTTGAAGTTTAGTGCGCTTTGGAGTCTCACATCAACCCTCTCCTTTCTTCTCTGAGTTTCCTACGATTTTCCATTTCCTACTAGAACACACCCCCTGAATCTGCCCCTGACTCTGTGGTGTGTGTGTGTGTGTGTGTGTGTGTGTGTGTGTGTGTGTGTGTGTGTGTGTGTGTGTAGTCACACATTCATATGGAGATTGGGGATCATATGGAGATTCTTCAGGCTCTACCTTTTTGTTGTTATTACATGTGTGCAATTTTAATTAGCAGTGTGTCTCTTTAATCTTGTATGTGAAACCCAACAGAATGATCCTTTTTCATCATACAATTTTAACAGGCCATATAGCTTTGTGAGTAGTTTTCTCATCTTTTATCTCACAGTATAGCCAAGGGGAATGAGCTGGAGTGCTGTGTTCAAAAGCATTGTTAAGTTACAAGCTCTTTTGTGACAAACTCCTTGTCTTTATCATTTCTGTAAAGAGGATTAGAGAAGTGAGGATTGATGGCATCATTCCAGAACATGACCACATTGTACCATATGGCATCCACCAACTGCAGCTGGTTATGAAGACTACAGTAAGATGGGACAGAGGGACAACTATGCTAGCATTTCAGAGTCTCCAGCCATAACTCATCTGATAGCCACAGGTGTCTAGGGCCAATGGAGGCAGACAGTACAGAAAAAGAACATTCCTGCAATGCTGCCAAAATCCAATTTAGCACATAAGGGAAGGAGAAGGGGAAACCAGAAAAGGCCTCAGATCAAAGCCTTTATTCAGTATATAGGCCACATCACCCTGAATGTGCCTGCTTCCAGAGCTAAGTAAGGTCTGTGTCTCGTTATATAAAATTAAATCTTTTCCTGCTCACTGAATTAGAATGCAAAAGATTAACCAAGCATCAAATTATTCAGAAACAACAGGTAACCTGGAATATTGGTATCTTAACATATTTCTCGTAGAGTCCTAAGTTCCAAACTGCACTTAAGTGCCCAAAGCACGCCTGTGCCCCATGTGTTTGCAAAGTCTCTTCCCTCCGCCTAGGATTAGGATTCTGGCCTAGGATTTTGCCCTTCTTGAAACTCCTGTTTATAGGTTTATTTTTATTTTATGTATATGGGTGTTTTGCCCACATACATGCAGTGCTCATGGATGCCAGATGGAGGGATTCCATCCTCTGGAACTGGAGCTACAGATGGTTGTGAGTCACCATGTAGGTGGTGGGAGCTGAGCCCAGGTCCTCTGGAAGAGCAACTAGTGCTCTTAACCTCTGAGTCATCTTTCCAGACCTTTTATTGTTAATCTAAAAATTAATTTTATTTTGTTTGTACATGTGTATTTTCATGTGTGAGTGTGCATGTTGAAGCCAGAGGCCATACTTGGATGTCATTCCTCAGAATATCTATCTATCTATCTATCTATCTATCTATCTATCTATCTATCTATCTATCTATCTATCTGTGAGACAGGGTTTCTTTTTTCTTTTTTTCTTTTTAACTTCTTTATTGAATCTTTGGGTTTCACATTATGCATGGGAATTCTATTCTCCTTCTGGTACCCCTATAGTCCCCCCTCATTCCTGTTGCATCCCCCTCCATGAAAAGAAAACAAAACAAAGTAAGCAGGCAAGCAAACAAAAGTAGGACAAAAACAAAAAAGAAAAGACCAATAAACTAAAACAGAACAAAAAACCATACTCGAAACAACAAAATCTCTGCTTCTTCTCTCCTTCCTCTCCATCAAATCTTCATCCATCCTTATGGCATTGGAGGCTTCAGTGTGTAATGTAGTATACCCCTTTGTCCCATCAGCTTGACTGGCAACTGTCCATTGCAATGAGTCATTGGTCTGGTTCAAGGCTTCTGGTTTTTGGTACACCATCCTCACTGGATCTTCACCAGAGCTTTTCTAGGGTATCCTGGGTCTTGGAGATCTTGCAGGTATCCTTCTCATGGCGCTCCCTTCACGAGCTCCAAAAGAACCTAGATGGAGTAGATACTAGGGTAGGTCAACTCAAGACTCAGTTGTGGGCCTGGGTATTAGCCTGGCAGGTTAGTTCCAACCACTGGGGCCACTGGCCTCAGGGTGTGGAGGTGGAGTCAACTCCTCCACATGCATGTCCTCAGGATAGGTTTATCCTCACCTGTGATTAGGAGTGGGGACCCTCTCTCCTGAGTGCAGAGGCCAGCTCTCTTGCTGTAGTGGCCAGTGAGAGGTAAGGAAGGTCAGCTTTTCCAAGGCAGTAAAGGGTGGAACTCGCTCAGTATAGCCCTCTTATTTCATCTTTCATGATTCCCAAGGCCTCCTGAGGTACCACTGGCCACAGACATGAACACAGACCCCAGCTGTGGCTGGACCATGGACCCAGACATGGCCCTTGACAGCAACTTAGACCCTGACAACATCCTGGCTCTGGGTGGAGGGAATGGCCACTCAGATGGGAATTGTTCCAGCAGCTGTGTGGTTGCTGGACACTAACAAGGTCTCAGGTTGTGGCCACAACCTTGGGCCTCTATGTGACTATTAGTGGCTATGCAGGATCCAGTCTTCAGGTCAGACCTCTAGCCACGGAAGGACCATGGACCCCAACATGGTCCTTAGCAGCAGCTGGGTCTGGATGTAAATATAAATGTTCAAGAGTCTGCCTGCCCATTTACAGCTCAAGGAGATGTAAAGTGGGTAAGGAGGGAAGGGAGAGAGAAACCAGTGTTTACAGTGCATTCCAACAGGTGCCATTGCTTATGAGCTTCATGGGAGAGTAACAAAGGGGTCAGCTAGGGTCATGGCAGTCAGGGAAGGAGAGGAATTAACATTTAAATGAATCTTCTTCTCCTCAGTCTTTCCAGACCATGTTCAGTGCCTTCAACCTATACTATAAGTTCTGTCAATGCCTGGGGTCCCGCTCCCATTGCTCATGGCTCATTACTGCATTACTGTTTCTCCTTCTCCTTCCTTCTACATCTCCTCCTCCTCCTCCTTCTTCTCCTCCTCCTCCTCCTTCTCTTCCTCCTCCTCTGCCTCTTTCTTCCCTCCTCCTGCTCCTTCTTCATTTTTTTTTTTTTTTTTGCTTTTAGTCACCACTTACCAATCAGCTCTTTTCCATGTTCATATCTGGGTTTCTCTAACTAGACTCTCAACTTCTAAACACTTCCTAGGTTTTTAGTATAATATTTTATATAATTAGATCATTAACTGCTAAATGCCCCTAGTGTTTTAGGAATCGTGTTTATGCTTTTTATTGTCCACTTCCAGAAAAGGGTTCTATAGTCATGTGTATTTAAGTCCTCTCAATCTTTTGTGTATAGGTTATTTTTCAAGGTGAAATGCTGTGTTTTCTGTCATGCCTTAGCTCCAATGGTGAGGATGTTTTCAAAGATAAGATCATGATATACTAGTCTGGCATGGAGATACATACCTTTAGTCCCAGCACTCAGGAAGCAGGAGGATCTCTGAATTTAAGATCAGCCTAGTCTACACAGTGAATTCTTGTACATCCAGGGCTAGATAGACAGATCCTCTCTCAAAAATCCAATAAATAAATACACCATACTACACAATTCTAAGTACAGTTAGAATTTCCAGTGATTAGATGGTTCCATTAAAAGTCTTGAGGCTGGTGAGATAGTTCAGTGGATAAAATGATGCAGAAGCCTAAGGCCATGAGTTCAATTTCCAGAACCCATGTAAAGGCAGAAGGCTAGAAATGACTCCACAAAATTGTCCTCTGACCTCTATGGGCATATCCACCCACAATATTCTATTACTACTACTACTACTACTACTACTACTACTACTACTAATAATAATAATAATAATAATAATAATAATAATAATAAAATAGGGTTTGTGGGGAGATGGCTCAGCCGTTCAGAGCATGTGCTGTTCTTATAGAGAACCCAAGTTCCACTCTCATTTCTCATGCTGCGTGAGTCACAGCCACAAGCAACTCCAGATCCAGGGAATCCAAGGCCCTTAAAATGTTTTTGAAACAGATTGTTAGTGGGTAGTGAGTGTTTTAGTGTTAAGAGAGAAATGATCGCGTTTGAAAGAAACATTGTGGGCAGAGAGTGGGATGGTGTGCATTCAGCAGCATCTGCAGTTGAAGGGATTACCATAAACATGCTGTGCAGAAGAGAGGTTGGTTTTTTTTTTTTAACTTTAAATTGGATTTGAGAGATATAAAGGATGTGACCCTGCTGTTCAGGACTAGGTTCACTTGTGTGAGTATAGAAGACTGCTTTTGCCCAAGGCTTCGCCAATGATTACCACATCTGCTCAGTAGCAACCATGCTTTATTCTCTGGTATGTGAGGAAAGCCAGAGCTCGGACCATCTTCTTTCCATCATTTAAAGCAAAGAAGACATGCAGATAACATTGGGATAAAGGGAGGAATTCTACCTCAGAGGAAGTTTGCCTGCCTGAAAATAACCATTCAAAGTTGACCCAGTGTCCTGTTTAGGGAAAGTTCAATCCATCCATTGAGATTTGGATTCTCTGTTCCACTCACTGTTCACAGTATTTTAAATTCATTTTATAACATATGAGTTTTAAAAACTAGGATATCTTTTGCTTATGTTTGACAATTTCATATGTATATAATGTATCTTGATCATATCTACCCCAAGTCTCCTCTCCTACGCCCCAATTTCCAACATGTCTCCCTCCCACTTTATGTCTTCGCCTTTAATTTTGTAACTCAATAATTCCAACTGATATATAAATTCTATCTAGGCAAATACTAATATCTCACAGTAATCCAATGTCAGCAAAATGTTAATGAAGACAAAACAGAGTTACCCTTTGCTGACGACTGAAATGGTCAAGTTTATAAATGACTTCCTCAGCAGATAGATTAGCATTGTGGAGAAGCTTAGTTAGTCCTTCAAAATCATATAGAAAACAGCATGTGTTTCACTCAAAACCCTTATTTTGAGAAGCACATGGAGTACAAAAAAGTATAAGAAGAAAATATCCTGGTTACCTTTATGTTGCTGTGATAAACTTCATGATCCAAATCCTCTTGGGTGGATTTGACGTACAGTTCAAGTTACTGCCCATTACCATGAAGTCAGGGCAGAAACTAAAGCAGGAGCTGGGCTCAAACATGGCAGACTGTGCTGGGGATGATGCTGTCCACAATGCTGGGTCCTCCCAAGTCAAGAGAATGCCGCATAGACATGTTCACAAGCCAATCTGACCTGGGAAATTCTTCAATTGATGTCCCCTCTTCCCACGTGACTCTAGCTTGTGTCAAGGTGACAATAAAAAATAACCAATACAAAAAATGTTTCTAAAAATGCTGGATTTACCATTTTATCAAGTAATCAGAGAATCAGTGTATCAGAGAAACTGCTTTCTATATAGGCTATAGAGGGAGGGCAATTTCTTCACACCTTCTCATGTAATAAGTACAAAATTATGGGAGACTCACATGAGAATGTTATAAATATTGGAGTCTGGTGTCATGGCTCATTAGTGACATGCCATTTTTTAAGAAACCTCATTAGCACAAGCTCAGGCTGTAGTAGAGATGAGCTATTAGGAGACTGGAGACAAGCGAAACTTACAGATGTCCTTTTCAGTTTGCCTACACATTGTATATACAAACACACATTTTCAACTGTTCTTTGCAAATCCTCACTCACCATGCTGTTTATTGACCTGAAGTGCTTTCTGGTGAGATTAAGGTCAAGTGGTCATGGCTGCTTCTCTGGAGTTCCTGAATGAAAGTCTTTGTACCTGGTGAGGACCAGATCTTTGCTTCAAAGGAATATAGTTATAAGATTTAGAAGGATTAATTTTACTTAAATAAAATTTTGTGGTGATTTCTAGTAAAATACATAATTCCTTTAACTTCTTTGTGGTTTCACATGTTAGCATAAATATTCAATGCAAATTAGAGGGCAATCATTTTTAAAAATTGAAGTAACATTTGCCAAATAATTCTATACTGAAATCAACTTATTATAATTGGTCCTACTTTAACACTTTCACTAGACTACGTAGCTACTGGCTCAATAACCTGAGTTTATTTTTTTTCCAACTCCTAATTATTTGAAATATTAAACAGTATGACCCTAAGCAATAAATTAGAACAATAATTTGACTTTTTTCAAGATAGTTTCTCTGTGTAGCCCTGGCTGTCCTGGAGCTCCCCCTTAGGATAAGCTGGTCTCGAATTCACATATATCCACATGCATCTGCCTCCCAAGTGGTAGGATTAAAGGTGTGTACTGCCACTGCCTGACAGATTTTGACTTTTCTTGCCAAATTATCAATCACATAATACAACAGTAAACAAGAAACTTTTTAAAACTAATGCAGTTTGAAGTTATACATAATTGACATCTTTGTTGCCTCTAAGGTTAATTTTTTTATGGTTTTTTTTTTTTTTTACTTTTCAAATATAAAAACAGAAAAGCTACTTTTGTAAAGTATAGCCAACACTTCCAAGTTCTATCTTACTCAGAAACCACAGCTAAGTTCACATCCTTGCTAGAGAGTAGGAAAAGCTAGCCAGTTTCCACACAGGAGCATCTTAAAGTCTCAGTAACTACGGAAACGTTTTTCTGACTGTGTTTGGAAAATGACTTCACATCTATGTGAGCTTCAGAGCTCAGGTTTGGGTAGCAGGGAAGCCTGTGTGCTGAACATTTCCTGGCTTATTCATACAGTGTCCTATCTAGAAGACCAGGAAAGAATGGATGAGAAAACACAAACCAGGAGAGAAGACTGTCCCACGGAGCTAGGGAGCAGAGGAGGCCTCTGTGACACATTATGTCACTGTTTTCCAAGTGATAGGATGGAGAGCTCACAGGCACACTTTGTAGCTATTGAAATGATGTTTTAGCCCAGAAATTTCTTAGAACTAATCTTATATCCCATCATACAAAGATTTACTTGTGAGGCAATGTAGCATACAAAGTGCAATGATAGAGTGTGCTGACATTTCCAGATTATACACAGTTACAGCAGGGGCATATAATGGAGATGGCTGATGTGATGTGATAACTGTAGGACTTAAAAGGAGGGAGATGGGGGAAGAGTGCTTGTAAGTCAGTTCAGGGCCTGACACACACTACTAAAATGCACTCCCCTCCTAGTTATATAGTCAAACGCTAGCTCAGGTCTTCATTCAGGTTACAGAGCAGTTTATATCTTAGAAGCCTATTTTCACAATCACTGTAAAGGCTCAGATTACCTCATGTAGGCAAAGTAGTCAGTGATAGGAGGTTACTCAGAAAGACACAAACCAGATACTGTTTTGGCATGACCGACAACTTTGATGTGGTTCTCTATGCCTGATGTGTTCACAAACAGCATTTTCAAAACAGACAACAAAAAACAAAACTACAAAAGTAAACTCAACTGACCTATCACAAAAGAACAGAGGTCATATAATGGAGAAAAAGATAGTCTTTCCAACAAATGATGCTAGAACACCTGACTAATTACAAGGAAGAATGGGTCTGGAGACAGGTTCTAAACCCTTCTGACAGTAGCCCAAGTGAAGCTCAATTAAATGCATAACCGAAAGCCAAGATACTGCTACAGCATATTGTTTAAAAAAACTAGATGAAATAAAGTTTGGCAATGACATTATAGATACAACACCTAAGTCACAATGCATGAAGGAAAAGAATAAAAACCTAAACCTCATTAAAATTCAACTTTTTGCTCAGCAAAAGACTTTATCAAAGAAATTAAAAGAAAAGCCACAGACTGAAAAAAATATTTCCAAAAGACGGATCTAATAAGTGACTGATTTTCAAAGTGCATAAAGAAGACTTTGATCTCAGTGATAAGAAGAGGAGAAATGTGCTTCAGCTTGAGGTGCTAGAACAGTCACCCCGCTGGCTATACAACAACAAATATGCATATGACAGGTTTCTCTATACTGTATATCATCAGGAAAATGTGAAATAGACTGGTGGACTACTACTGCCCACAGCTGAGATGGCCACAATCAGAACTGATGGTGCTGGATACTGAGGAAGAACAAGTAATCAGAGATATTCCTTCATTGCTGATGGAGATGAAGACTCTCAGCCACTTTCCAACCAATTCAATAGCTCCTAACAGCATTCATCATGCCCTTTACAGAATCCAGCAATCACAGTACTTGAGATGAAAGGTTATACTCTTACAAAAGCCTGCAAGTGTTTTGCTGTGGAATGTTAGTTTAGCTATGTGAAGTTTATATGCTTTGTTTAACTATGCAATTTTTGTGTTGCAGAATATTTCTTTAACTATGTAAAGGTGTGTTGCATTTGTTTAATTATGTTAAGATGTGTTGCTGCTTTACCTTTCCTGGCTAAGTTACCCAATTGGTCTAATAAAAAGCTGAACAGCCAATAGCAAGGGAGGAGGTATAGCAGGACTCCCGGGATGGCAGGGTAAGTAGGAGGAGGAATTTAGACTCAGAAAAAAAAAAGATATTATCAAGGAAATCTCAGAAAGACACTAGGGGCTAGCCATTGGGACACAGAGGAAGCACAAAAGTAGAATATACAGAATGAAAGAAAGGTAAAAAGCACCAAGGCAAACATAGAGGAATAAAATCAGGTTAAATTTGTTACGATAAATCTTTCTGCCAAAAGCCACTGAGCTCCACTGCCACGTGTGTGCTTTACGCCAGCCGCCCGCCCAAGTTAGGGCCCAAATGAATACACAGAAACTTGTATTAGGTTCAAATGCTGCTTGGCCAATGACTAGGATTTCTCATCTGTTAGCTCAGTCTTAATTATCATAAATTTATATATTTTATAAGACTTATAGAGGATGCCTTTCGCTGGTGCCCTCTCTTGCTGGTGGCCACTGGAGGAGGCAAAGGGGAAACAGACACTTTCTGTTTCTCCTTGCTTAAATATGAGTCTCCTTGCTATGTTACTTCCAGCCTGGATCACCACTTCTCTACTACATTTCCCAGAATCCTCTTTGACTCCTAGTCCTGTCTAACTTGCTGTTTCATTGGCCAAACAGAACTTTATTCAACAATCAATAAGATAAACACACACAGAAGTACTTCCCCCATCATCTCCTCTTTTCTGTCTAAATAAAAAGGATAATTTATCTTTTATAATAACTGAAGAAAACCATAACCATAACTATCTGTCTTCAACTCTATCAAAGACCACAGAAGGAAAATATTTAAACTCTAGAATTGACAGGACATCTCACTACCTGAACAGTCACCCAAAGTTCCTCTGTAACTTTGGGGCATCCATCTTCAGCCCATAGGCCACAGTGTGTCTGGCACACTTCTCCATTTCAACAGGAACCCTTCAGTACTGTCTTGTTTCATAAGTTCAGCAGTCACCTTCTTGTGGGTCCTGCATGTCCAGTTTATACAGCAACAAACAGTCCAGGCAAGAGCAGTTTCTTGCCCAAATGGATAATCTTGCCATGTTGAAAACAAGCTCCATAATGAGTTTCTTCAGTGCCCATCCTCCTTTCTGTGTAATTTGTGTGCCAGAAGCAGTTGTGTCTTACTGCCAAGATAAATCCTAAACCATTTAAATGCCATATTTCTGTAGGTCTTTGAAAGGTTTGAAGAATACCTAACAATCTCAAATACATCTCTATATCTAGAAAACCTAACTAACCTAATTATAAGTTCTGACTATCATAGGTGATTATATAGCCTATATTTAATTATGCATATTATTTTAAAAGATATGTATAAATACAATACCTAAACAAGAGGAGACATATACATATAACAAAAGTGACCTTAAAGTTATATCAATAAATGAAAATCCACACCAATGCAATGTATTCATTCCTATATCCCATTCCCCTTTTTTTCTTTAAAAAGAGATAACTATGCTCATTATCATTTATAACCAACCCCATTTAAATGAAAACAAACATTTATAAACAATATTTGGGAATATGGGTGTCATTCTTTCTAAACTGCTTCCTGCTGATTGGGAGCAATGTTCATACCATTGGGATCATGATAAAACACAGAAATCTGACCAAGTCCTTGTTTTTGTAGTCTGTAAGGCTGTATCATCTCAGCTTCAGGGGGTCTTGCTTGATCAAACCATATTAGTCTGGAAGGAATCCATAGCTTTTTATTTTCTGTGGAAACACAAACAGAAATTCTTTTTCCAAGTAGCCTGTCATTAGATTTAAATTTTGACGTCAAAGCATTTTTAAAATGTATAAGTTGGATTAATTTAGCAGCATTTAGAATCAAATGTATTTTAGCGGCAGTAGGTCTTTCCTCGGCAATCAAACAATTTAAGGACAACAATATGGCACATAGTATCCAGATTCTCTGTGTATTTTCCATCTTTATGTGGCTTTTTTATTACTTTATTTTTACTTTCTTTTGTTTCTTTTTTCCTGAGACAGGGTTTCTCTGTGGAAATCTGCCTGCCTCTGCTTCCTTCAGCAAATCCTACCAGTGTGCACCATCACAACAGGCTACTCTATTTCCTCCTGTTATTTTTTCTCTCACAAGCCTACATATATCTTTTAATGCAGTGTAAACCTTTAGAGGTTTTTCTTTATCTGGATCTGTCTATCATCTCAGGAGTGCCGAGTCCAACACCCAAGAGCACCGTGATGGCGTGAGCATATGGAAGCTGCTCCAATGCCTGACAGGGCAGGCTGTGGCGGCAGGTTTCCTTCTTTCTCTGGGAACCTTGGGGCATGGGGTCAACCCACTCACTGACACCGTTTAAATTAAGTAAAAAGGGCTAGTGGGACAAGCCTAAGCTAAGGTCAAGCATTCATAATTAAAAATAAGTCTTCATGTATTTATTTGGGAGCTGGTTAGTAGCCCAAAGAAAATTCCAACTACAGTGTATGATGATAGCTATTTTATTCATAAGTGTTTAAGCCTAGAGGCAGCCAACAGGCCTGCTAGCAAGTACATGAATAAAGGATTTTTAATACAACAAGACAATAGGAATATTACTCAGCACCAAAAAGAAATGAGCTAAGAGGATATGAAGAGAAATGGGAACAGTTTCAATTCATGTTTCTAAAAGAAAAGCTGGTATGACAAAGCCACATGCTATGTGATTCCATGTATATGACATTCTAAAAAAAGACAAAACTATCAAGACCAAAAAAGAACAGTTGTTGCCAAGGAGTGGAGAGGGATGAACAGGTAGAAAATATGATTTCCAGGCAGAGAAACTGCTTTGTTGCCTCTTTAATAGTGGGTACAAACTGACCCTTTTGTCAACGCCAATAGGATGCACAACACTGGAAGAGAGTTCAAGGTAGACTAGCAAGTTTGAGTGATAATTATTTATTGTTTAAGATGTTTTCCTTTTTCTTTGTTACTCAAAACAAGTTTCATGGTGACTTTGTATTGTACCTGCTCAAGATATGGAAGGAGATATTTTTAGAAGGCTTTGCTCCTCCTAAGAGGTTTGGTGGTTTAGAACGAAGCACTGAGCATAAAATAAGATGACATTCTTTGTAGCTCATTTCAGAACATAAGTTTTGCAGCATGTAATGTTCAAAGTCCCAAGTTCATGGGCTGGCAAGATGGCTCAGTCTGTGAAGAGCTTGTTCTATAACCATGAGAACCTAAGTCTGATCCACATAACCTTCCTAATAGAAGTCTGGGGTAGTACTACATCCTTTTACTAAGCAATGGGAAAAGGAAGACAGATGGATCCCTCGGGCTCATGAACCAGCCAGCTTAGCCTACTTGCTGGGCTCCAGACAATCATAGACCCTGTCTTAAATACGGTGATGTAGCTACATCTACATGCACATATCTTCTGTCACAGCCAGTTGCATGCACTTCACAGACAAAACTCACAAGTTCAGACTGATACTTCTGATTCAAGCATCACGGTTTTAGGGTAATTTGTTATTTCATTCTCTCATCGAGTTTGTTTTATATGGAAAATTGTTCTTCAGCAATAGTCGATATCACATTAAAATCCTTTATCCCACAATGTTTACATGCAGCTACATGTCACAATGCCTGCATGTTAACCAGCATGAGCCATTTATGGCTTCAAAAATTCCTCCATAGTTAATTTTTAAAAATAACCTTTGGGGGAAAATGCCATGAAGAATGGCATTTGTAGCAGAATATTCAGATTATTTAAAATTGTATTTTATTGGTAGTTACAAGTTCAATTTGAAATACAAATCTTTTATCTGTGAGATCAATTTTAATATTTTTCTCCTTTTGCCTCATTTATATTTTTAAAATAGGCAAACATTTGATCAAAACTAAACAAAATACTCAAGAAAGAGGGTTTCCTGCCACCCCCACACCAGAGACATTTCATTAGTTTTTGCTCTTCCTTTCTCATGTTTATTTTTAAATATCTAAACATGTGTGAATAGAGTGATTATTTCACTGCAGTCAAGAAGCTATTCTCTTACTCCTTAAGCTTTCCCCAGCTCATTGAACCATTTGCAGAGAGGATCTGCCTCCAGCAAACACCACCTGGCAGTCTAATGCAGATGCTGTCTCCCCCAGGTCCTCTGGAGTTAGGGTTTAAATTCTCCTGAAGAGAAGAATTTAAACTCTTAAACTCCATTTAAATCTCTTAAACTCCATTTAATTATGTAGCGGATTACTTAGCAATAGAAGCGTGAACTTGTCTGTGTTTGCTTTTAGCTTCTAATACAACAGCGTTGTTATTTGTTTTGTGACTCAAGTTGTTTCAGACTGGTGCATGAATCCCATTCTCTGCTTGGCTTTTAACAACTTCCTCAAAACTCTCCAGCAATTCTTGCATTTTGCCTATCATGTTATACAGGCACATAAAACATTACATATTTTGATGTTTACAGAATTATTTGCAAAAGCAATATAAGTTTTCAATTTACAAAAGTAGTGTAGATGGGGCTGGATAAATGGTTTTGGAAGTTAAGGGCCCTTCCTTCCTTCACTAAAGACCCAGGTTCCAATCCTAGAGCTCACCTCAGGATATTCTGTTTCTTGTCTAACAAAATATTCTCATATTGACAATATCTGGCCATTTACAAGGGACCAGGTTTGTTGAGAACAAAGAGAGTATTTTGAGACTTCCTGGAAAAGTGTGTGCTATTTTGAAATTTATCTACATAAAATTTTATTAGCATTATTAAATAGCACTCAACTTGTTTAGAGTTGATAAATGGTGAGAATTTAGCAATATTAGTTTCCATACAGTAAACTCTTAGATGATCTACCCAATAAAATATTAAATTCAATATTTAATTGAAGTTTTATGATAAGCAATCAGATGAACAACAAATATGTCCTTGTTGATCAAGGCCTCAAAAAGACTGCCATTTCTCCAATGCCTTCTACTTGATAGTGAATCTGTGATCACAGTCTATTACTCAGAACTGGAAGCCTATGCTTTTGTTTTCTTTCTTTCTTTGAAAGAAAGTGATGCATCAACTGGTGTGTCAGGGTGAGGAGAAAGGTGTAGGCTGCATGAAGGCATGTGTGTCCTTGAAGTACAAGAGCACATTGCTTTAGGAGAATTGCATAGAACTTTTGATAGTCAGAAGATATAATGCTTAAGACAATAAAAAGAAGTCACAACTCATTAGCTCAATCTTTAGAAGTTGCCTTGCACAACTTTAGAAAGTCAAAGTGTACTATTTCTAAATATACAAAACTGTTTAATTGGAACCTACAGCTGTCTTCTGCCCCATTTCTCTCTCCCTCCCAATCCTGCCCTCTCAGAGAATCTCCAACAGAGAAGAGCCATCAAAAAGCCCAGTTCTGCATTCTTGGCAATGTCTGGTGGCCCCTCCCCTGAAGTTGCCAGTGGCCCAAGTCCCCGCCTACCTTACAGTTGGGCACAAACCCAGCTTGTGGAGGACATAACATCACCCCTCAACCACAGGGAACATACGCTCCCTCTTTTAGTTCAGCCATTTGATTTTTTCTTCCCTTTCTCCCACCTAGATCTCTGGACACTGGAGGACTCAACCAGGAGTGGGGAGTGGCTTTTCCCAAAAATAAACCTGTTTTTTTTTTTTACTTTTGAAAATTCAGCTTGAACTGGCTTATTTCATTGGCAGACAAACCTATTATCGGGTACAGAAAACCTGTTAAAATTATTTCTGCAGGTTCTCAAAGACAACTCCATTGTATCAGTTTCAGAAATTACGTATTGAGGTTAGCATGGCTTCTCAAAGGAAGATAAAAATGTGTCTGATATAGGTTTAAAAAGCTAATAGCTCTGGCTGAGAGACTAGACATAATCTAAGGACACCTTGTCATTCCCTGAACATGCCACATCACCTTAAGTTAAGCTTCATTTCCTTTGGATGGAAATGTCCCCTCTTCCTTTCACCCGCTGTTCTCTGTTCATGCTATCAGACCACCAGATCCTCTCCTTGACCTCACACCCACCTCAGACTCTGACTTCTCAGGTGCCTTCCCCTTCATCACTGTGTCTGCTTCTCTGGTTGACGGTTTCACGTCACCTTGGCATCCAAGCTGTGCTACTCTAAAACAATTCTATTTCTCCACACTCCTCACAAATGTATGTACCTGCATGTATTTTGAAATACAGAAAGATTCACAAGATACCTCTTAGTATACATGTGACAGGAATGTACTACTCCAGAAAAAGAGAAGTTTCTGTTGTTTTGCCTTTAACATCTGTCTTCCTTTAGTTACTACATTTCCAAGGATCAAGTGTTTTCTCTTCTTCTTCTTCTTCTTCTTCTTCTTCTTCTTCTTCTTCTTCTTCTTCTTCTTCTTCTTCTTCTTCTTCTTCTTCCTCTTCCTCCTCCTCCTCCTCCTCCTCCTCCTCCTCCTGCTCCTCCTCCTCCTCGTTATTTTGGCATGGTTATGCCTGGCATGGTTAGTGCCCGCCTGATCCACAGGTAGCATCTATAATACAATTCTATAAAAATATCCATTGATTGAATGGATGGATGAATAGATGTTAAAGTCTATGACATCATTTGAATTCTAATTCAATAGTAAATGACAGTTTTAGTTTCAGTATGGCTTTGATGCAAGATGGCTCATGATAGTTACTCTTATAATCTGTTTTCTCAAGGAGCTATAAGCACCACCTTCCTTCCCAGTACCACCTTTTACAGAGAGGAAAATATGTAGCAAGAGCATGGCATCAGAAAGGAGAAGGTGATTTTCACCTGCGGAGTAAGTGATTTATCGATATCTATTTTCTTTTGTGAATTACCCACAATTGTGTTTATATGTGTTTTCTGAGATTACTGACATTATGTCTGTTCCCTATAGAGACAGGAGTGGGGAATCTGGGAGAGGGTGAGGCCAGGGTAACATGTAGGATGTATAGTTCTCATCTCGTGTCTTCAGAGGCTCCTTTTATCCTTTTATCCTGCCTCTTCCCCTATTAAGAGTAAGGCACACCTGAAAATATAGTCACTCAAATTGTCAGGTGACCAAGGCATTGCTGTTAGTTCAGACTGAGCAAGGCAACATGGGAATAAAAGGAGAGACTAAGCTCTGCAGATGTGTGACCTTTAATAAGAACAACAGAGGAGTAGTCTCTGTACCTTGGCATGGGAGGACTGGGGGTTTTATAGGATAGAAAGGAGAACTTTGGGGTGGGAAGAGTCAATCTTTAAGCCATCAGTCGGTCAATCTTAAGAGGTAGATAGCAATGGAGTTTGGTATGTTTACCTTACCTTATTGCTGCAGACCACTCAGGGAGAGAACCACACTGACGGAGAATCAGGGTCTTGGTACTCAGGTTGGGACAGATTCGGCATGACAGACAGACACAAACACAAGAGAGGTTCGATGCTGCTGCAAAGATACTCCATCACAGTAACTTATACAAGAAATACAGGAACTTCAGCTTTGGCTTGAGTACAAAAATGTGTATCATAGATATTATTAGCTCTAAGTAAGTGTTAAACAGAAAGTACAAAACAGGAAGCAGTTTTAGTCAGAATTATCTCGATCCCAGACAGTGGTCAAGTTGCTGAGCTGACTATGACTCTGAAAATATGATCTTGCTGAACTTTAAGATTCTTTAGGCCAATCTACAAATTTCATAAAGCAATCAATAAAATCCTTTTTATACCCTGTATGTCTCCATACAAAGTCTTCTGATTGATAATGCAAATATCTATAAATTTGCCATAAAATCTCTCTTTTATCAGCTAAAGATGTAACACATCAAGGTGGTCTTGCTCTTTTTAGTCTCTCCCTCCAGCTCAATGATACAGACAATCTCTTAACATCCCCAATGACAACTCAGTGATTAAAGTCTTTATCATAAGCTTTTGTGTATGGCAAAGATGTAGCTATTGTCTTAATAAAAGTGTGGACCTTTGTTCCTTAAGGGCTGCCACCATTTCCCATTAATCTTATAAGTTCTGCCATTTCAACCTTTATAGAAATTCTAAGCTCCCCTAAGCTTTCTGAATATTTTCCTCCTACTCTTCTACCCTTCCTAAACATTTGGTAAGACAATTCTACTTGCTGGAATGAATTCATAACTGATCTAAAGTCTTTATCTTCTGTCTAAAACATCTCTAATACAGTTCTAACTAACGGGGGGGGGGTGGGTTCTAGTAGAAATACTCATATCCTGAGCCATCCTAGCAAGAAACTGCTCTGCTCAGACCATGGGCACAAACGAAACTTCAATGATAGCATTTTATACAAAAATTGCTGGTGAGGTGCTTTCGGTTCCTAGAACCAAAATATCCAGAGGTACTCAATCTTTCTTCAACCAACACCTGATCATCTGCTG
This sequence comes from Cricetulus griseus, assembly GCF_003668045.3. Classification (NCBI taxonomy): domain Eukaryota; kingdom Metazoa; phylum Chordata; class Mammalia; order Rodentia; family Cricetidae; genus Cricetulus; species Cricetulus griseus. Next base: position 117,588,848 of record NW_023276806.1, read on the forward strand.
ATGCTGACAAAGCCAGACCAGTCATAAGATAGAACACAAAAGCAGAAAACAACCCATCACAGACGGTGAGACACAAGAGACCATCTTGTCCTTTTGGTATCCTGCCAGTGACCTCCAGGAGACCAAGCTACCAAAGTGCACGCCTCAGGTCTGGACATGTTTTTAGCAATCCTTGCCTTGTGTCACACAGACTCCACTCGAGTGGGTGTGGCACCTCATCAGAAGCTTCCCAGATCCTAAACACAGGACATGAGCTGTTATCAATGTGTCAACTTTCCTGTCAAGAGTTTCTCATTCCACCTGAGGCTTTTAGGTCATTAACTAATCACAGTACCTCTTCTGCCCCATGGAAGGAGCAGTGTCTGGCTTCACACTTGGGAACATGGGAATGAGAAAAAAACAAGCAGGTATCCGGTGCTTTATCTTTTTAGTTTTACCTGTAGGGAAAACACACTCATTGTGGAAGATTTTCTCAATCTGGTGCTCTCCTCTTTAGGTGGTCTTGGCCTTGGTTTAAGCTTAAATTCCAGCCCTACATTAATTGAAGAGGATGTGCTAAATTCCATGTTTCTGAGATTCCTAAGGGCCTAAGATTCCTGAGGGCCTAAGATGATCTCCAGCCTTCATGGGAAGAAACCAGCTGTGAGTCTGCTGAAAACCACAGACAGTTTGGATATCCTAATGGTCAGAATCTGAAGAGGGGGAAAGCCTTCATCCCCTAGACAAATTATGGTCCCTTGTCTTAAAGGTGTCTGGGATGGGGCTCCTGCCACATAGTAAGTATACTATGTGCCTGCATTCAGGCTGCTCTCTGATGCCAGGACTAGTGATTAACTTTTGTCAGGTCAGGAGGATGTGGAGTCAGCTCGACCTGTGAGGTAGAAGAAGTACCTGATCTAAAATTGTCAACAGTCATAACTCAACTTCAATCTTACAGTGATGGTGAATTTATGTGCGTCATATGGCGGGTAATGAATATTCTCCTCTTCATATTCCTGATCACTAGAGAAGAGCTGGAAACAAAGGCTAAATATTCTACACATAATTTACACCCTCTCTCCCACCCCTTGCAAAAGAAATCCCCTACCCTAATTTTTTAGTTTCTATCTTTCTCTTGATTCAATTTGGCCCTTCCCCACAGCGAGTGCCATAGAAACCCAGCTTCCATCCAGCAGTAGGAAGGATAATTTTAGGGATGACTTGAGCTGTAAACACATCTTGCATATGGCTTTCATCCAGGGAAGTTCTCACTGACTAGGGCTACATAGGGCCACTGGTTTTGTTTCTGTTTGGTTTTCACTTTTAGTTTTGTGATACTTATTAATCCCTACTCAGGCAGGGGTTATTATTGCTTAATTACAGTTTGGGATTACTGGCATGTTTTTTGGTGACCCTCGTCTGTGTGCTGGCCTGCTTGTACAAGGAAATTTATGCAGCTGAAAACTCTGGCTTGCTAGAAAGCTGAAATGGGGATTTGGGCTGGGAAATGGATTGAAGGTTGCTTTTACTGAAATGTCACTCAGTTCTCTACCATCTGGATGTGACTAACCACTAAGCTTACCTTTATCTACCTCCTGTGGGCCTGCTTCTCAGGAGCACCTGGACTTATCAAAACATCACTTTAAAGGTGTCTCGGGTGCAAGGCTTCTTTCTCTAGTGCTGTTTGCTCTTTGTGGTGTAACAGGAAATATTTCTCATAAACATTTCTGCCTATTCAAACTTGGGGTATAGGGGACATCTAAGATTATGTAGGTTAGGAGGTATTTTTCTTCTGTGATTACTCTGAGAGTAACCATGGTCTAAAATTATTGGTAGGGATAGCTGAGGTCACAGAAAAACTGTTCTTGGCTACGTTCTGTATTGAACTGTCACTGATTCTGGGGCACAGCAGTTTATTTATTGTTCACACATTATCCTTGACAACAGTATCTCCTGAGTTCTTCCTATGGATCCCACCCTGGCCAGGGCTTGGTAGACACTGGAGCCTCTGAGCACTCAGGTGGGACATTCTCCTCCATCATTGTATGTGTACTTTGTCCTGATGTAGAACAATCTATATAAACAAATGTATGGGCCACCTTCTAATTACATTCAGTTGTGATGGACATTATAGTATCCTGAATTTTATTGTTATTGTTAATTTTTGCTAAAACTAGAAATAAAGAAGAAAAGAGCCTAAGATGAGACATGTTAGACATATTAACTAGTTTATTAGAGTAGGGAGACTAAAGAGAGAAGAGAAACTAGGTAAATGGCTGACTGCCATGCCGGCTGCCATAAAGAGAGGCAGAGAGAGGACATAGGTGGGAGAAGAGAAGAGCAGAGCAGAGAGAAGAGAGAGAGTAAAGAGAGACATAAATGGGCAGGGATTAAAGGGGTCCTCTGCACCTGCATGCAGACTTAGTTCCCATGGAACCCTGGGCTGATCTGGGTACTGCCTGTTCCGCCAGGTAACAGGGGCAGGCCAGCATAATGCCTGAACCTTTCAATCATCTAAGATGGTAATGTAAGGTGTATGGATTAAAATTATAAAGGTCTGAGGATAATAAGGCTTAAGTGATGATAAAGTGAGTTGAGACGTTAAAAAGAATGAATTATGTTCTGGATTTCTCTATTTCTCATGCTACTATTCATAGTCAGTTCTACAATTACCACTATAGGATCATAACTACAAGGTTAAGATTAAGATGCTTTTCACTGTCCTAAAAAATATCTGTCAATTTTAAAATGGTAATGCTTTCAGCCAAGTTGCTTCTAACATGAATATGAATGTGTCTAATACTTATGTTTCCACAAACTCAAAGGATTCTTGTAAGTTCCAGGGAGCTGAATTGGATCCAAACAAACAGGTCTAAGAGGGACCACGGAGTTCCATACAGCCTGGACTGTGATGAAACAACCAGCTACCCCAGGACGTGGCAGCACCCCAACCTTCTCAGGTCCCCCAAAGATGGTCAACACCCCCTACATCAGCAGGAAGCAGTCTTGAGAATTTGATGCCCTTATGCCTTAATCTGCCATGTTTAACACCCCACTTTTTTAAAATAATAAGTAAAGGTGGGATTGAAAGGTTCAGGCTTTATGCTGGCCTGCCCCTGTTACCTGGCAGAACAGGCAGTACCCAGATCAGCCCAGGGTTCCATGGGAACTAAGTCTGCATGCAGGTGCAGAGGACCCCTTTAATCCCTGCCCATTTATGTCTCTCTTTACTCTCTCTCTTCTCTCTGCTCTGCTCTTCTCTTCTCCCACCTATGTCCTCTCTCTGCCTCTCTATGGCAACCGGCATGGCGGTCAGCCATTTACCCAGTTTCTCTTCTCTCTTTAGTCTCCCTACTCTAATAAACTAGTTAATATGTCTAACATGTCTCATCTTAGGCTCTTTTCTTCTTTATTTCTAATTTAAGCAAAAATTAACAGTTGTTTGTTTTGCTTTTTGTTTTCCAAGATAAGGTTTCTCTGTGTAACAGCCTAGAATTCACTCCACAAAGCAGGCTAGCCTTGAATTCACAGATAACCCTCTGTCTCTGCCTCCTGAGTGCTGGCTTTAAAGGCATGATCCACCATGACCTAGCAGTATCCTGAGATTTTTTACATGTTGTGAAATAGTTTTATTTTTTCTTGAGCATTTTCAGTTTTGCAGAAAGTATGAGGAAGGAGACTTGAGTTAAGTCTCCCCAGATACAGACCTTGTGTTCTAGGTTAACCATTCTTGTTGTTACGAGGCACAAATGAAACTGCCAAACCCATGGATGGAGAATAAGATCACAACCACATTTTAAAGCCAAATTTAAAGCAAGCTTTAATTAAACACTGGCCAGGTAGATGGGCTCTGGCCAGGTCCATACCCAGGTCTGGGAAACGGCCCAGAATCAAGTATAGCAATGGTTTAAGAAGAAAAACCTATGATTCATTGCATTTCCCATTAGGTCCAATTAGGGGCAAATATATTGTTGTGCCCAGATTTCGGAACCCCAAAAGAACCCGCCAAAAATGAGATGACTCACCAAATGCAAGGACAAAGGTTTCTTTATTGACTCGAGGATACAAGCTGCAGCAAGGTCCCCATTTGTACGGGAACAAATGGAGTACCCACTTTTGAATGAGGTTTTTTTTTTTTTTTTTTTTTTTTTGGCAAAATTGTAAGGCTGGAAGCCCCAAGATGACAAAACTTCTGCAGTTACACAGGACAGGACAATGGTTATATACTTCAGGCAAGGTGCAATTAAGCAGGATGCTACAGAGGAAATGAGTTTGTTAATTATCTCCTGGACTGGGGACTTCTATGATTGATAACTATCTGATCCTTTTTGGACCAGAGGAATGTGACACCGCTCCTGCACCACAGTTTCATTTGTGGCTCATAACAAGAATGGTTAACCTAGAACACAAGGCCTGTATCTGGGGAGACTTAGCTGTGCATGGTCAAGATCCTTCCTCATACTTTCTGCATAACTGAAAATGCTCAAGAGAAAATAAAACTATTTCATATTTGTTTAACCTTGTCTGTTGGGCTGCCTTTTGGGAACTCAGAGACGCTTAAGAGTTTTCCTATTTGGGCTTTAGAGTCCAGGTTTTAGACTTTTATTAATTTTCCCCTTTCAATAGATCCTGAAGTACCTCCAGCCTGTGAACCTCTTGCCCACATGTTACCAAGCATATCCAGTGCATGTGGATCAAACAAACTTGTTGAGGGGAATGAAAAACATGTGGCTTGTTATCTCCCATGAATGATATCTCCAGCATTTAAGGAACTATCTATCCTTGGGTAAGGGGCTTGCAGATCAGAGGCTTTTTTTTTTTTTTCTTCACGGATCTCTGAGGCATAGTAATTAAAACTTAAAATGTAACTTGGGATCTCACAGAAACATCATGGGCACTGCTGCTGGGGAATATTCTAGACTTTATAGCATTAAAAATTAGACCCTCAAAATGCTGCCAGGAAGAGCTTTGCAGAGCCTGCCCCACCCAAACCCCTCATAGTTGTTTGGAAGAGCTGGTAGGCCACGCTCTCACAAAGGGCCAAATCTCACTCCCACACCTGTTTGAGGAATTGGAGGCAGACTGACTCAAGTCATCTGACTCTGGTCCCATATTAAGTAAATCTGCTTCCCTATGCTCTCCCCTCGAAACCCTTTTACTTCAGGCTCCAGCCTCCTAAATAAATCAGCCTCTTGACTCATTAGTGCTGAACCCCACACTTTTCTTTCTCTCTCTAAACCTGACACATAGGAGCTTTGGGAGTTATTGGCCATATTATTTCTAAAGGGAATAGTAAGTCCTAAGTGGGAAGCCAAAAAATCATAAGGGTACTTAAGTTCTGGACAGAAGAAGAAACTGCAGAGGCCCAGAGGCAGGAGAGTGCAGTAGATGGAAGTACTTGTGTGAACCTGGAAACAGGGGCTACAATGGAAATGATTTTTGTATGCCAGATAAAGGAAAGCTTAAGCAGTAATTATAAGTAATTAGATTAGATTTGTAATTTAAATACAGTCTGGAAATACAGTCTGTTTGGTCCTTCAAGAAATTACTTTTCCCAAGGTTGAGCATTTAGACAAAAGCCTGCATTCCCTCAAGGACTTGAAGAAAGCTCCTGATTACTGAAAGGGGAGTCATTCTCCTTATCTCTGATAAAAGAGACACAGGGGTTTTTTATTAACTGTGGTGCTGACCAATTTGTCAAGGTCCATGCTAGCCTCTGGGCTCCCTCAGTCCCTGCTCACATAGCTCTGCCCCAGCTCACAAACTCCCTTTCTCCTATTCTCATATAAGCTCTAGAAAATGTTTCCTTGTTACTTCTCTCTGCTGTCTTGGGAAACAGCCTTGGCAGTTTGGAATAAACTTTTCCCTTTTCAACCATAGAGTGGCTATTTTGGTTTCTTTACTGCACCCTTTTTATTCATTCATTATGCTGGGTAATTTTTTTTTTTGCCATTTTGACACAAACTCAGGCCATCTGAGAAGAAAGTGCTATAATACTTCCCAAGAGGGACTTGGTAGAAGCCCCACAGCAGGTGAGGGACAAACACACCATGCAGACAGAGCTTATGCGGGAGGTTTTATTGGGGGAAAGGAAGAGGGGAGGTATGGACTGGGAGAGGAAGAGAAAGAAGGAGTAGGCAGAGTTCTGCCCTTTAAAGGGACCACACAACAGGCCAGGGTAAAGCCTGCCATGAGTGCAGGGGTGATGAGCTCTGCCAGGTTCCCAAAGGGCAGGGGCAGGTGTGCCTGGATGCTAACAGAAGGAACACCAACTGAGAAAAAGAATCTTCAGATGGCCCTGTAGGCAAGTCTTTGGAGGCATTTCCTTGACTAATGATAGGGAAGGGAGAGTGGCCTACAGGTAGGTGGTCCAGCTGGTCTGTGAAAGCAGCCTGATAAAGCCAGTAAAGAAGTGCTCTTCACTGCCTCTGGTCTCCAGGTTCCTGCCTTGAGTCCCTGGCCTGATTGCCTCGTGATGGACTGTAACCTGAAAGCAAAATAAACCTCTTCCTTTCGGAGTCACTTGTTTCAAGAACCAGGAGCAAACACTGAAATGTTTCAAGGTAAAAATTTATTTTATGGCCAGGCCAAACTTACAGTCTCCTTAAAAGTAGAACACTGAAGAGGCCCTGACTAAAAGCAGGGGAGCCTTTTCACAGTCAACATCAAGTCTGAGATACATAGCAAGTGATTATAAAAGTGGATTTAAAAAAAGGATAGCTATCAGCCAATTCTCAGAACATACAATGAAACATTTTATGGTCAGCCAGTTCTCAGAACATACCATAAAACAATAGAAACAATTTATAATGTATAAATCATAAGATTATAGGCAAAGAACATTTAAAAAACAAGTTGACCTTTTGCAGGATATTTGATCACACTGTGAAACCGGAGACTGTTAGTAAAATTATCATTGGATCAGGGGTGGAGCCAGCAACTAGTCCACAGGAATTAGGCATAGAGAGGAAGGGCCAGGAAGAAAATAGGATACCCAGGAAGGAGTAGGGAGTGATTTGGAGTTTCATGGTCTTTAATAGGTTTGGGGTGGCTGAAGAGATACCCTCTTGCTGGGTCTCCAACCAGAAAAGGAAGCTAGTTATTTCTTGGCCTCTCTGTTATAACAGGTTTTCACCCCAATATCTGACTCTTGAATCTTTATTGGTAAATAGAAGTATAGAGACTTATTTAAAAACTACATTTGGTGGCAGTGGTAGAGCTGGTGCCAGTGGGGACTGGAAGTCCCAAAAGGTTGTGACCTAAGCATGAGGCACTGGCAGGAGGGCTTTGGGGGCCCAGATGGTAGCTAAAATGTCAGTAGATTCAGGTGTAGTCATTAGCAGATGGAAAAACATCTTTTTGGCCCAAAGGAAAAGGAACAAAAAAGAGTCAGCTGGCCCTTACCATCCCCTGTTGTGTAATATCAGTTTAAGATATGTTACCTTTATTTCTGCTGTGGAATATTTGTTTAATGATGCAGATGTGTTGTATTCTTTTATGTTGCATTTGTTTACCTTTGTGAAGCTGTGTTGCTTTGCCTGCCTAAAATACCTGATTGGTCTAATAAAGATCTGAATGGGCAATAGCTAGGCAGGAGAAAGGCTAGACAGGACTGTAACAATAAGTCTTTACACCAGGCCGCCCAAGTTCCTGCTGTGGCCAATGACTAGGATTTCTCATCTGCTAGCTCAGTCTTAATTACCATAAATCTATATATTTTATAAGACTTATCTTATCCGACACCAGCTGCAAGGATCCTGTCTTCCCCGGGCTCACATGGTGACTCTGCGCTTTCTCCTACCTTTCCCAGAATCTCCTTGACTCCTCCTAGTTCGACCTATCTTGTTTTCCTATTGGCTAACAGTACTTTATTTGTCAACCAATAAGACAATCATACACACAGAAGGACCTCCCCCATCACAGGACTGTGAAGCAGAGAGAATAAATAGGAGGAAAAATATAGGTGAAGAGAAGAGCTAGGAACAAGAAAAGGAGAAGGAGAGAAGGGCAGCAGGGCCAGTCACTTAGCTGAAAGACCAAAAATTCAAATTAATAAAAGTTTTTAAAGGAAAATTTAACTCCTTAAATCAGGAGTGCTATGACTGATGCCTGATCCCCTGCTCTCAGAGAAGCAGAGGTGACTGCCTACCAGTCCAGTTAACATTCCTTTGCTAATTGTTGGTTGTAAAGGTGCCCTAATGGTTGTAAAGATTCCCCAGCCTGGGGTAATTGACAGACTCTGTGACTCTGTAACCCTGCAAGCCCATGCCCTGTCTTATCTCATATATCTCCCTTAAAATGTATAGTTACTAACTCTGTACTTTGTGTGACCTTAAGTAACCACAGAAACTCTGTAATTTGTGGCCTTAAACTAAAGGACCCCAGCCTAAGATGTTTTCTTTGCAGATTGCAGTTGGTCACCTGAAATGAGCCAATCGGAACTGTTACCCTGGCTCACCCCAGACCCCATCCATTTGCAGTTTTTGCCTTTAAGAAGCCCCTAGCCCCTAGTCCTCAGCTTAGGGTCCAGCTCCTCTGCTCCTGCTTGAGTAATGTGCTGGTTACTGAATAACAAAGCCACTTGTTGATTGCATCAAGTTCTCGCCTCTGCCTGGTGACTGGGATCGCTTCTCCTGAGTGTCACCCCGGGGTCCCACCCGTGGGGGTCTTTCATAGCCACACAGTCAGCCATGGAGTAAGAAGGAAAGAAAGATACATAGAATAAAGAAAGGTAAAAAGCCCAGAGGTAAGACATAGTTAAAGAGAAACAGGTTAAGAAAAGCTGGCTAGAAACAAGCCAAGCTAAGGCTGGGTGTTCATAAGTAAGAATAGATCTCCAAGTATTTATTTAGGAGCTGAGTGGTGGTCCTCCAAATAGGAATAATCCCAACCAACTACAGTTCCCCACTCATGTTAGGGAGACCTCTAAGTCATTACAGATCACCATCTTTAAGGGGAATTGGTCTCAAGTGTTCACAATGGCTTCTAAGATCAATAGTTTAACAGCACTGAGTCCTTGATTTACAGATTTTATAACTGCATTCCAAAGACATGGCCCACAAGTGAGAGTAATTAAAATAAATAATAAAGGGCCTACCAAGGTGCTAAGAAGGGTAGTTAACCATGGGGACAAGGAAAATAGGGACCCACAGCAATTTTGATTATTTGAACATTAACTGTTTTCTTTCCTTAATTCTTTAACTAGACTCAAATTTTCTCTGACTATTCCTGAATGATTGACACACACAAAAAAAACCACCATTGTTCTCTGAGAGCCATGCAGCATCCCCCATTGTTGCATGAGGAGGGAGGCAAGTTACCTTCTGTTATGTAACATGACCTTTGCCAGGGAGTCCAGAGAGAAAGTCCGGTAGCGGATGCATGTTTTCAGCTCAGATAAATCCTATCCAATCTATTGACTCAGGAGCCTAAACCAGTGACAAGTACAGCAGCTCCCCGTCCCACCAATCCTGATATCCCCAACCTTACTAGCATGGGTATCAACACCTGGGCTACTCTGGTTAAGCAAGGTGCAAAAGTCCTGAAAGTTCTTACCTCCTTCTCCTGAATAGTAATACACTTGAGGAATCAGATGAACTGTTAGTAAATCTGGGCCCACTTTCCTGGTATGCCATTTGGCATTATAGGTAGCCATCTTGTCCCCCATACCAGGAGTTTCCTTTTGACTTAGCATTTCAGCCTGTTGGGGGATAAGAGAATTTTCGTTTTCTTCTGGAATCACTTCCAGCTGAAACTAGGGAGTCATTGTCAGGGCCCAGGAAAGCTGAAATGCTGCTCAAAGGCTTAGAGGGAATTCAGACAATGGGGTATTCATCAGAAGTATCTAGTTAGCTGATCCAGCTAAAGAGAGAGGGAGCAACTACATAGTTTGGACTGGTTTACATTAGTGTTCAGTAATTCCAGAGCGCAACAGTTTGTAGTTCACAGGTGATTACTGGATGGTGTTTGTCAGCCAATCTGCTGAGACAGTTAGAGATTAGGGACAGAAATTAAAGTTTAGGAACTTAAAGGAAAATCTTATGTTAGGAACTCTCAGGTCCATAATCCTAGTAACTGGGAAAGGAGGTGGTGGTTGTCTCAAAACCTGGGAAGAGACACACCATCATCAGGAATAGACAGGTGGGGAAACTCAGACTGTACTACTGGAGTCCATCTGAACCATGACAAATGGATTCAAGTCTTATGATTCCTTTGACTGCCTGAAATTTACATGAATTTTTAGTTCACAAAAGCAGATATAAGTTCTAGATATGTTAGCATTAATCTGCACATTGTAAAACAGCTGGAACAGACTCATGGCTTTGAGTGTTAGCAAAAACTATAGCTTTTAGTTAAAATACATGAACATTGCCAGACAGTGGTGGCATACACATTTAATCATAGGACTCAGTAAGAGGAGGAAGACAGATCTCTGAGTTTGGGATCAGTCTGTTCCACAGAATGAATTCTAGGACATCTAGGGCTACACAGATAACCTCCCCCCTCCCACTCTCCTCCCTCTCTCTCTCTCTCTAAAAAAGAACATAATAAGACAAAAAGCAGGTACATTTTCCCTCTCTCTGGAGAGCAGGACATATGCTCCTAGCCTAGTGATAAGTACATTTAAGTCTATGTTTAGAAGACAACCAAAGGAAATTTAAAAGCTTGAGCTTGTGTCTGACTAGTAAGTAGTCAGTGCTCTACCAGCTTATCAGAACTCCACTGATTAAGGTTAAAACTCTGAACCTTTTAAATCTTAGTATAACAATAGCATAATAAACATTTCCCATTTTATGTATTTTAAATCATTTTCTTATACCATCAGAATTTACTTAAGTTTTCGTATCTTCAGACCTTTATATATCTAAGAACATCTTTGCCATCTAATAATTTATCAAAGATGTGAGTAGTTATTGTTGAGAACAATCATTGCAAGACATGTTCTTCTAGTGAAAAGTTATACCTGAAACCTGTTAATCCTTTACTATGAAGCTGTTAGAAAGGCAACCCTGTCTGACTTTTCTTATCAAGAGACCTAGTAGCTTTAGATGAACTAAGAAGGTGGCTGGCTGCAGTCTCGGGGAAAGGAACAGGTTGCTTGCTGCTGCCAAATGGACAAAGCTACCGTTATCCTGGTCATCGATTCCACCAGAGATCTGAGAAGGATAAATTATAGCAGGAAGTATAGCCCAAATGGCCTATGTATCAATCAAAATGACGGAGCCTAGTCTATTACCTACTCATCCCAGGCTCTTGTGGTCTCCATGGCATAGGGGCACAGGTGCCTGGACAGCATCAGTTTCAGCTGCCAGAATCAGAAGGTAAGATGCTTTCCAGTGGAGGAGGAACATAGTGGTGGTGGTGTTGGGGACTGACTTTGCTTTGTCTAGGCAAAGTGGAGCAATCAACTTTCCAGTGTCCTGCTTGTCCACAGTTAAGGCCAGATCCTGGAGGCAGGTGAGGCATTGGGGTCATCTTACTGAGTGATTAGCATTATCAAAATCCAGGTGGAATCATCATAGTGCTCCATTATCTTCTTGGAGAACTTACGGGATCACTGCTAGGAGCTGGGGTCTCTGTCATAGTAAGTTTAAACATCTTAAATATCATAACCAGCAGGTCTCTGACAAGTTTAAGGACCATTATCTATTAAGTAAATCTGAGGTTAAAAAAAACAAACTTGTTTATTTTTAGTTACTTGCTTTAGGCTATACCTTGAAAATACAAAAATTAGGGTAAATAAAGCTTCTTCCTATAATTAATTACATCAGTACTTAGCTGACTACAAATACAGTTATGAGCATATTAAAGAATTAGATCTTTTATGAGGTCACTGACCATTAACTTGCATCTTTTAATTATCTTTAATAGTTTATAATAAGTTGGTAGCTTAATCAATGTTTCTAAAACCAATACTATCTGGATAAACTCTATGAAGTTTATTGACAGCAAGGTAAGCTTTTGTATATGAAAACAGGGAATGGAGGTGCAGTTTTAATACATTATTAAACAAGTAAAAATCCTATCTTTCATAAGCCTTGTTTTCAAGATAGGACAAGAATTATCATACAAAGATCTATCCCAATCCAAAGTGTCTTAGAGTCCTGTTGTCTCCTTGGTCATCCCATACTATGTGGTCGCCCTTAATCAAGGTGGCAGTGAAGTCACATGACTGCCTAAAGATGGTGGCAGGCCATGTGTTGCTTATAAATACCATATGGTTCCTTGAAGATTACCTGCCAACAGACTTTTAACTATCAACTCTATGTTACAAGTTTTAAGTTAACCTTTTGTTACAGATATTAAGTTTTTTTTTTCCATATCCAATAATCCCTTTAGCTGTTCTGCTTTGTTTTTTTCTCCCTATCATCATAGCTCTTGACCCCGGACATTGACTTTAAACACATGCCTGGGTCTGGGAAAAGGAGAGCCAAAACCTAATCCCAGAGCCCGATTTTCAATAAAGTCGACAGCAAAAAAACAACTATAATATTACACACACTCGGATGATGTTTGAATTCATACTGCATTAGATCCAGTGCTCAGAAAGCTCAGAGGTAAATTCTGAGTCCTGGGTCATCACTGGATGCAACAGCTGAGCTATAACCAGGGAACACAGAGCTCACACATTCAAGGGAGACAAGTCAGAAACAAACATGCAGTGGTCACATTCACTAATTTAAAACAGACAGACACAACTTTCCTTACCTCCTCCAGCGCTGTAATTCCAATGGAGTGCTACCCTGGTAGCTGCCATAGTAAGTGGTTGCAGGGCAGGGTCCTTGAGCTGAAGCTCCAGTCACAAGTGCACATCAGTGCTGCAGCTGTGCTGGCCACAGCTGGGTGCTGCAGGGGGCCTGCCCACAGGCTTCCCCATGGGGATGGGAGCTTTTCTTCAAAGCTGCCCATTGAGCCTCAGGCCTGGCTCTGGGCACTGATCACTGCAACATACTACCATCAAGCCCTGCCCCAGCCAGCGGGGTACCATATGAGCTCACACTCCAAGCTCACACCCCGATGTGCTGCAGCACCAAAGAACGTGGAATGATGGATCAAAGAGTCACAAGAAATGGACAGCAAGACAGGCTTTCTGATCAAGCTGCAAATTTTTATTTTTCTCAGAGACCTTATATAGGAGGAAAACTTGGTGGGGTGGGGATTCCTCAGGAAGAGGTCATTTGCCTGGTACATGAATATTGTCAGGAAAAGAGGTCTTTGCCTGGTACATGAGTCCTTGAAGGTAGACAGGATAACAGGTTGGGCAAGTGGAGAGATGTAAATAAAGCAGGTTTTTAGTGGGGTGAAGAGGTCGCAGGAGGAAGAGTTGTACAGTAACCTGACCTTCTTTGCTAACAGCTATCTTCCAATAGCCGCTTTGCTAACAGTTACTTTTGTAAGCCTGTTATAAACTATTTGTGTAAGCTTGTTTGCTAACCTCTATTTGTGCAGGCCTGGGTTCTCTTATCAGGAAGCTAAGGGGGAAAGGATGGGTAGATTGAAGCTGGAGGCAGCTATTCTTTTAACACAATGGGCTGTTCCTAAAATGTGGGCAATCTTTTACAAGAGATTCTCTGAAACAGCCCAAATCTCTTCATAGGTCTAAGGTTACCTGTGTCATGGCTCCTGGCAAAGCCCCATGTCCCAAAGCTCCACTGTTTTTGGGATGACCTTTGGAACAGTGTATCACTCCTGTTGTTCATCCATTCAGTCACCCCAAATCAGAACACATAACAACAGGTACAGGCACAAGACAAGGAACCAAGCCAAAATGACAATAGAAAACATGAGACAATGACATTGAACAATTAGTGTCCTCTTGCTTCGGAGGTCTACTACCTTGACCAGAGAGATTTAACAGATGGGGATGTTCCAGTTGTCTCCTTGCACAACCCCTGGTCTGTCTGACATCTCCACACTGAGCCTCTCCAAACTCTAGGTTTGGTCCCCAGTGTTGTGGAATAACCTTGGCTTTGTTGTGCAGTCCAGGCATTGGAATCCCGCTGATGAACACCCATATGCTGCACCTCCCTGATGTTTTTGAGCATATGGATGCTCTCAGGGCAAGTCAGAAGAAAGAAAAATAAATAAATAAAAAACAATTGATGGCTCCGACTAAACTAAAGTTAAGACAATTTGAGTCCAAATGAATTCCAAAAAACCAAATGAATATTACACTCTGTGCCCAGATAGTCTCAGGAGATGACTCCATCACTGACCTACAGGGAGGAATATTGCTGCATCGAGCTTCCCACCTAAACCCTTGCTGCTGGCCCAGAACAGAAGACAGAGATAAGACATGGACAAGACACAGACAAGACACAGCTGTGCTCTTACCTTGCAACATGGTGGAGATCAAGAACCAAAACAAGAAAGAAGAGTTGGGCCAAGAAAATGTCTTTCAGCAGCCATAGGACCTCCAAATGCTATGGTGTTGAAAACCAGGAGCAAACACCAAAATGCTGCAAGGTTAAAAAAAGTAATAATAATATGGCTGGGTCAAACTTGCAGTCTCTTCAAGAGTAGGAGACAGAAGTGGCCCTGACTAAAAGCAGGAAGCCTTTTTATAGCCAAGCTCAAGCCTGAGATACATGCAAATGATTATAAAAGTGGATTGTTCTGCAGTTAAGTAATTTAGTTAGCTATCAGCCAGTTCTCAGAACATACCCTGAAGCAATGAAAACAATTTACAATGTGTAAATCACAAGATTATAGAGGAAGAACAACTCAAAAGGACAAATTGACCTTTAGCTTGGGACAGGATTAGAGAAAAACACCATGGGGAACAATATAGAAACGAATCAAATTCTATCATTATGTTTAACTAGGAAAGGGAAGAAAAACTGGAGTCAGCTGGCCCCTAACAATGTGTTTCAGTTGAAGTTTAATTTAAAAGTTAGTGAGCCTTGCTCGAAAGCCAGAGATCCTGACTCTATATCCATCCTTCCCCCAAATTACCAAACTGCCGGTCCTGGTAGATTAACTCTTCTTTGTAATAGTAGTCTGTCAGCCATCCACAGACACAAATGAGAACAGGAAAGCATTTCAGTTGCTGAGTGAAGGCAGAGGCTTGGGTAAAGGAATAGGCAAGGGACTGCATTGCCCTCACATTTAGTCCTTTATTACTGTGCAACTGGCTTCCCAAAGCAGGGTGGTAGCCCCTATGACTTCTAAAGTCCCTGTTCTGTCACATCCAATTCTGATTTACTATTTTGAAACTACAACACGACATTGGTTACATCCAATTAAATTGTATGCCAACAAAATACCCTAAAATCCATGGGCAAGGGACCTGGCTCAAATGGTGAAGATACTTGCCAACGAAGGGACCAGCTCCTCTTTCGGCAGCCATGACAGCCTAGCATGGGCTTGCCTGGCCTTGCCTTGGTCATTAGGAGGTCAGATGCCTGCCTCGTGGCAAGGAACTAATCAGAAGTTAGCTGGTGGTGCTATGCTTTATGGCTTTGGGTGTGTTTTACGGACAAGTGCACAGCAATGACGCACAGAGCATAGCAACTGCCCTGGGAGGGCCTATGGGCCATAACAACCAGTTGACCAATCAACACAGGGAAAGCCT
Source organism: Cricetulus griseus (assembly GCF_003668045.3). Classification (NCBI taxonomy): domain Eukaryota; kingdom Metazoa; phylum Chordata; class Mammalia; order Rodentia; family Cricetidae; genus Cricetulus; species Cricetulus griseus. The sequence goes on from NW_023276806.1 coordinate 117,604,401, forward strand.
AGAGGCACACCAATTCTGAGCCTGTGCATACCCCTAGACACTCCCCTTACACTCCCCTATAAGATCTCTATGCAGTGGCTTCTCTCAGTCTTTCCTAGCCATCTGCCATGATGGATGGATGAAAGGCCGGAGCTAACATGGGGTTAGCTCATTAAACAACTGCAATAAAGCCTTGTGTTGTTTGCATCAAGCTTTCGCCTCCACCCGGTGATTGGGGTCATCGAGGTCCTGGACCGAGATCCTGGGGGCCTGAGCCTCTGGGGGTCTTTCACCCCTAAGTCTGACCTGGGTTCCATCTCTGGAACTCACATGTGGAGGGAGAGAACAGACTCTTGCAAGTTCACTTGATCCCCCCACCCAACACACACACTTACTTAAAAAAAACAAAAAACAAAAAACAAAAAACAAAACAAAAAAAAAACAACCTTAGAGTAACTTTCACTGACTTCAAATTTACTTAAGTAGAAGATAGCTCTGCCTTCAAGGTTATTTTACAATTTCAAGGCATTTTTCTTCTTTTGATAGAAGAAAAAAGTTCCCCAGTGGGGAAATGTGTACAAGAAAGAATGTGACATAAAATATAAGGGCCACGTGAGAGCACTGATGTTTTTGGTATGAAGATTTTAACACACACATTCAAGATAAAATTTTGGCTATGAATACCAAGTCTGTAAGTGCAGAGTGATGAACTTTTGGAAATGTTGGACTTTTTGGAAATGTTTCTTACAAAGGAGAGGAGGAGTGGGACAAGCAGTTCAACTGGTTGGCTGTGGTCCTCGAATGCACAGAGGAAGCCCTGGGTGATCCCGGTACTGCATACGAACCTAGGGTGGTGATACATACCCATAACCCCAGGACACAGGGGGTGGAGGCCAGAGGAAGGAGAGGGAGGAGCCAACCAACCTTTAAATATATTGTAAATGAAAGTACATTAGCATGACGTGGGTAGTGGAAGGATATCTAAACTCAGAATCAATACAATCTAGTCCCTGTCCCTTCCCATTAGCTGCCCAAAGTTGGGCAGGGTTGACTCTGCCCTGTGAACTGTAAACCCCACATCCCCGCACCTTACTCACTATCTCTGTCACCTTATCACCCAGGGACATCTGGATTACAGCAACAATTTACTCCAGAATCAATGTATCCACTTAATATTATATTACTAAAAGCATACTAATATTATGCTCAAAATGTTTTTTATGATAAATCTTATATTGATGGGAAGGCTCGTTCTCTTTAGAGTAAATTCTTCTAAAATTGATCTGGAGAATTTAATCCAATCAAAGTAACTTCTATACCATTCTTAACAAGAGCTACCAAAGAATGTTGCTTCTACACTAAAGATGAGAAAAGCCAGACAATCTATAAGATCATTACCTTTATTAGATCCCATCTGGAGATGAGCTGACATGACAACTAAGAAAACAGAATTTTAAAAGGTAACAGGTATGTTGGCAAGGGGAAGAACTGACACAAGCCTTTTCAACTCTTGTAGAAGGTGGGAATAACTAATGTCTCTCATTGAACAACAACAAAAATCAGGTAAAATTATAACTGCTTCTAAAGACTAAGAACTAGCTAATATTTAGCAAAAATGAGAGTCCCCCAAACATTGATTTTTCTTCATTCAGGCATTCTAGCAGATGGTCACAGAAATACTAGGTTATTACTCAGTCACAAAGAACAGAATTCCACCATTTGAAAATGCTAAGGGAGTGTGTGGAAATGGAGGCCATTATATTAAGTAAAATGAGTGAGACTTTGAAAGATAATTATCACATTTCTTTCATATGTGAAATATAGGTTTTTAAAAAATAAAGACATGAAAGTAGAATAGTCATGGTTGCATGGAGGATACCCAGCAGAGAAGGAGCAAGTGAGGGAGGGCATTGAATTTCATCAAAGTTCATTGTATGCAGATGTGAAAACATAAGGAAATCCATTACTTTATAAAAACAATGTATGTTCATTCAATTAAAAATACATCTATAAGGATGAGATAAGGAAGAAAAGAAGGGAAATAGTTTAGTTTTTAACTTTAAACTGTATTTGTCAACTTTGTCTGTAACTCATCTCCTCAAACAGTTTATAAATGTCTTGTAAATGTCATGAACTTGGTTGGGTACAGATTCTACTTCAGCGTTTCCCACTAGCACAGTAAGTAGATGCTTGAGAAACAACTATTTAGTAGTTTTATAAGTCAAAATTGTAGAAATCTGTATGTATGTGAAAGATGAGTTGAATGCCCAATGAGATTTTCATATTGTTCTTAGTCTGAGAAATGATTTCCTAACCTTCTCTACATATGGTCCCTTTTGCCTGAGAAAGTGTTACTCAACCCTAGATGTATTGGCATGGTGGCTTGAATTAGAGATACCCCCAATAGATTCTCACATCTGTATACTTGGAGCCTAAGTAGTGGCACTGTTTAGAGAGACAGAGGAACCATTAAGAGATCACAACTTGCTAGAGGAAGTCTGTTTCACTGGGTAGGTTTTGAGAATTTGCAGCCTGGACCACTTTAGTTTGGGATCCACTTTCTGTTTGCTATTGAAGATGACCTCTCAGCTTTCTGTTCCAGTTATTGCTGCCATGCCCACCCTGCAATTGTGAACTTTCCATTTAGACCTATAAGCCAAAATGGAATCTTTCTTCCATAAGTTGCTTTTGCCATGGTGTTTTAATCAAGAAACAGAGGTTGGTACCTGAGCATGGGATCTTGTTGGGAAGAACCAGACTATGTTGGTTTTTGGAGGAATGTGCAAGACTTGGAAACTTTGGACCAGAAAATCAGTAGAATGTGGAGTTGAAAGGGACATTCTTTTAAGAGCCTGAAAGACTATAGTGTCCTGGCTGAAGAGGTTTTAGACAGGAGCAAGGAATTTGATAGGAATGGGTCTAGATGCCATTCCTGTGATATTTTGGCAGAGACTCTAGGTACCATCTGCCTCTTCCTTAGAACTTGCCTGAGGCTAAATTGGAAAGTTGTGGGTTAATTTCTTTGTCAGATGAAATTTTTGAGACATATAACATTGAATCTGTGGTGTAGTTATTATTAGCAATGTTTATGCAGGTCTGTAAAGATAAAGGGACAAGTGAAACAGAAATAAATACATAATGTACAGTTTCAAAAGTAAAAGAGCACTGGGAAGAAGCTTAAGCTATATCCAAGGCATGTGCTTAAAGAGAGACTGTAATGGTGGAAGAAGGGGCCTCCTGTGGGGCATTAGGAAAGTTAAATGCACCTTAGGGCAAGACCCTACCTAGCTAAGCTTCCAACTTATGAAAGGAAAAGGCTTGAGGAATTTCTGATCCTCAAACACAGCAACATACAAAACCTGCTGCTAACATAGTTAAAGGGGGCCAGGGTTCCTCCTAAGTTGCTAGCCAAAAAGAGTGTCATCCATGTGGCGCTGGCTTTGAAGAAGAACAGGTGACAGATCACCTTCCAGATGAACTGACCCACTCCTTAGGTTAGGTTCCCAGAGACCTATTCCATCACCACCCCAACTTACTGTCTGCCCCACTGCTGGATACCTGTCCCCAACTCCAGTGAACTTATGCTGCCCAGATGCAGACCACATCAGTCAGGAGAACAGATGCAGACCACACAAGTTAGAAGAACAAATTCCCTATTGCACCAAAGGGCATGCTAGCCACCAGCTGTCAGAAGTCTAGGCCACAAAGATCAAAAGACCAAAGAGAAAACAGAAACCCAGGAACAAAAAACCCATCCAACAAAGACAAACTCAGAAATCAGCACCTAGACATACACCTAGCTGTGCTGTTCACAATTTTAGCCTTTCTAAGAAGACACAGTAAATCAGTTTATCAATTTCTATCTCATGAATTCTTTATGAGGGTTTCAGTTCCTCTATGCCTTCAGCAACAATGGAAATTATTTCATGATTCACTTCCACTTTGTGGTGATCTTGCTTTCTATTCTGATGGCTAACGAGCTTGATCTCCTTTCTTCTGATGGCTGGCTATATGTTTGTATTCCTTTAGGAAGTTCTTGTTCATGTCTTTTGCTTATCCTCACCTGCTACATTTTATCATGCATGCATTCTGGTTGATTTGTGGAGGTCTTTCATGTAGTGAAGCTTTAAATCTTTTCTGAATATCTGCATCACAGGTTTTCTCTCTCTTTGTGGATTGCGTTTTGACTTGCTTTACAGTGTTTTTTAAAGATATCAAAATATTTATTTAGTTATTATGATAAATCTTTCTGCCAAAAGCCACCTGAGCCCTACTGCCATGTGTGCGGTCTCCACCAGCCGTCCAAGTTCTACCTGCCGCGTGGATGGACAAAATAGTACAGAGACATATTAGGTACAAAGCTGCTTGGCCAATGACTAGGATTCTCATCTGCTAGCTCAGTCTTAATTATCATAAATCTATATATGTTTTATAAGATTTATCTTATCAGAAGCTTTATTGGTGTCCCTCCTTGCCAGTGGATCACATTGCGCTGCTGGAGGAAGAGTGGAGGGGAAAAGGGACACTTCCTGTTTCTCCTTGCTAAACATGAGTCTCCTTGCTATGTCACTTCTGGCCTGGATCACCACTTCTGTAGTACATTTCCCAGAATCCTCTTTGACTCCTAGTCCTGGCTAACTTGCTGTTTCATTGGCCAAACAGAACTTTATTTAACAATCAATAAGATAAACATACACAGAAGTACTTCCCCATCATTTAGTATTTTAGAAGTTTTCTTTGTGTTTCAGTTTCTTGTCTGCTACTGTTTTAGTGTGTGTGTGTGTGTGTGTGTGTGTGTGTGTGAGAGAGAGAGAGAGAGAGAGAGAGAGAGAGAGAGAGAGAGAATCATGAAAGAAAATCTGGACTATGCCTCATATTATTTGCCTTATTTCTATGAAAAGCATAATGTAGATCTATTCTTGTGTAGTATCCCACTGTCAGGAAAAGACTCGAGGTTTGTGTTACTTTGTAGGAGATCTCCAGAAAAGTGAAACTTCAGTAATGGAGAGGAGGGATTGAAGGAGGGAAGGGGAGAGAATGGAATAGAGGAATAGCAGAAGGAAGGGGAATGGAAGAACAAGAGAAGGGAGAGAGGGAGAGATGGGGGAAGAAAGTAGGGAGAGAGGGAAAGGGGAAAGAGGGAGAGGGTATTGAGGGAAGGGAAATGGGAAAGAAAAGAAATGGAAATGGAAGACTTTTTGGAAAGAGAATGGAAGGGGGAGGGCAGGGGGAGGGAGGGATGAGGAAGGGAGGGCAGGCAGGCCAGTGTTTTACTTCATTCTGAGTCTGAAGTCCTTAGAGGCAGGTGAGGAAGAGACCCAACATCCAGTCTATGTCCAAAATCCCAGAACAGCGCTGGGGAGGCCTCTGCTTTCAATATTGATGCCCGAAAGCCCAAGAACCAGACACTTCACTGACTGAGGGCAGGAGAAAATAGAAGTCCTGACTGAAAAGAAAGAGAAGATTTCTCCCTTCTTCCAGCTGTTGTTCTACTCAGGTCCTCGAAGTGACTTGGTGATGCCAACTCACATTTGGTTAGAACCTAGGTTCTTCATTCAGCTTCAGGTTCAAGTTGCAACACTCCCAGAAATAATGCTTTACCATCTATTGGGGCATCCCTAACCCAGGCATGTTGACACGTAAAATAAATTAACCACAGCACTCATTCTTGTGCCCATAGGCAAAATAAAATAAAATAAAATAAAATAGAAAACCCTAAAGTGACTGCAGAGCTCTGCCAACTTCTCTTTGGCAATGTCCTTCAACTCATGAGTTAGAGCTTTTAATTCACTTTTCTGTTGCAACAGTCTGCCTACTATGAATACATGATGACCATATTCCTTAGCTAGGGGTAGGACTTCATGGAGAACCACCCTTTTATGCTAGGATTTTGTCTGGCTTAAACACAGGTCTGGTACACGCTGTCACATCTGTTGTGAGTTCATAAGTGAAAATCTCCTGTTGTATCCAGAAAACACTTTTTGTTATAATCAAACCTGCTTCTCTCTCTTGAAATCTCTGCCCCATTCCTCTTTCACAATGCTCCTGCAATCTTGGGAGGAGGGTGTGTGACACAGATTTCCCACTTATGATTGAGTACTCTGTGGTTCCTCATTCTCTGCATATTGTCCAGTCCAGGGTCTCTGTGTTAATCACCATCTTCTGTAAAAAAGCTTCTCCAATGATGATTGAGAGATGCAGTTATCTACAGGTATAATGATATACCAGTAGGAGATTGATACTATGTCTTTTTAGCAGAGTAATAGGCAGGTTCTCTCTCCTAGAGCCTGTGACCAATCTAGTAAAAGGTTCTTGACCACAATATCTGTGGCAAATAGGGGTTCCATTTTGTGGAGTATCCCTTAAATCTCATCAAAAAGTGGTTGGTTACTCTCACAACATTTGGTCCACTGTTGTATCTGTGGGCATATCTTGCCAGGTGGCTCATTACTATAGTTCCCAGGGTTTATATCTGGGATGATTACTTTTCTCCGCCAACAAGGTACATACAACCTTCAGGCACTCTAAAAGCTAGAAAGCAGGAATGAAGTTTCCAGGTCAATATCAATTTGATTTCTCTATGTTCTGTAACTTAATATGTTGTGTTTTCAGTAATAGGGCTTTACTGACAAGTTTTGGAGGACATCCAAGAGCAAAGGCAATATGCTTTAATTTAAGAGTCACTCAGACCTCACTGTACAGAAAATCCAATTGAGAAAACATTTCTTGGCATTGGGATTTTTACTTGTTATCCTGTGGTGTCTATTAGGGTATTGTTGCCCTGTTATTGGCTAAGTTCATTTAAACGTATTTTATATACTATTTGTTCATATTCTAGAAAATGTCAGGCCTTTAATGTTAGTTATCCCTCCCTGTACTTCATCCTTTATTTTACCCTCCCATCCCTTACGTCATTGTTCCCCCTCCCCTTTACAACACCTTTCTGCCTTCCCTCAATTCAAAGCACCTCACATTACCATTTACTAATTTTCGGGTCTCTTTAGGTATTCCAAATGAAACACACACGTTTAAAGAGTCAAAGCTAACATCGACAAAAGAAAGAAAACATGTGACATTTGCCTTTCAGAATCTGGGTTACCTCACTAAGAATTTTGGTTTCCAGCTTCATCCATTTACCTGTAAATTCATAATTTCATTTTTTTCTTAACAGCCAAATAACATTCCATTGTGTACATTTTCTACATTTTTATTATCCATTCTTCAGTGGATGCACAGCATCCAAGCAGTTTCCATTTCCTGACTATTGTGAATAAAGCAGCAATGAACATGAATGAGCAGGAGTTTCTATCATACGACGTGGTGGTTTCAATGAGATGGGCTCCCATAGGTTCATATATTTGAATGCTTGGTCCTAGCTTGGTGGGATTATTTGGGCTTTGAGGTTTTATTCCCAGTATTTTTCTCTCTACCATGTGAGATGGCAGCCACACATGGGATATAGTGTCTTTTGACTCTGGGTCCAAGAATGGTGTAGCTGGATGCTGTGGTAGATCTTTTAGAGACACTTCAACCTCCATTTCCATCGTGATTGCACCAGTTTGCATTCCCACCAGCTGTGAATAAGTTTTCTCCTTTCTCAACATCCACACTACCATTTATTGTCTTTTAAAAATAAACATTGGCCATTATGACTAGAGTAAGATGAAATCTCAAAGTAATTTTAAATTATACTTTCTTGGTGGCTCTCTCTCTCTCTCTCTCTTATCCTTTTCTTTTCTTTTCTTTCTTTCTCTCTCTTTTTTTTTTTTTTTTGCTTTTCCAGGCAGGATTTCTCTGTGTAGCTTTTTTTTTTTCTTTTCAGATTTTTTTATTTGAATTAGAAACAAGATGGTTTTACATGCCAATCCCAGTTCCCTCCCATCCTCTCCTACCACTCCCTCCCTACTAAAACCCTACCAATCACATTTTGGAGCCTATCCTGGCACTCATTCTGTAGACCAGGCTGGCCTCGAACTCACAGAGAGCTGCCTGCCTCTGCCTTCCAAGTACTGGGATTAAAGGCGTGCGCCACCAATGCCCCGCTCCCTTCTTTTCTTTTCTTTTCTTTTCTTTTCTTTTCTTTTCTTTTTTCTTCTTTTCTTTTCTTTTCTTCCCTTCCCTCTCCTCTCCTCTCCTCTCCTCTCCTCTCCTCTCCTCTCCTCTCCTCTCCTCTCCTCTCTCTTCTCTTCTCATCTCCTTCCTTCCTTCCTTCCTTCCTTCCTTCCTTCCTTCCTTCATTTTTTTGAGAACTCTATGTTTAGGTCCATGCCACATTTTAAAATGTTTTTGTTTGCTTGTTTTCTCGATATTTACCTTTTTTAATTTTTATGTTCTCTAGATACTAGATACTAGTATCTGTTCCAGGTGTCCTCTCCTGTGCCTGTAAGTTCAAGTGTATCCCCCACTTTCTCCTCTGTCAAGTTCAGTTGGAGTCGAGTTTCGTCCTGGGTGAAGAGGAGGATATAGGCTCATTCTTTCACGTGTGGATATCCAGTGTGATTTCACTTTATACACATAGATCACAGATTAGAAGTTCAACACTGATCTGATTAGCAATTGCTAATTGCTAAATTGCTAAATGAAGCTGGAAAGATGCCTCAGCAGATAAAGTACTTGCTGCACATGATGTTTCCAGAACCCAGACCCATGTTAAAAAACAAACAGGGGGGCATTGAGGTCTCTGTAATCACATCTCCAGGAATGGAGAGACAGGAATCCCTGAAACAATTTTGCTAACCAGAATAGATGAAGCAGTGAGCTGTGGGTTCAATATGTGAGGTGGAAAGTGATGAAGGAAGACACCCCAGCATCAGCCTCAGGCTTCCCCAGGCATTTTCACCTACATGCATGTGCACATTCATACACACAGACACATAGACACACACACACACACACACACACACATGCCTACAATGTGAACATGCATATATACATAAGTACATACTACAAACACATACATAAAATATAAATAGCCAGTTTCTCTGATGGTTGTTTATCATACACAAATTAATATGTTCACTGTCTTTCTTTTATAGTCTACCTCATGCTTGCTTGATGCTAATTTACCTCTTGTTTTAAAATATACTTGGACACTTAGATTGCTGCGTAGGAAACTCTGTTTTTCTAATTATTCTCTTCTCAAATGCCATGAGTTGATCCATCTGTTTGTTTTTTATACTAAGTTAAATATAATTTTCTAATATACATAAATGATCACATACAGTGTTTCAAAGTGATGGATATACTTGGTAAGAAACTCTAACAAGTGGAAAAGTCTTCAAAAATATTGATAAGTTGAAAAATGTGAAAACCATATGTAATATACACTTTTGATGTTAAAAATGGTTATAAATTGTATTTGGCTGAATATGCAGAAGATTGTTCTGGGATAATAAATTAAAAATAGTGACTAATTTCTGAATTGAAGGCCAAGGGTATCTAGATTTAATTTTCATTGAATTTTTCCGTCTTATTTTTAAATTTTGTGATGTGCATGTTGCATGAAACAAATGAAGCATTTCAGTAATAAAATGATAGCTCTGAATGCTTGTTTCTCGCTTTTAAAATTATTCTTTGGTAATTTCATATATTACACAGTAAGTTTAAATCATTTCCACCCATAAATCTCTCCTCTAATTCTTCCCAGACCCATCACATCTTTTTCAAAACTTCCTTTTTTAATTTTCCTCCTCCTTTCTTCCTTCCCTTTTCTCTCATTCTTCTTTTATAATCACTGGGATTATTTAGGGATGTGTTTACATGAATGAGAGTGGAGCCATCCACTGGAACATAAGAACTTACCAGGGTCATATTCCTGATTGAACTCTCTCTCACACACAGATTGCATAAACTGCCAGTAGTTCCTCAGCTTGAGGTGTGGTCAATAGTTTCTCATGAGTCCATCTCTTACCAACGATGGAATGCTACCTGGCTTGATGTCAGGCAGGCGTTCAACCTGCTGCATGTTCAGAAGTACAACAGGCCAGAAGACACTGTTTTGGAGCAATTCCCTCCCCCTGCCCTCCCCATTTTCTTCCTGTTTTAAATCACCATGAAGGTTATACACTGAGATAATTTTACTAATCCCATGTCACATGGCTAATAGCAAAATACCAGACATGATGCTCTCATCTGTATGTTACAAACTGGCTGGGTGGCCTTTTTGCTGCACCTGGAGGGCTGTTCTTTGGCAACTGTTGTTTCCCAAAGTGTTTGACTGAAGTGAGTCACAGCAGCATGGGAGCAGGTGTAGTCCTAGCTCTACAACAGCTCTTCAATAAGCCTTGGATATCAGAATCAATACGTGTTACAGCTTTCCTCCAACTCAAGTATCACTATTCCTTATTCCTTGGCAGCAACTGGCATTGCAGCTCTCAGGCAGGCTTGGGTGTAAGGATTCCTCAGCCCTGAACAGCAGCCAGTGTCTGAGACATATGTCCTTACACTTTGGCAGCTCTCTAGAATTCTTCCAGTGACTCTGCTCTTTGTAGCTTTCTGCACATCTTCAGATTAATCTCTCTATCCTTCGCACCATTACTAACACCTTGTTCCTATTCTGGCTGCTCTCTTTGTTCAGTTGTCTCTTCTTTCTTTGTCAAGCAGGATTCCAAGCACGTTGCTGTGTTTGTAACTCATTCCATTTTCTATTCATCTCTACCCATTCCTCCTCTAGAAAGTGACCACCTCCTGTGCCACTTGGCAGCTTCGCTGTTAACTGCTCAACTCTCATTGCTTTTGCTGCTCCACTGCCTCTGTGGTTGCTTTCCTATGTCTCCTGCTTCTTGTTTGTGTAACCAGATCAGCCCATGCCACTGAAAGCAGGCAAAAAAGGAACACTTCAGAGAAACCTTTCGCTGGACTTTATATTAATATAAGAAGTCAATGATGGTGTCTCCCCTCCAGCTAAGTGATCCAATCAGCCTGCTAAAGCATCAGTCACAGCACCAGAAGGAGTGACCCCCCTGGCATATGTGTAAATACTTTGAGGGTCATGTGGAGTTGACCAAGGCTTGTGATATGAAAAACTCTGGTACTGTATATTTTATAATAGGAATCTAGTAGAGTCATTGTATCTAGGGTAAACATTAGAATGTAATGGTTGTTTCTCACTGTACCTAGGGTAACAGTAGAATGTATAAGTATTTGTTGGAGGTACTGAAACTTTGAAGAAATCATAGTAGAGAACAGTAACTGTTTTCTATGATTTATTGAGTTGTTTTTCTGAGGAAGTTTTCCATCCATTGCATGACTTTGTTCACAAGACTATCCAGGCACACTTGGAGGTCTTGAATTATTGGGTACTACAGATAGTATATAATAAGGACTACGGTTGTGGGAGTATGATGATTTCCTTCAATGAATATACAGAATAGCTCAAAGGGTTTTGGTATGAGGAACTTGTCCACAAACACAACCTTTGTGCACAATCAACAAATATACTTCTGAACAAAGGTTTGAGGTTTAGTTCACAGAAACCCTTCCTCTCTGCAGCCAGAGAGCCTAACATTTCACTCTAGGGTGACTCTTCTTCAAATGTCCTGCACAACAGAGAAGTACCAACATTTGGTGCCCAATGCAGGGCTCAGACAAGAAAGAGGTTTGGACACTCTAGGACGGGAGGTAAAGTAGGCTTGGAGCAGGAAAGGTCAGAGACATAGAGAATTCCCCATCTTGGGAGTAACAAAATGTTCAGTTACTAAAATGCTTATGAAAAGGAAATGGAATGAATGTGACAAAGAACAGCTTACAGAGCTTTGAGTATTAGTTAAAATACGTTGTTATTGGCTTCAGGCAACTTCTCATGTTCAAAAACTGACAGTATGAAAGCAAGTGTGGAGAGTTTTAAGGAGAGCTCATCATAGAGGGGAGCCTATACCAGTAAAGATTTGTTCCTTATGTAATTCGATCTCAAATACTGCAGCTGCCACTGAGTTGACAGGTCATAGAAAGTTCACTCCAACATGAACAGGGAAGTGAAAAGGAAAACATTGAGGTGTAAAATTGTCAGTGAGCAGAGGAGACTGTTTTCTCACAGGAAGAAAGGAGAGTTGTTTCAGAAGAAGAAGAAAGTCAGCAGAGTCAAGATAATAGAGGTGAACCTCTTCTTTAGGTGAAACAGAAAAGAGAAAGGTTAAAACACTAGCTGCACAGTTTCAAGAATTAAGGATACAATGAAAAAAACTCCTGAAGAACAAAAAAATAAGAGAAATTTAAAAAGGAATCATCCCAGTAGAGATGAGGGAAGAAAAAGAAATTTTAAATAATGTTCCCAGAAAAAGCATTTGGTCAAAGACTATGGTGCCACCTTATGAAAGAATAGAGGCCATGGCAAGACTCATCTGTGATGATTCTAGTCCAGAAACATACTGAAAGAAGATGAAGAAGAATTTCTTGGATGACTGGATTGATTGTTGATGTGGTTATTGGAATTATTGCATTGACTTCTGCTGCTGGGACAGCTGGACTGGCCCTTCATAAGGAAATCCAGACTGCTGAGTATATTAAAGACTGGCATAAACATTCTATAGGACTTTGGGCTCAGAAAAATAAAATGGTGAGGTAGTTAATAAAATAGCTAATTTAAGACAAGATGTAATCCTAATGGCAGAACAGTTAGAGACATTGAGAGAGCAAATTAAATTAAAATGTGATTAGAATATTACATCTTACTGTATGTATTGTGTCTTTAAACTTTAATAAAAGCAAATATAATTGGGAAGGAGTTAAAATGCATTTGTTGGATCACCATAACTCTTCTCAAATGATTTATGATTTACAACAAGAAATTAAGGAAACTTTTCTAAATGAGTTAACTGATGTATCTGGGATGGATGTTATGAAATGCATTGCAAATACTTTAGCTTCATTTAATCCTATTCATCATTTAAATAGATTTATTATTGTAGTGATTGTTATCCTGGGTTTTTGTTGTAATAATTTTACTTGCTCTAAAATGTATTCTGACTTATTTAACTAAGACCGTGAGACAACATGATATAGAAAAGGCTGTCTTCACTGTGTGACTACACAATCTTCACTGTAATTAAAATAGTTTTAAAAAGTGGGGAAATGTAGTGGGAATATAGTAGACTCATTGTATCCAGGATAAACATTATAATGTAAAGGTTGTTTTTCACTGTATCTAAGGTAACAGTAAAAATGTATTAATGTGTGAGAAGATCCTTGAAAAATCACAGTAGAGAACAATGACTGGTTTCTATGATTTATGGAGTTGTTTTTCTGAGGAAGTTTTCCATCCACAGCATGACTTTGTTCACAAGACTATCCAGGCACACTTGGAGTTCTTGAATTATTGGGTACTGCAGATAGTATACAACAAGGACTAAGGTTGTGGGGGTGTGATGATTTTCTTCAAAGAACATATAGAATGCATCAAAAGCATTTGGTATGAGGAACTTGTCCCCAAACACAACCTTTGTGTACAATCAGCAAATATGTTTCTGAATGGAGTTTCAAGGTTCAGTTCACAGAAACTGTTCCTTCCAGAGAGACTAAAATTACATTCTGGGGTTACTCTCCTTCTTTGAACAGCCTTCACAACACAGAACACAGAACAGTATTCACAATGGCCCTGGCTGAGGCTGCACCTTGGAGAACCAGCACAGTTGGCCACATTTGTGTGCAGTTTCTTCAGCATCCGTGTGATGTTGAAAATAGCCAGTACTCATATAAAGATTCCCCTGGAGGTTTGACTGCCAGTCTTTTGGCCCAGGGCCAGCAAGAACAGCAAAGCAGAGTCCAGCAGCTGCCAGACTTGGAGTCATTTTACCTATTTCCCAAAGCCTTAGAGTATCTGCAGGAGAATGAATCTCAGAAGGATGTTTGCAATAACAACTTCAAGAAATTACCATAATCATGAGTAATGCTTTCAGCAGGTTTTAACTGTGTTATAATAATAATGTTTAACACTTTTCCAGTGGCTGAGGGAGAGATGTGTATCCCATTGCCGGTCTCATACACAATGCAGCTCTTTCTACACTTCACTCAGGGTGGGAAAAGAAACCCATATTCAGGTTACACCCTGAAAGCTCATTCATTACTGCTTCCTCATTTTTTGCAACCCGCATCTTTGGAAAATAGTGGGGGCTAGGAAGTTGGTTTGGAGAGAGACAGGGAAGATAGAAGAAAAATCCCACAGTAATAAAGAGAGCTGAGAGAACAGAGAGTCTTGATTACCTACAGAACACATGGCTTCAGAAGTTAGACAGCTGAGAGAACAGAGAGCCCTTATCACCTACAGATACCTGGCTTGAGAAGTTATGTGGTACCAGAAGCTGTGAATTGGTGTTTAATGGATACCTGCAAGATGTCACATTCCTTCATACACGGTTACACAGTTGTAGAGTGCCCCAAAAAGGGCACCCTCCTATCTCAAAAGCAAGGGATAGGTTGGAATCTTCTGTGCAGAACACTGAGAAGCTAAATGTTCCACTCACAGTAGCCATAGCAGCTAAAAACACAGATTACATTTGGAGGAAAACTGCAGTTCTCACTGCAGTGGCTTCATTACTGTGACTTGCATTCTTTGGGTTTTGTTTTGTATTTATTTTTTTATTTAGAGACAGAATCAGTCTTATTATATTGCCCAGGCTGGCCTTGAATTTTCAACCCAACTGTCTCAAGAGTTCTGAGTGCTGGGATTACAGGCATGTGATTTTATCATATCCTTTGGTTTTTTTTTTTGAAGTAAGAATGTGGTTAAAACTCAGCCACAAAACATATTTTTCTGAGTTTTCTTTGATAAGCTACACATACTTAGATAACAGTGAAGTGAGACCGTGATATTAAACCTGTCTATTTTTACTTATCCAATATTATAATCCATTTTATATAGCATATAATCAATATTTAGTCATTCATTTATAAAAAAAATCACACTGAAGGCACTGTTCCAGGCACTGGCAATACAATTGTGGTCTTCTAGAGGTATTTCTGAGCTTTGCTGTTTTCACAGGTACCAAAGTACTTTTTCAGTCTACATGACAAATATCTTCATGTACTTCCTATGGGGTAATACCAATATGGCACCCCACAGCAGGTACTGGAAAGCAGCAGAAGCCTTGATGTGAAGGATTGCCCTTGTCCTTACCAAAGAAGTGTTGGAGCTCAGAATCTACTTCAGAGCCTTTCACCATTGACTAGGTGTCCTGAACTATGTCTGAGTCTATTTACAAGGACGGCTTCAGTTCTTCTGACATTTGTACCAAGCTAAGGAATCTGTAACCGTGGCTCGATATCAGCACCTCAACCAGCAGAACACTATGCAGGCTGAGCAGAAAAGGAAAGAGAAGTCCATCTTAGTAAAGGGAAACATTTCTTCTGTGACTGGAAAACCTCAGCTTTGGGTTTAAGGAAATGATGGATGCCCTGTCTCCAGCCTTTATCCCTCATTGAACATGCATGGAACAAGGCTTCTGGAACACTCAGAAGACAGTAAGAAAAGGGTGCGGTGGCAGATGGAGATTATTTGGATTTTCAAAGTCTTTTGATTTGATCCCTCTGGGCTCTATGAATGGAAAGTGACAGTCTAGAGGTGGCATAGAAAGCATGGCCCTTCAGTGCCTCTTGCCTATAATGATGTGGGCATAGTGAAGAGGAAGGAAAGACTGTGCCCAGAAGCCACTCTGAGAAACTGCCAAGAAATTCATTAAACTTAGTTGGCTCAAGGAGCCCAAAGGGAAAACATTCACTTGCTGCTGAGCTGCTTGCTTTAAAAACATTTTTTGAGACTACAATTACAATGTTTTCCCCTTTTCTTTTGTCTCTCCAAACCCTCCCATACTTTTCATTGCCTTCTTGAAATTTATGACCTCTTTTTTCATTAGTTGTTATTGCATGTGTATGTATGTGTGCAGACACATACATATTCCTAAGCATCACCTGATCAGTCCATAGAGGGTGCTCATATTTTGCTTTCAGGGCTGCCCATTCAGTACTGGATAACTTAAAAGCTTCTACACAGCTAAAGAATTATAAACTGGGTTAAGAGGAAGCCCACAGAATAGGAGAGAACCTTTGCCAACTATACATCTGAAAGAGGATTAATAACCAAAATACATAAAGAATCTGAAAAACAGAAGTCAAATAAACAAACAAATGACTCATTTAGAAAAACAATGGGCCTAGAACTTGAAGAATGAGTTCTCAATAGAAGAAAAATGATGGCTAAAATATCTTTAAAAATCTTTATAGTACCTTGGAATTAGGGAAATGTAAACCAAGACAATTTTGAGATTTTTATCTTATTCCAGCCATCATAACAAAGGTAACAGAATTTTGCTTTTTAAAAGGCTATGATTGGGCTCTTTTCCCTTAAACACTAATGTGTTTACATGCAACAAAAAATGGAAATGTACTTCTCAGATAGTGTTGTGCTTGCTAGTTGTTAGCGCTATGGTCATTTAACTTTTTTGTAGTTCACTAATGAAATTGATCTTTACATTCCAGGAGTGTCGTTCCTTTTTTTAAAAAAATTCTATTTGAAGGTTTTTTTGTTTTGTTTTTAGAATCTTATACACAAATACAGTATTTATATAATTACACTCCTTTCCTTTCTCCTTCCATCTCCACCCTTTCCCACTCCCTCTCAAATTCTTGACTTCTTCTTTAATAGTTACACACACACAGACACACACACACACACACACACACACACACACACACACACACACTTTAGTGTTGCTTATATGCACCCGTGTTTATTTCTGATCATTGGATAACCTATCAGGGGTTTGTCTCTGTAGGAAATGGATTCTCCCTCTTGGCAGTTATTGGCTGCCTTTAGCTCTCCATCTAATGGTGGGGCTTTGTGAAATATCTCCCCAGTCATGTTGGCATTTCAACTGATGCTGTCATTATGAGGGTCTTGTTTAGATATCCATATTGTGATTTCATGGGTGCTGCTTCCCTGTCATGTACAGAAGGCACTACTTCACATCCAGAACCCTGGTCCTCTGGCTATTACCACCTTTCTGCCCCCCTCTTTGACAATTAGTCATGAACTTTAGGTGTGTGGGTTGTGTTGTAGGTGTATTTACTGGGTTGGACATCCATGATCACTTATTCTCCATATTTCAGCCAGCTGTGAACCTCTCTAATGTTCCCATATGCTGCAACAAAAAGTAAAAAGCCACCTTGATGAGGGATGAGAGCTACACTAATTTGTAGTTGTAAGACTAAGTATTTAGAAATTATAGTGTTTTTGGGAAAGTGGCAGAATAGTTTCTACTATAGGATCTATGCTTTCCCCAGTCATGAGTAATTGGTAAGATGTACAGTACCAGTAATGAATTCCTTCTACCAAAAGGGCCCTAACTCCTGTTAAATGGATATAGTTACTACCATTGTGAAAGTGCCACTGTGGCACTATAAGGGATATTTTCCTGGGCCAATCATGGTTGTGTTTTGTAGTCATTACATGTGGGTACTGCTATTGATTGGTTTCTCTTATGGTAGCTTACATAGCAATGTGTGATACTGTGAGTGTTACCCCTTAGGGAGGAGGCTTCTAGGTCAGTTTCAGCTTAATTCCTCCAGGTCCTGTCTTCAGCAATGGAGTCCTACCTTCAAGTTATGGGAGGAAACCAAGGGAAATTGCAGTAGCCTGTGTGTGTTCTTTTGGAAATCTTTTGGATTCTACTGATGAACAACTTCAAGGGACATTTCCATGCCTGACACTAGAGTTTTTGCTAGACAGTCTATGGCTCTTGGAGAGAGCAGTGTCATCCCATGTGACATCCATTTAAACTGTATTTATCTGTCTGACTGTCATTTATGTACTTATGTGTATGTATACATAAGTATTATATGTATTTAGAAGCTTATAAAATTATGTTTTGCTTTGGCTTTTTCAAACAACCATAGTGTTATTTATCTCTCCTTCCTTTCTCTCCCTCTGTTATCCTCTCTTTTCTCTCGGCAGTTACAGTGACCCCTTTCCCCATTTCCCCATTCATAGCCCTATGTCCGACTATCCCCTTCTCTAGAGATTATTCTCCCTACCTCCTCCCATGTTAACTTTCTACTTTCTTGACTTCTAAGGTTTTGTTTTGGGGGCAGGAGAGGGTTATACTCAAATATAAAGATCCAGATATAGGCTACATAAATGAGAACATTTGACATCTTTCTTTCTGGGTCTGCATTACTTCATGTAATGTTTTTTAGTTCCATCCATTTACCTGCAAAGCTCATGATTTCATTTTTCTTTTCAGCTGAATACTATTCCATAGTGTATATGTATCACATTTTCATTGTCCATTCATCAGGTGAAGAACATTCAGGTTGTTTCTATTTCTTGATATTGTCACTAGAAAGGCAATGAACATAGTTGAGCAAGTTCCTGTGGAGTAGGATGTTGAGTCCTTTGGGCATATGCTGGGGAGTGGGACAGCTGGGTCATATGGTACATCCACTTTAACTGTTTGACATTTTTACACTGATTTCCAGAGTCTGTGTACCCATTTACAATCAACTTTCTTGTCAGTTGTTTTCTTGATTTTAGCTATGCTGACTCGGGTAGGATAAAATCTAAAAGTATTTTAAATTGTATTCCCTAACTGCTAAGGATGTTGAATAGCATTAAAATTATTTCTTGGCCATTTTTATTTCTGCTTTTGAGAACTCTGTTAAGATGTATAGCCCACTTCTAAATTGGGTAATTTGTTTTCCTTATTTAGTTTTTAATTTCTTCATTTATTCTGAATATTCATCTTCTATCAGATGCACACCTGGCAGGAGTGTCTTCCACTCTGTGGGCTTCCTATTTACTTCCTTGGGTATACAGAAGCTCTTTAGGTTGTCAATTGTTGACTTTAATTCTTGAGTGAATAGAATCCTATTCAGAATGTCTTTTCACACACCTGTATCTTATAGGGTGTTTTTTTCTAGAAGTTTTAGCATCTCATATTCCACATTGACCTATTTATTCCATTTGCAGTTGATTTTTGTGAAGGGATGGAAATAGGATTTTGATTTGTTCTTTTACATGTCAACATCCAGTTTTCCCAGTACCATTTGTTGAAGACACTATCTTTCCTCCATTGTGTCTTTTTGGCTTCTTTTTGAACTGCCAGGCAGTATAATTATGTGCACAAATGCTTGGGTCTTTTATTTGTTGCATCAATCTACATTTTTTTGCTCTAGTACCTTATGATTTTTATTACTATTTTCCTATAATATGTCTTGAAAGCTGAAATGATAATCCCTTTGTTCAGGATTTCTTTGGCTATCTGGGGGGTCTTCAGTGGTTTCATATGATTTTAAATTTTTTTCTATTTTCTTGAAGGCTGTTAAGGGAATTTTGATTGGGGTTGGACTTAAGCATCTATAAATGGCTTTTGGTATAATGATCATTTTCACAATATTAATTCTACTAATTTACCAACAAATGGGAAGTCTTTGCATTGTCTAGTGTCTTCTTCAAATCTTTTTCCCACAAACTTAACGTTTCCATTGTAGAGGTCTTTTGCCTCCTTGGTCAGATTTATTTTTAGATATTGAGGCTATTGTGAATGGGAACATATTCACAGTCTCTTTCTCAGCATGCTTTTTATTGGTGTATGGAAAGGATACTTATTTTTATGAGTTTATTTTGTATCCTGCCACTTTCCTGAAAGTGTTTATGAGTTTTATAAGTGCTTTGGTAGAATTTTAAGGATTTCATGTATATTATTATATGTGCAAATAGGGATAATTTGACTTATTTTCTTATTTGTAGTTCTTTAATTTCCTTCTATTGTCTTAATTCCTATTTCTACTCCTTCAAGCATGTTGGCAGAGTTTTCCTGCCCCAACTGTCTGCTCCCAAATACCTGGCAGCCACTTCCCAAATAACTGACTCAGAGACTTAATATAAATTATAAATGCTCAGCCAATAGCTCAGGATTGTTACTACCTAACTCTTACATTTAAATTAACCCATATTTATTATCTGTTCTTTGCTACGTGGCTCGTGGCTTGTTATCTCTTTTTCTACACATCCTGCTTCCTTGGTGGCTGGCTGGCATCTCCCTGACTATGCCCTTCTTCTTCCCATCATTCTCCTAGTTTGGTTGTCCCGCTTCTACAAGCCAGCCAAGATCTTTTTATTAAACCAATCTGAGTGACAAATCTTCACAGAATACAAAAGGATTATTTCATAGCACAAGTACTATATTGAAAATGGGCAGTGATGTGGGCAGCCTTGTCCTTGTCCAGATAATCTTGTGATTATTTTTGTTTTAAGTCAATTTCCATAATTAATTACAAGTTACTGATATATATGTTGAACCATTCCTGCATCTCCAGGATAAAGCCAATTTATTTATGGTGGGTGATCATTTTTATATATGCCTATATTCCATTTGCAAGTATTTTATTAATATTTTTTGCATCTACATATATCAGAGATACTGGCCTGTGGCTTTCATTTTTATTGTTGTTGTATCTTTTCCTAGTTTTCATATTAGTTTTAATAATGGCTTTGTAAAGGCTTGGACGCTCTCCTTTTTCTTTCTTAAAAAAATAATTTAAGAGGTATTGGCTGTAGTTCTTTGAAAGTCTAAAAGAATTCTGCTGGGCCAAGACTTGAGTCGTAAGGCTGTTTGTTTTTTTCACCCCAACCACAGTTTCCATTCCTTCTACTTCTCCCAGGTACCCTCCTTCCCTCTCCCCAAGATCTACTCCCCTCCCATTTCCCCTCCAGAAAAAAGCAGCCCTCTAAGAGACAACAGTCAAACAGGACAAAACAAAATGCAATAAGGCAAGAAAAAAGCCTTCATATCAGTGCTGGACAAGACAACTGTCCAGTGCTGGACAAGATAGGAGGAAAAGAGTCCCAAGCAGAGGCAAAAGAGTCAGAGATACAGCTACTTCCACTGTTAGGAGTTTCACTCCCACAAAAAATACCAAGCCAATAGCCATAACATATATACAAAGACCTAGGGAAGACCCATGCTGGTCCCATGCTTGCCACTTCAGTCTCTGTGAGCTCTGCTTAGATGATTCAGTTGGCCATGTTCTCCTGGTGTTCTCCATCTCTTATGACTCCTACTCTTTTTATTCCCTTCTTCCATACCTACAATTTAGACACTTTCTCCACATAATATATGACTATGGGTCTCTGAATCCACTTCCATCTGTTGCCAGAGGAAGCCTCTCTGATGATGACTGGACAAGGCATCAATGTTGATTATAGCAAAACATTAGGAATCATTTCAGTGAATTTGTTTTTCTTTATCATGTTTGGTTCTACCCTAAGTCTCTTGGCCACACAGCTTCCGAAGATTCCTGGCCATCCAGGCAGTGTAGGGCATACAGTCTTTCTTAGGGCACATACCTCAAGTTAAACCAAGCATTGGTTGATCACTGTCATGAGTTCTGTATCATTGCCCCCGTACATCTTGCAGGTAGGACAGATTATAGGTGGAATGTTTTGTGACTGGGTTGGTGTCCAGATTTCTCATTTCATAGCCCGCAGAGTATCATCTTGGGACAAAGAGACTAGAACATAGGGATGAAGTCTCCATTTAGGTACCAGCTCAACCTCTCTATGGTCAGTGGGCTATATGGATGTTGTCCTTGGTAATGGGAGCCCCTGCTGTCACTTTTCAGAGAGCAACCTATTCTAGCATCAGCTTGGATTGTTTAGGGATCTTGACAGGAACCCCTAGGCCAGCAACTCCATAGACTGCAACCCAGTGCCATCACTGGAATCCTTGCCTGGCTACAAAAGATGGCCAGTTCAGACTCCATTACTAGGACTCTTGACTAGGATCACTTTCATAAATTTCAGGAAGTTTCCCTTCAACAGCTTTCCACTACCCCAGTGCTCCTCAATTCCAGCTGTCTTTCCCCACATAGTCTCTCCCCCATCCTCCTCTCCACATGACCCCCCATCCTCCTGTCTGAATCCACCCCCAGTCTACCTGCACAATTTATTCTTGTCCCCCTTCCCAGAGAGATCCATGTATCCCCACTAAAACCCTCCTCTTTATCTCACCTCTCTGGGTCTGTGGGTTATAGCACAATTGTCATTTATTTAACAGTTAGTATCCCCTTATAAGTGAACATATACAATATTTGTATTTCTATGTATGGATTACCTCACCCAGGATGATATTTTTTCTAGTTCTATCCATTTGGCTACAAATTTCATGATTTCATTGTTTTTAACAGGAGAATAATACACCATTGTGTAAATGTACCATGTTTTCTTTATCCATTCTTCTGTTAAGAGACATCTAGATTGTCTCCAGTTTCTGGCTATTAATAAAGATGCAATGAACATAGTTGAGCAAGTATCCTTGTGGTAGGATGGGGTGTCCTTTGGGTATATGCCCAATTTGGTATAGGTGGGTCTTGAAGTAGATCAAGTCTCAATTTCTGAGGAATGGCCACATTGATTTCCATAGTAACTGTATAAGTTGGCACTTCCATGAGCAATGGAGGAGTGGTCCCCTTGTTCCACATATTCATCAACAGGAACTATCACATGTGTTATTGTTCTTAGTCACTCTGACAGATGTAAGATGGAATCTCAAAGTAGTTTGATTTGTATTTCCCTGATGGCTAAGGATGTTGAACATTTCTTTAAGTGTTTCTCATTCATTTGAGATTCCTCTATTGAGAATTCTCTATCTAGATCTGTACTCCATTTTATCATTGGATTATTCGTCTTTTGATATCTAATTTCTTGAGTACTTTATATATTTTGGATATTAGACTTCTATTAGATGTGAGGTTGGAAAAAATCTTTTCCTTACCTATAGGCTGCCTCTTTGTTCAATTCATGTATTCTTTGCCTTACACAAGCTTTTCAATTTCATTAGGCCTCATTTATTAGCTGATTATTAGTGCCTCCATTATCAGTGGTCTGCTCAGAAAGTTGTTTTCTGAGCCAATACATTCAAGGCTATTTTTCACTTTCTCTTCTATCAGGTTCAGTGTGTCTGGTTTATGTTGAGGCCTTTAATCCACTAGGACTTGAGTTTTGTGCAGAGTTCTAAATGTATTCTTCTACATGCAGACATCCAGTTAGACAAGCACCATGTGTTGAAGATTTTTTTTCTTCAGTGTGTATTTCTGGATTTTTTTAAAAAACAAAAAACAAAAAACAAAATTCCCCTAAAAACCAAGTGTCCATAAATATGTGAATTTATGTCTGTGGGTCTTCAACTCAATTCTGTTGATAAACATGTCTGTTTTAATACCAATACTATGTGGTTTTTA
The DNA here is from genome assembly GCF_003668045.3 of Cricetulus griseus. NCBI lineage: Eukaryota > Metazoa > Chordata > Mammalia > Rodentia > Cricetidae > Cricetulus > Cricetulus griseus. The sequence continues at coordinate 117,627,606 of NW_023276806.1, forward strand.
TTACTATAGCTCTGTAGTACAACTTGAAATTTGGGTGGTGAGATCTCCAGCAGCTCTTTTATTGTTCAGGATTGTTTTAGCTATCCTGGCTTTTATCTCAACTTCCATATGAAGTTGATATTTGTCCTTTCAAGGTCTGCAAAGAATTGTGCTGGAATTCTGGTGGGGAATGTGTTAATACTACTGATTGGTAAGCATGGAAGATCTTTTCAACTTCTGATACCTTCTCCAATTTTTCTTCAAAGGCTTGAAGTTCTCCATACAAGCCTTTCACTTGCTTGGATAGAGTTAGCCTGAGACATTTTATATTGTTTGTTGGTATTGTGAAGAGTGTTGTTACTTTGATTTCTTTCTCAGCCTGATCATCATTTGTATATAGGAGGGCTACTGATTTTCTTTCTTTCTTTCTTTCTTTCTTTCTTTCTTTCTTTCTTTCTTTCTTCCTTCCTTCCTTCCTTCCTTCCTTCCTTCCTTCCTTCCTTCCTTCCTTTCTTTGTTAATTTTGTGTTCATCTACTTTGCTGAAGATATTTATCAGCTATAAGAATTCCCTGGTAGAATTTTTGGGGTCACTTATGTATGCTGTCTTGTTTGCAAATAATGATATTTTGACCCTTCTTTTCTAATTTGTATACCCTTGATCTTTTTTGTTGTCTTATTGCTCTAGTTAAAACTTCAAGTACTATACTGAATCGATAAAGAGAGAGAGGACAGCCTTGTCTTGTCCCTGATTTTAATGGAATTGCTTTAAGTCTCTCTCCATTTAATTTAATGATGACTATCAGCTTGCTATATATTGTCTTTATTATGTTTAAGTATGTCTTATGTATCACTAATCTCTCCATGACTTTTATCATGAAAAGGTGTTGAATTTTGTCAAAGGCTCTTTCTGTAATTTTTCTTTCAGTTTGTTTATATGATGGACTACATTGACTGATTTTCATATGTTGAGTCATCCCTGCATCTCTGGGATAAAACCTAGTTGATCATGGTGGATGAACTTTATGATATGTTCTTGGATTCCATTTGCAAGTATTTTATTGAGAATTTTTGCATCTATGTTCATGAAGGAAATTTGTCTGTAATTCTCTTTCTTTATTGAGTCTTTATGTGGCTTAGGAATCAGGGTAACTGTGATATCATAAAATGAATTTGGCAATGTTCCTTCTTTTTCTATTTTGTGGAAAATTTGAGGAATATTGGTGTTAATTCTTCTTTGAAAGTCTGGTAGAATTCTGTACTAAAACCTCTGATCCTGGATTTTTTTGTTGGTTGGGAATCTTTTATTGCTTACTTTTATTTTACTAGAAGTTATAGTTCTATTTAGATTGTTTTTGAATCTTGATTTAACTTTAATGTGTTGCACCTATTGAGAGAATTATCCATTTCTTTTAGATTTTCAAATTGGTAGAGAAAAGGTTTTCTTTTAATATATTTTTTTATTTTAGAAGAGGGTTTTAAAAGTATGTTCTTATGATTCTCTGGATTCATCTGTTGTTATGTTGCCCCTTGAATTTCTGATTTTATTAATTTGGATATTCTCCCTTCATCTTTTATTTAGTTTAGTTAAGGGTTGGAAAATCTTGTTGATTTTCTCAAAGAACCAACTCTTTGTTTCATTGATTTTTTTGTATTATTCTCTTTGTTTTTGTTTTTATTGATAGTGGCACATGCCTTTAATCCCAGCACTTGGGAGGAAGAGGCAGGCAGATCTCTGTGAGTTCAAGGCCAGCCTGGTCTACAGAGTGAGTGCTAGGACAGGCTTCAAAGCTACACAGAGAAACCCTGTCTCAAAAAACAAACAAACAAACAAAAATATTTCCTGAATCTTTGAGCTAGAATTCTTTTCCTTCTTCAAATTCCTATAATTCTTAGGTTTGATAGTGTCCTAGATTCCTGAATGTTTTATGTAAGGAGTTTTTTTTATTTTAATTTTTTTATTTAGAGAATACTTTATTAGTTTTTGTAATCAAACCCACGTAGATAAGACCTTACATATTTGATACAGTGTGTTACCCCTGTACAAATGGAAAAAAATTAAGTTCAACATTTCTAGACCAATATGGCTGTTAATTTCTGTACAATGCCAACTCAACATGGTAAACTTTTTTCCAAAGTTGACAGCACAGCTAAAGTTTCCAAAAATTCAAATATATATATATATATATATATATATATATATATATATCAATAATAGCAGTATGTTATGCATCAATAGCAGCAACAGCTTTTCCAGGTTCTGCAGTCATTTGAACAAAATTGTAGAGAGAGCAGAAAAAAACAATGGAATCTTGAAATTTGCAGGAAAATGGATGGAACTCAAAGAAACCATTCTGAGCGAGGTACCCCAATCACAAAAAGACAAACATGATATGTGGACCTGCTTTATGATACATAGTAGTGACCGTGCTTTATTAGAGCTGTTTTTGATGATGTTGCTCAGAATGGTTTCCTTCCAGATGAGAATTGAGAAGCTAATTAAAAAAAAAAATGGTTCCAGGTACCGTAAGAGTAACAGAATTGTGCTGTATAAGGAGTTTTATAGATTTAACATTTTCTTTGACCAATGTGTCCATTTCTTCAACTGTATTGTCAATGCCTGAGATTCTCTCTTCCATCTCTTGTATTCTGTTGTTGAAGCTTGCCTCCATAGTTCCTGTTCAAATTTCCAAATTTTTCATTTCCAGAATTCCCTCAGTTTGTGTTTTCTTTATTGCTTCTGTTTTTATAGTTTTCCTGGGTAAAGTAGTCTTGGCCTCCTTGGTCTTGTAAAACTTGGGGTTCATTAGTCCAGGTTCTTTTGGCTTTTATAGTTTCCATTGAGAAGTCAGTTGCAATTCTGATGGTTTTACCTTTATATGTGACTTGTGAATTTTCTTTTGCAGTATCCCAAACAATTTTCATGAAAATGCCTTATTATAAGCTATAGCGTTCATGATTTGCAATTGATATGTCATTGAAGATGTGAACACTTAACTTCCTGCTTCAGCAGCTATGTCTGCCACTTGATGAGTGGATTCTTATCTTTTTGAAAACCACAAGCCTAAATAAACTATTTCTTCTATAAGTTGTCTTGGTCATGGTATCACAGCAACTAACAGAAAAGCAACTAACACATTCACAAACTTTCAAGATCCCAAATTTGTTTCTCCACTGGGTTAACTTACTTAACAAGGGCTCAGGGCCCAATTAAATTTTTACTATCCAATGAGCAACGGCAACTCAAGAAACCACTTTGCAAGACAAGAAGTGGCCAGGGACAGAATGAAAGACACCTAAGGCTCTGGGCTTTCAAATACTAGTAGGAAGGGCATTCTGCTTCACATATAATCTAAATCAAAAGGTTAAGGTGTGCACCATATCCCCCTGGATGGGTCAAGGAGGAGAAAAAAAACAAAACAAACAAACAAAAACCCCAACTAGTCTGTGGGACTGGTCACAACATGGCAAATATGTTTCAGTCCTGTGTTTTATTTTCTTTTTAGTATTAAAAGCTAGAATCTGCTTTTGGCACAGTGTTTCATTTTGTCCTGACTTATTATTTATGATACTGTTTTAACAGGAGAAAACTCAAAGCTAGAGTTTCTTTCCAAATGAGGCAGGGAGGGGGTTGGCGGGGGGGGGGGGGAGGTACTGACTAGAATCAGAATATCCCCTATACCTTTAAATTCCTTCTGCCTAACCTCAGCCTGTCTAGAATGTTCTGACTCTTGGAATGTTTTGAGAAGTTAGACTTGCTATTTTTAAAATGAGGCTCGTAACACTGGTTGTTTGAGACTCAGAAAATCAAAATCAAAATCCTAGTGACACACACTAGGGGCTCCAGATTTCTTTTGAACCTCTTTAATTCCTTTCTTTCCCTCCTTAATAGAGTATGAGTCTCCTAGTTATCAGATTCTCAGAGGACTTTGTTCAGTTTTGTTTTTAACTCCAATCCCTGTCCCTTTTTTACTTTTCTGGAACTGGTTGAAATTATTAAATGATTACATGAAATTATTTTGGGTTAAGGTGGTCCTCAGGTTCCAATAATCCTGTCTGTTAGACACCCATCATGAAAAGCAACAGCTGACTTGCTGGGAGCTAATATCATAGTGTCAGGAAATGAGTGTTCTATCTTGTAACTAAGGAAGAGTGTTTGTCATTTTTTTCCCTCCCAGCATTTACGGCTGTACTAACTTTTCAGTTCACAAGTTGGCTTGTCATCCTTACATTTAATGTCATCTGAAGAGGTCCACATATTTCATGTTTTCAGTGTCGTGTGGTGATGATCAGATAGTCATGAGGTGAAAGTGTATTATATGATGCCCATGATGAATAGTAGTTAATTTTTTTCTTTCTTCTGCCTTCATTTTGAGAATCTGGACTGTTTTCTTTCTTCTCTATAATTCTCAAGATTTTTTTTTTTTTTGAAAACAAGAGATCATGAATCAAGCACAGAGACTGAATGAGGTAGATTACATATATTATACTTACAATATCTGAGACAACATGAGAAGGACTTCACATATATTCATTTCACACAGCCCCATCATTTTGTAACTATTACACAATTAAGGTTCAAATCCATTAAGATGATGCCCAGTGTCTCACTGAGTATCAGTGCAGAATCTTCCATGAGGTACAAGGCTTTTTGGTTAAAACACATGGCACAGTTTCAGTTGTGGGACCCAGCTCCAGCACTTCAATCCATGCTATAGTGAGTGTTGTCCATCACCTAATACATTGTTACGGATGGAAGCTGTTGAAAATGCTTCTCCATGACCTGTACAATTGGAGGAAAATATGACTTTAACACAAGCAGCATGCATATTAAAGCTTAAGAAGAACAAGCCAAAAGTATTATATCTGTCAGCACTTGTACAAACATGCATGTAGATCTTCCCTTTTGTATGACACAGTAGAATATCTCAGAAGTTTATCTCAAAGCAATTATGAGATAATAAAATTCAACCCCTTTCATAAATGATACATGATGTTTAAAAATGTTTTAAAAATTTAAATGCACAAAGTTTTTATTTGCAACATTTTATTCAATAAAGTTAAAAATTCAAAAGCAATATTACATGAAAATGTACATATTTTAGGTATTTCATAAAAATTTATTGAGGGTTTTTCCATCTGCCAGCTGTGTTTCTCATGAGACATGGATGCAAAAATACAGAAAGTGTTCTTGGGGAACTTACTCCAGGAGGAACAAAGAACAACTGAGTGAAATTTGTCACTGCTATATAAAACTGACTCTGTGTGTGTGTGTGTGTGTGTGTGTGTGTGTGTGTGTGTGTGTGTGTGTGTTTGTTGTATGACTTTTACAGGGTACATGTGAACAAATGTTATCCCAGATAAATTACTGAAGGCTGACCAAATAAACAATTCCATACAAGTCTAGCTGGTGAAGCAATAATGTGATTGAAGCTACTTACAGGAACATAGTGTAAGACCCCAGGAAACTCAGGCCTCCAGAATCTTGTCCCAGACCTCGGCCACCCCAATCACCTTGCGGAGGCGGAAACTTGATGTAAACAGCAAGAGGCTTTAATGAAAGGTGGACGTTTGTACAAACGGGCTCTCTCAGCATGCAGGCTAGAGAGCAGCCCCATTCCCCAGGCACAGGTGTTTTTAAAGGCAAAAACCACAAGCTTAGGGAGGGGCCTCAACTCTCTGTTTGTTTAGTACATGACCAGAGTCATGGGTTCCTAAGAGGCCCTTTGTCTTGAGGAGAGGACTGGGAATCAGATGGCCTCCTGACCCACCAGTTGTAAAACCTGCAGACCTCAGGATATGCTTAACTTGCCTGAGCAAATGGTAGCTATCTCTTTGTTTCTTAGGGACACTTAATTGTTAATTATTGACACATTGGCCAGTGGGGCAATCTGTTTCCTCCACGAGCCCCTCGGGGAGGGTGGCCATCTGGGAATTCTTGGTACCCAGTTATCTTATGGCCTTGTAAGCTGGTAAATTCTAGGCACTAAGTCATAGTAGTGGCCTTAGTTTCTGGGTTAGGCTGACCTACATTCAGTTTGGAGAGTTTCCTTATCTGGGCTATATTTCTTTGCTAATTTTTAAGTCTTTCAATAGTTGAGTGGTGACTTGGAAGAGAATGGATGCTTCAAAGGCAGCTACATCATGGACAAGCTCATCCAAGCATGGGTGATCAATTATAAAGCTGAATCCTTGGAACTTGCAGACAATGGGATCAATAAGGGGGCTCCTTTCTTGGCAATTTTTACATCTTTATGTAACAGTGGGGAAGGTACCTTGTGAATACTGGAAATTTTGGATATGCCAAACATCACAAGTTTCATTTACTCCCTGAGATTCATGAGTTTTGGATTTGTCTCCTTGATGGACTAGCTCAAGATAGAGAAAAAACTACAACCATTTGTTTTCTGTTACACAAAAGGGATGCTGGGATGGGGATATGGACAGATTTCATCAAAGACTGAATACCAGCTTGGTATATTCAAGAATCATAGGTATTTCCCAAAGCCTCTGGAATCAAACCCTTTCCATTTGTAACAGTCAGCAGAATGAATTGTGGTGAGGAGAGAAAGTCAGCCTTGGATTCACAACTTGCAGAATTAATGAGAAACCACAGCTGCTATGGGCCTCTTATGCCTGGCTTCCCTCTAAATTGTCTCAATTTTCTAACATCTGGTTCTTGAGCCAGCCATCTGCCCTGGACTTAAGAGCCATCCTTGCCACAAGAAAACTTATTGTGCACTAGACCTTGAAATGAAGCATGAAATACTGTATTTTTTGTGATCCCTGATCATGGACTTCTTTTTCTATAAAACCAAACTTGCTGGGATCAGTGGCCACCCACAGTCAAGCCTCTCAGACTTCTTTGTTGTACTTTCCACAAAATATGATGTTAAAAGCATCAGTAAACCTAATTTCTAAACTAATGGTGACACCTGGGTGCAGTGAGAAAAGAAGCAAAATCTTTGTAAATGATGCCAAATCCTGACATGTTTTTACAGTACTGTGGTCCAAGTACAAAAACAAATCCTGGATTTCTTTCAAAGAATGGCTTATGGACTGTGGGGAATGTAAATGAGATACATTGGTTTTTGTTTGTTTGTTTGTTTCTGTCAGAAGGTTAAATGAAACAAAGGAAGTTCCATCTTCAAAGAAATTTGTAAGATTCCATCAGGCAAACAATCTTTCCCCCAGTCAGCCACTTCTGCGCTCAAGGCTGTATCCTGTTCTCAAAGGTTGCACTTTGCTTGTCAACATGCTGTTTTGAATTAGCCAACCTCACAGGAATGCGAGGCCAAACTGGACCACTCTGAGTGAGACACAAGGTCCCTGCAAGCTGTGCTTGCTTGATCACAAGTCTTCACCTGTCTGTGTTAGATCCCCCGGAAAACTCAGGTATCCAGGGTCCCAGGCCACGACTGCGGTCACCCCAGTCACCAGGCAGATTTGAGAGCTTGCTGCAAACTGCACGAGGCTTTATTGTAATTTAACGAGCTAACCCCATGTTAGCTTGGGTCTTTCACCCACCCGTCATGGCGGATGGCTAGCAAAAGACAGCTCCTAGGGCCTACCAAGAAATCTTATAGGGCAGCGTAAGGGGAGAGTCTAGGGGTACGCACAGGCTCACTATTGGTATGCCTCCAGCCTTGGAAGGGCTTGCCCTGTGTTGATTGGCCAACTGGTTGTTATGGCCCATAGGCCCTCCCAGGGTGGTTGCTATGCTTTGTGCATCATTGCTGTGCGCTTGTCGTAAAGCACACCCAGGGTCGTAAAGCATAGCGCCACCAGCTAATTTCTGATTGGTTCCTTGTCACGAGACAGGCATCTGACTTTCTAGTGACTAAGTAACTTCTGATTGGTTCCTTGCCATGAGGCAGGCATCTGACCTCTAAGTGACCAAGGCAAGGTTATGGCAAGCACGTGTTCGGCTGTTATGGCTGCCAAAAGGGAAGCTGGTCCCTTCATCTGCAGAAGTGAAACCATTGCCCTGCAGAAATATTTAGATTGTGTGGTCATTTTCTTGGGACCCCTGAGCCATTTCTTTTATTTATGTTTCATAATTTTCATTTCAAATTTTTATTATTTAAATATTTCATACAATTTTTTAAAAAACTTTTATTGATCCTTTGTGATTTCACATCATGTATTCTGATCCCCCACTTATCTCCCCATCCCTTGCTTTCACTCTCTGCCTTAGCAAACTCCCCCACAAAACAAAGTGAAATTTAAAAGACATGGAAATCTATTCCATCCTGCCACAAGTTCAAAGAGCCTATTGTCTTTAAGATATCAGCTAATGGCTGCAGGATGTCCTGGCCTCAGTGGTAAATGGCTCCTATCTAAATAACAATTGACCTAGGCCCAGGCAAATTTACACTCATCTAGAAGGCTAAGATGATACAAGGCAGGGAGTGCCTGAAGACCAAGTGTATGTGCAGCCACTACAGAATGACTTTAGGATTAGGGGAAGTAATTGCTGTCTGCCCTTTATACATGATAATAGAAGTCTTCTGCCATTGTCCTCACCTTTGGTTGGTTATTCAAGATTGATGCATGAATAAACTGGGACATTCAGTATTAACTGATACTGCCCTCCTGATATGATCTTATGTGTCTGTCTTTTTTTTGACCAGATAACTAGCCTTCCCTCATCCACACTCCCCCACTCAGGAATGGACCTGGGGCTCTTTGGCTGGTCCCCATTGCAGACCCAAAGATATCAGTCCATGATGTATGGCCCCATAACGTGGGGCTAATACAGATGGCTCCCGACAAAAAGAAAAGCCAAAACTCAAACTAAACAAACAAAAAACAAAAATCCAAACAAAAAATAGATTAAAAAAAGAGAGAGAGAGAGAGTGAAGAATTTTGCTATGGGAGCTGCAGTGTGGCCTGTTGAGTCACAGTTTACTCTTTAGTCCCTGTAAGCATCCAGACCCATTTTTAATGTGGACCACACACATCAAAACTATTTGGGGACACCAAATTCAATTCAGGGCCATTGTCCTTTCTAATCCCATTGATTTCCAGAGAAAGACCCTAGAGGAAGAATACTGAACCCTCACCAGATGTTCTAATAAGGATTAGAGTTGAGAATGACAGAATGAGTTATTTAATTTTGAGTAAGTTCTTAACTTGTCAAATTTATGTTTTTCATTATTCACTGATCCCTTCAATTATATCCAGAGGAAAATTCACTCTTAAAAAATACATAATACCATAAATAAAACAAACCAGAATACAGAGCAAATATTTGAGCATGCAAATATTGTTTGATTTTATGTTTGGATATTTAATACTGGGTGGGTAAATAAAGGCTGTGTTTTATTGTCTGGAGCACGTATTTACTAGCAAGGGCTCATGTTAAAGCAGTGATTCCATTAACTAAGAGTACCAAGAAGTGTTTGCAACAAGGGGAAAGAAGGCAGGGAAGGACCCATGGAAACGTTAATGTTAAGGGCTCCATGCGTGCTCCCAGTGGAGGGTGCTGGTGAGAACTTCCACTCTCAGTGCTCAGATCTGTGGGTGTCTAAGAGGGGGCCCCCTTTCTCACTGGACTGTGGAACGACTGGTAAGACTAGGCCCCCCCCTTATAGGAGTCATGGAAAGAGACAGTGGTGCTCTGCAGCTTCCCATCTCTACTAGTACCTCTCTTTCTTCCCATAAGTCTATTAACCAGTGTTCTTCATTCCTGTTGTCATATCTGAACCCTATTCCACCTAGATAATTACAATCCCCTAACTGGTCCCCTGGGCTATTCTACTTGCTGTCAGAATTGCCTTTCTCAGACTTTCTTTCTTTCTTTCTTTCTTTCTTTCTTTCTTTCTTTCTTCCTCTCTTTCTTCCTTCTTTCCTTCCTTCCTTTTCTTTCCCTCCTTCCCTAAATTCCTCCCTCCCTCTCTCCCTCCTTTCTTTCTTTCTTTCTTTCTTTCTTTCTTTCTTTCTTTCTTTCTTTCTTTTTCCTTCCTTCTTTCTCTCCCTCTGTACTTCCCTCCCCCTCCTTCTCCTTCCCTTCCTTTCTTCCCTCTCTCCCTCTGTTCTTCCCTCCCCCTCCTTCTCCTTCCCTTCCTCTCTTCCTTATTTTCTTAAAGAAAGCTTTCATTGAGACAATTCTTTCTCTTTTTCTACAGGGTCATATCCACAACTGTTATCATCTCGGTGGCTCCTGCCAACCTTAGTTCTACTTGGCTTTCATAAATCACACAGAGTCACTCCAGAACAGGGAGTGCAATACAGGGAACCATTCATGAGTTTCATTTCTCAGTCTGTTTCTCAACGGATCATGCAATGAGCCAAACCTTGTGAAATAAAGGTATGGCACTGCTTACAATGGCTTAAAGAATTAGTATTTTCTCTCCTAACATCAGCTTATGTGCTCACAAATTAGAGACAGAAAGAACAGGAGGAAGGGAGAGAGGGAGACAGAGAAAGACACAAGGAAAGAAGAGGAAGTGAGGGGTTGAAAGGGGAGGAGAGTAGAAGGAATAAAGAGAAAAGATAAGAGTAAGAGAAGAAAAGAAAAGAGAAGAATGAGGAAGAGAGGAGAAAGGAAACATCTATTACCTTGACCCCAGGATTTTTCATCTTGTCCTGTGCGTATGTGTACCAGAAAGTCCTTTTGTTTATCATCTGAGCCTGGGACAACTAGTCACAGTTCTTTCAGTGTTGGTGGAGTTTTCTGGGAACCTCAGCATCCACATTACTTCTTATGCCTATCCTTCCCTAGTCTGGACCTTATCTAAGATGTCCTGTGTTCCACATCATCTGTGGGAAAAGTAAAGCACCTGAGTGAAAAAGATACCATTGTCTCCCTGCCTTGGAAAGGGAAAGAAGAAAGGCTATCTTGAGTGCTTAGTTATTACTCTAGGCTCTGTTTTGTCTGGGTTGGTTGTCTAAGATGCTAAGAACATTCATTCAGAAGATACAGGAAACAGTGTTCTCTCTCCTGTTGCTGAAGTTGTCCCTAACATCTATAATTCCATCAGTTCCTAACCCTTCTCTAGAGAAATGCACCAGCTGTCTGATGTTTAGACCCTTGCTTGCCCACATTCTCAGGTGCTTTAAGGCAAATATTCTTTGTGTTTCTTGAGTAAAATTATTTTACTAGGTTACTTGATTAAAAATTTACACAGTAAGTTTTATGGACTGCATGCTTATAAGACAGCTAGGCCAAGAGCAGGGTATATGTTGTGAACCATTGGAAATTAGTGTCATTTAGGGCGGCTATCTTTCATTCTTCTCTCTGATGAGATAGGTGGAATAGGTGGAGCATTTGAGATCGAGAGTTGTTTTCGAAAGGCATTTCCATCATGCTGAAAGTGATGCAACCTTGCTAGGGGTAAGAATAGCCTTTCAGTTGAGGTCCATGAACAGGAAGAAGACAAAGAAGTTTCAGTGCTACACCATGAGAGGTACCATGACAGGATGGACTGTCCATTCTCAGCATGGAGCTACCCCAAGTAATCAGAGGGAAGGTAGGAAGCAGAAAGTGTCTAAACAGAGACCGTTCTTTGAGTATTTCTAGGACAAACTTCCCCTTCTATTAGAGGAACCAGCTTCCATTTTTCTTGGGAGTGAGGGCTTTCTGGGGCCATAAGACTTTTAGTGCTAACCCCAGGAATGCCTTTCATACACAAACGTGCTTGATAATCTACAACTGGAGAGTGACCATTGCTAGAATAATGCCTGAAATCACTTTCCCTAACACTGGGCTCTGGCAAAGTAGTCACGCATGATTGGTTTGTTCATGTTTCTGATGTGTGGCTTTGGTCCATCTGTACAGCATTCATCCTACTGCATCTGTTTTTGTCTAAAGGGAGCAGTATCCTATTTCCTTCAGCATCCTGATCTACACTGCCTTGGTTAACAGATTTTTGCCTACAAGGATGAAATGTTAAGTTAGCACTAAGTGTACTGTTCATGCACAGAGATAGGGAGGGTTCTAGATGTGGTTCAACAGTGGTTGTGGCTCTGATTTGCTGCAATCTCGGTCATATTTCTGGATCTCTACATCTCCTAGTTCAGACTATCTGGATATGAAAACTAGAAGTACAAATCTACGAATGTTATTCCTACCCAGCAGTGATCAGAGAAACATGCCTGTACATTGAACAGTGCTTATACCTGAAGCTGGGGGATAATGACTTAAAAGGGTATGGAAACTTCACAGTTAGGCTGGACCTGGGGAGGATGTTGGGGACTTGCACAGATGTGCATACCTATCTGATTTCCAATGAAGTAACCCTGTGCTCCAAAGAGAAGGGAATTGGTTTGGAATTCTTACTGAACATTCACAGCTACTATTGTCTGTTTTTAAAGCTGAAATCAACATTAAGGTCACAAGGATTATCTTCTAGAATCCATAATCATCTTTTATTTATTTATTTATTTTTTTTGTTTGAAATACTGAATAGCATCTGTTAATATTCAGTCTTTGGGGAGGCAACAAATATTTGAGAGTGAGATATGTCAAGATAAATCAGAGAACCAGAGCCCTTGCTTTGTGTGTGCTGGTTTTGCATGTATTGACCCATAATTTCTGAAATGTATTGTGGGGAGACAGACAACCCAACACTTTCTCATAGACCCAGGTGAACGGAGAGAGAGACCCTAGTTCTGTGTCCTTGTCCAGGAGTGGACTTGTCAAGGTCTGATCAGGGCTGGGGCCAGGGCCGTAAAGGAGTTAAGATTGCCATTTCTTTGCCTGGGGAGGCACTAGAAGGAATCAAGGTTGCCATTTTTGGGGATCTAACTTCCCCCAGACTATGGATATTAGTCCTAAGGCAGAAAGATGTGTCTCGGGTATTCTGTATTCTCTTTGCCAAAGTTGCTCATTTGGCTCTCTGCTGAGCTTGGCAATTTTCCTCCTACAAATAGTAGATATGATGCTATACTTCTTAATAAACTTGCTTGAAACAAACCACAGCTTGGGCAAGACTTCCAGACCCCAGCTTTTATCTTGTCTATCTTCTATCTTCTCAGGACTCTGTCACTGAAGAATGATCTGTTTGTCCAGGAGGGATGGAACACTTATACTCTGAATAGCTAGCAAATGAGTTAAATGCAGCAACATTTATGAAGTCTTGGGACAGAATTCAACTCATTAAACAGTCCATAAATTTGCCAACCAATACTCTATCCCTTTTTTCATCTGTTGGTGGAGATATTGTGAATGTTGAGTAGGGGATCTATCACCAAAGAAGACAAAAATAAGTAGTTGCTGAAATGGAGGGACTCAGAGTATTGGCATCAAACTATGATGACATCATAATACAAGTTCATAAAGTCACTAGGATGGGAAGAAGGAAGATCAATCAGTCTAGGAGATAATGAGTCTTGAATAAAATTCATAAATTTTGGAAATGAATGTACTAGAAGGAAAAAGTGAGGCATTTAAAGAAACCATGCATCCTTGCAGTATAGCTCAATTGTAGAGTGCTTGCTTAGCATGCACAAAACCCTGCGTTCAATCCCCCTGCCCCACCCAGTGCCATGTAAACCTGATGTGGTGGTGCACATTTGCTATCTCAGAACTCAGAAGGCAGGAGCAGGATGAACAGAAACTCAGTGTTCCCATCAACTATGTAGAAAGCCAGAGGCCAGCCTGAGATACATGAGATCCTGGTGGGTGGGGAGGGAGGGAGGAGGGATGGAAGGAAGGAAAGACAGAAGAAGGAAGGAAGGAAAATGAATAATACAAGTATGCATAAAACTTAGAAACTGTGATTGTCAGCAGTTTTGAAGTCCAGGGTTTAGATCAGCAGTGTTTAATGATGTCAGAGAGAAGGGCCTTTTAAGACCTTCTGTAGGAGTTTGAACTTTGTTTTGTTGTTGTTGTTTATTTCTTATTTCGTTTTTCTTTTTTTTTTCAAGTTTGCACAAGCAATTGGTGCCTGGTCATAGTATGGTTTATTTCCAAAAATCATTTCTAGGCATTAAACAATAATAATGTTTCTGTTTTTGGACAGCTATAGATTTGGTCCACTTGAATTCCTGAGATGTAGCTCATTTCTTTCTTTTTTTTCTTTCTCTCCATTTTTAAATTTAAATTAGAAACAAGATTATTTTACATGTCAACCCCAGTTCCCTCTGCCTCCTCTCCTCCCCACCCCCTCCCCACCAACAAACACCCTACCTATCCCAACCCCTTTCTGCTCCCCAGGGACGGCGAGGCCTTCCATAGGGTGTCTTCAGAGTCTGCCATATGCTTTGGGATAGGGCCTAGGCCCACCCTCTTGTGTCTAGGCTCAGTAAATATCCCTCCATGTGGGATGGGCTCCCAAAGTCCATTCCTATGCTAGGGATAAGTACTGAACTACTACAAAAGGCCCCATAGGTTTCCCAGGTCTCCTCGCTGACACCCACATTCATGGGGTCTGGATTTTCATCCTTGATAAAAAAGAGTTTAAATAGAGGCCCTTTGCACAACCACACTTGTTTTTTGGGGAAAACATTCTGGGAGGATGAGATGAAGAGTTGTGGGTGGGGAGGGAGGAACAGTATTGAGTGTCTGCATTAAACATTCCAGTGAGAGATGATGAGAGCCTAAAGCGAGAGGGTGGTGTCAGAGTTCAAAGGGTGGTCATGAGTGGTGGATAAGAAAGTGGCGCCAGAAAGAGTGCAAAGAGTGGCTGAGGCAATATAAACGATTGGGCTTTGTGGTGATCAACAGGTGTTAGGAGATGGAGAAAGAAGAGTTGATAGGTTAGTGTCCTGAGAGGGTGGTGGTGTCACTGTCAGATAAAGACTGGTGGAGGTGGCATGTGGAGCCAGAGTCAGGGATTGAGTGCCTCAGGAGACTCTCCATGGAGTGCGATAGCCCTGGCTCTACAAGCTCACTGTGGAGAGAGTAGAACCTGGAGGAACTGAGTGGAATGGAGGCCTCTGGGGTCCGGAGTGGCCAAACATGCCTGTGGTGCTGCTTCCATGGAGGGGTGCAAAGTAATGACACCAAAAGAAATAAAATTCCAACAGAGGTCTTTGAGATGTCCCGGGGAGATCTTGAATGCATTCTCCTGTCCTGCCCTGAGAACAAAATGCATCATGAATTTTATTCCCCTCATCTAGGGAGTTCCATCTAACCTTTCTAGCTTCTTATTCGCCTTCAATAACGGGTTTGTGTCGTATTGGGTGACCATTTAACATTGCATGTTAAGCACCGTGTTTCCTAAGTAAATAGTTGTTATTTAGGGGTGGCTCATAGTCTGTTTCTTATATTCCTCTACAAAATTTGGCAAGACATAAATCGAATACTTAGAAAAAAATTTAGTTAAAATCTTAAGATTGCTTCTTATAGAGACATAGGGGAGTGAAAAGCTTGAAAATTGTACTTGAGGTGGAAGGGTCTTGCAAGCTCTATGTCTAAATAACATTCAAAGAGAGAAAATCAATATTACTATAGCTGACCTGGTATCTTTTTTATTTATTTTGCTCTGATGTTTAAATGTGCTGTACCAAGACTCGTCATGTATTTTTCTCCATAGCACTTACATAGGCTGTGAAAGATTAGGAAAATACATGCCAGAAATTTCACATACCAAAGAAACTTAGAGGAGTCTAGAAAAATAGTCGGAAGGAAATTTTTTCACTTGTCCAGAAGAAACTACAGGTCACCACAGGAGAAATCTGTAATTAAGAAGTGACAAACTCTTACTTATGGATGCCCCCTAGTGGAGAAAGGGAGGGAGGATTTCAGAGAAAATTAAATGGCTGACCTGATGCCTGTGCTTATAATAAATTGGATGTGGTGGAACATGCCTTTAATCCCAGAATTTTGGAGGCAGAGACAGGCAGTTCCCTGAGTTCAAGGACAGTGTGGTCTATTGAGTGAGTTCCAGGACAGCCAGGGCCACACAAAGAAACACGGTCTCAAAAACTATAGTGATGACGATGATGATAATGATTGGGAGCTTTATTTATGCATCTAATAAACATTAATGGGGCACCATCTAAGTATCAGATATATGAGTAAGTACTGGACATTGCTAGGTAATGATCTGATACTTACTTCTATTGATGTAATAAAACATAGCCAAGAGCACCTTGGGAAGGAAAGAGTTCATTTCGTTGTATAGCTTAGTGTGTATCACTGAGGGAATTCAGAGCAGGTAGTCAAGGCAGGAATCTGGAGGCAGGAGCTGAAGCAGATGCCATGAGGAGTGCTTCTTACTGGCTTGCTCCACATGGCTCACTCAATTGCTACTTGCCTCACAGTGGGCTGGCCAACCCAATTCACATAAATCAAGAAAAATGCCCCACAGACTTCCCTGCAAGCAATCTATCAGGGGCATATTCTCAACGGAGGTTTCTCTATCCAGATACCTCTAGCTTGTGTAAGGTTGACAAGGAAGGGTCCTAATCAAGTCAGCCACAAACAGGAAGTTTGGTGTTCATCCTTTCTGTCTGTGTATATATTATTATTTCTCACTGTTTATTTTAAGGCTTAGCCAGCTATATATTAAATAGGGATGGTTGAAAGTATATGAACACTTTCATTTCAGACATGTGAAGAAAGATATTGACTATCATGTTTTTGTCAATGGTCTTGCACTAATTTTCCTTTATTCCTGACTTGATGGGAATCTTAATCCTTCATACTGGAGTTCATCAAATGCCTTCCCTAGATTAATTGCTATGACTACTTTTATTGCTTTGCAAATATTGAACTAAACTTCAGTACCTGGAATACATTCAATTTGGTTGTGATATGTAATTTTAATATACTATTGCAGTGGATTTGTGGATTTGGTTTATTGATTGATGAGGAATTTTTCCATTCAACTTGATGAGAAATTCTAGTGTATAGGTGTGTGTGTGTGTGTGTGTGTGTGTGTGTGTGTGTGTGTGTGTGTGTGTTGTAAGGACTTTGGACAATCTGAAGTAACAAAACTCAACTTTTGTCTGCTGGTATCTATTTGCTTCAGAAATGTTTATTGGATATTTTATCCTTTCTTTATTGAGCTGACTTTACAAATATCAGCTGTCTATATTTGAGCCTGTTCACTGATTTTCTTTTTTCTTAATCATTTATGTATTTTTATTATATTCACATTAGTTTTCTGCCTACAGGTATGTCTTTGTGAGGGTGTCAGATCGCCCTGCAACTGGAGTTATAGACAGTTGTGAGCTGCTATGTGGATGCTGGAAATTGAACTTGGGTCCTTTGGAAGAGCAGTCAGTATTCTCAACCACTGAGCCATCTCTCCAACCCCACCCCACCCTGATTTCCCTTTCTAACTTAGCACATGTCAAAGTACCACAACTTGCTTCTTTACTGAACTTTGATGTTATTTATAGAATCAGTTTGTTGCTTTAAACAACAGATGGTCCCCTGTTTTTTACTGAGATCTTACTAAGCTGGTAAATTCATCCGGTAGAAGCTTACATTTTATCAACAAGAGTTTGTTTTCCTGTTGCAGTGGCCAAACACGTAGCAAGAAACAACTTAAGAAGGAAGATTTCCATTGGCTCGAAGTTCAAGGCATCATAGTCCACTCTGGCAGGGAAGGCATGGCAGCAGGAGGTTAACCTGCTGGTCCCATTGTGTCAGTAGTCAGGAATCACAGAATGGAAAGAAGCAGGGCTGGGATATATAGCCTCAGGTTCAACCCCTAATGACCCATGTCCTCCAGTGATGCTCCTACAACATTCCAAAATAGCACCTCCAACTGGTAATCAATACACAAAAGCACATGAACCCAAGCAAGACATTTATATTCAAACCACATTATTATGTCCATGGCTCCCATAGGTTTGCAGCCATCTCATAAATCAAATGCATCAATTTCAATTTTTCAAGTCCCCACATTTTGCAAGAGCCCCAAAACTGTTCAAAAGTCCAATGTCTCTTCTAAGATTCAAGGCCATTTCTTAATGGTAAGCCTCTATAAAGTCAAAACACAAGCCACACATGTTCAACATACAATGACACAGTGAAAACACTGCATTACAAACTAGCAGAATCGAGAACAGTGAGTACAGATTAGACTGGAATAATTGCAGTGAGCAGAAACCATGTCTCAGATGGAATGATATTCTGTCTTGATATTTTTCTACCAAATAAAATAGTTCAATACTTTCAAAACCAGCCATAAGTTCTCATCGCAAAGGTATAACATAGCTACTTCTTTTCCAGAATGTGAAATGGGTGGCCTTTAGCCAAGGCTCTGACATATCCTTGGTCCTCTTTGAAACCTCATGAGGCTTTGCTTCCCTGTCCATGTTTCTTTTGGTATTGTGCTGTTTCATATTCTCACCAGAATGACCATTAAACTCTGCACATAACAATCTATGGCTTTTCTAGTTCAAAGTTTCAAACTTTTCCACATTCCTCCTCCATGTCAGTCCCCAAACCAAAGAACCTCATGGTCAGGCTTACTACAGGAATAGCCAAAATCTGGATATCATTTTTTTATTAGTTTCTTTTTTCCCTACTATTTTCTTTCTTTTTTTTTTAATTTGAATTAGAAACAAGATTGTTTTACATGACAATCCCACTTCCCACTCCCTCCTCTCCTCCCCTACCATCCTCCCAACTAACACCCTACCTATCATATATCCTTTCTGCTCCCGGGAGGGTGAGGCCTTCCATAGGGGGTCATAAGAGTCTATCGTATCCCTGTGTCTTGGCTCAGGGAGTATCCCTCTATGAGGAATGGGCTCCCAAAGTCCACACCTATGCTAGGGATAAGTACTGAACTACTACAGGAGATCTTGTAGATTTCCGAGGTTTCCTCACTGAATCCCTTGTTCCTGGGGTCTGGATCAGTCCCATGCTGGTATTCCAGCTATCAGTCTGGGGACTAAGAGCTCCCCGATGTTCAGGTCAGCTGTTTCTGTGGATCTGGACCCCTTTGCCCATCACTCATTCTTCTCTGCAACTGGATTCCAGTTCAGTTCAGTGATTAGTTATGGGTGTCTGCTTCTATTTCCACCAGCTGCTGAATGAAGGCTATAGGATAGCATATAAGTCAGTCATCAATCTCATTATCAGGGGAGGGCATTTAAGGTAGCCTCTCCTCTGTTACTTAAATTGTTAGTTGGTGTCATCTTTGTAGATCTCCAGACCTTTCCCTAGTGCCTGATTTCTCCGTAAACCTAAAATGTCTCCCTCTATTATGGTATCTCCTTTCTTGTTTTCTTCTATTCTTCCCCCAACTCAACCTTTTTGCTCTCTCATATCCTCTTCACACCTCCTCTTCTCCCCTTCTCCCCTTCTCATTCTCCTAGTTCCCTCCCCACTCTTCCCGTGCTCCCAATTTGCTCAGGAGATCTTGTCCCATTCCCCTTCTCCAGGGGACCATGTATGTCTCTCTTAGGGTCCTCCTTGTTTATTAGCTTCTCTGGCAGTGTGGATTGTAGGCTGGTATTCCTTTACCCTATGTCTAAAATCCACATATGAGTGAGTCATACCATGTTTGTATGTTTGTGATTGGGTTACCTCGCTCAGAATAGTTTCTTCTAGTTCCATCAATTTTCCTGCAAATTTCAGGATTCCATTGTTTTTTTTTTCTGCTGAGTAGTACTCCATTGTATAAATGTACCACATTTTCTCTATCCATTCTTCACTTCAAGGGCATCTAGGTTGCTTCCAAGTTTTGGCTATTACAAATAGTGCTGCTATGAACATCATTGAACAGATGTCCTTGTTGTATGAATGTGCATGTTTTGGGTATATGCCTAAGAGTGGAATTGCTGGATCTTGTGGTAGATTCATTCCCATTTTCCTGAGGAGTTGCCATACTGATTTCCAAAGTGTCTGTACAAGTTGGTACTCCCACCAGCAGTGGAGGAGTGTTCCCCTTTCTCCACATCCTCTCCATCATAAACTATCATTGGTGTTTTTGATTTTAGCCCTTCTAACAGGAATAAGATGGTATCTCAGAGTTGTTTTGATTTGCATTTCCCTGATGGCTAGGGATGTTTAACACTTTCTTATGTGTCTTTCAGCCATTTTAGATTCCTCTATTGAGAATTATCTATTTAGTTCTGTTCCCCACTTTTTAATTGGATTGTTTGGTGTTTTGGAGACCTGCTTCTTGAGTTCTTTGTAAATTTTGGAGATCAGCCCTCTGTCAGGTGTGGGGTTGGTGAATATCTTTTCCTAGTCTGTGGGCTGCTGTTTTGTCTTACTGACTGTGTCCTTTGCCTTACAGAAGCTTCTCAGTTTCCAGAGGTCCCATTTATCAATTGTTGACCTCAGTGTCTGTGCTAATAGTGTAATGTTCAGGAATCGGTCTCCTGTACCAATTAATTCAAGGGTATTTCCTACTTTGTCTTCTAATAGGTTCAGTGTGGCTGGATTTATGTTGAGGTCTTTGATCCATTTGAATTTAAGTTATGTGCACGGTGATAAACATGGATCTATCTGCAGTCTTCTACATTCCAGCATCCAGTTATGCCAGCACCATTTGTTGAAGATACTTTCTTTATTCCATCAAATAAATTTAGCTTCTTTGTCAAAAATCAAGTGTTCGTAGGTGTGTGGGTTAATATCAGGGTTTTCAACTCTATTTCATTAGTCTACCTGTCTATTTTTGTGCCAATACCAAGTTGTTTTCAGGACTATAGCTCTGCAAAAGAGCTTGAAGTCAGGGATGGTGATGCCTCCAGAAGTTCCTTTATTGTACAGGGTTGTTTTGGCTATCCTGGGTCTTTTGCTTTTCCATATAAAGTTGAGAATTGCTCTTTCAAGGTCTGTGAAGAATTGTGCTGGGATTTTGATGGGGATTGCATTGAATCTGTAGATTACTTTTGGCAAGATTGCCATTTTTACTATGTTGATCCCACCTATCCAAGAACATTGGAGATCCTTCCATTTTCTAGTATCATCTTTAATTTCTTTATTTAGAGACTCAAAATTCTTACCGTACACGTCTTTCACTTTTTTGCATAGCGTTACCCTGAGGTATGTTGTTTGTGGCAACTATAAAGGGTGATGTTTCTCTGACTTCTTTCTGTATATAATAGGGCTACAGATTTTTTTGAGTTAATCTTGTATCCTGCCACTTTGCTGAAGGTGTTTATCAGGTGTAGGAAGGACTTCCCTGGTTGAGTTTTTCGGGTCACTCATGTAGACTATCATATCATCTGCAAATAGTGAAAGTTTGACTTCTTCCTTTCCAATTTGTATCCCCTTTTGTTGTCTTATTGCTCTAGCTAGGACTTCAAGGACAATATTGAAGAGGTATGGAGAGAGTGGACAACCTTGTCTTGTCCCCTATTTTAGAGGTATTGCATTGAGTTTCTCTCCATTTAATTTGATGTTGGCTGTTGGCTTGCTGTATATTGCTTTTATTATGTTAAGGTATGTTCCTGTTATCCCTGATCTCTCCAAGACCTTTATCATGAAGGGGTGTTGGATTTTGTCAAAGGCTTTTTCAGCATCTAGTGAGATGATCATGTGGTTTTTTTCCCTCAGACTGTTTATATGGTGGATTACATTGATGGATTTTCATATGTTGAACCATCCTTGCATCCCTGGGATGAAGCCTACTTGATCATGGTGGATGGTTTCTCTGATATGATCTTGTATTCGATTTGCCAGTATTTTATTGAGAGTTTTTGCATCAATGTTCATGAGGGATATTGGTCTGTAGTTCTCTTACTTACTTGTGTCTTTGTGTGGCTCGGGTATCAAGGTTATTGAAGCCTGGTAAAAAGAGTTTGGCAATGACCCTTCTGCTTCTATTGTGTGGAATACTTTGAGGAGAATTGGTATTAGCTGTTCCTTAAATTTTTGGTAGAATTTTTCACTGAAGCCATCTGGACCTGGGCTTTTTTTGGTTGGCGGACTTCTAATGACTGCTTCAATTTCATTAGGGGTTATGGGTCTATTTAAGTTGCTTGTCTGTTCTTGATTTAATTTCAGCAAGTGAAATCTGTCCAGAAAATTGTCAACTTCCTTTAGATTTTCAAACTTTGAAGAACTCAGGTTTTTGAAGTATGACCTGACAATTCTCTGGATTTCCTCTGCATCTGTTGTTATGTCCCCCTTTTCATTCCTGATTTTATTTATTTGCATGTTCACTCTCTGCCATCTGGTAAGTTTGGATAGAGGTTTGTCTATCTTGTTGATCTTCTCAAATCACCAACTCTTTGTTTCATTTATTCTTTGCATTTTTCTCCTAGTTTCCACTTTATTGATTTAAGCCCTCAATTTGATTATTTCCTGGCATCTACTCCTCTGGAGTGTATTGGCTTCTTTGTGTTCTAGAGCTTTTCAGTTAGCAGTTAATTCTCTATTGTGATTATTCTCCTGTTTCTTCATGTGGGCACTTAGTGCTCTGAACTTTCCTGTTAGCAATGCTTTTAAAGTGTCCCATAAGTTTGGGTATGTTGTATCCACATTCTCCTTGAATTCTAGGAAATATTTAATTTCTTTTTTTATTTCTTCCTTGAACCAGGGATGGTGAAATTGGGCATTATTCAATTTCCATGTGTTTTAGGTTTTCTGCAATTTGTGTTGTTGTTGAATTCTAACTTTAAAGCATGGTGGCCTGATAATATACAGGGGGTTATTTTAATTTTTTTGTATCTGTTGAGGTTTGCTATGTTGCCCAGTATGTGGTCAATTTTAGAGAAGGTTCCATGTGGCGCTGAGAAGAAGGTATACTGATTTGTGTTCGGATGGAATGTTCTATAGATGTCTGTTAAGCCCAGTTGGGCCATAACTTCCATTATTTCCTTTGTTTCTTTGTTAAGTTTCTGTCTGGTGTTCCTGTCCAGTGGTGAGACTGGGGTGTCTCCCACTATAAGTGTGTGCAGTTTTATGTGTGATTTGAGTTTTAGTAATGTTTCTTTTACCAACATGGATGCCTTTGTATTTGAAGCATAAATGTTCAGAATTGAGACTTCATCCTGATGGATTTCTCCTGTGATGAGTAGGAAGTGGCCTCCTTCATCTCTTTTGATTGATTTTAGTTTAAAGTCCAATTTGTTGGCTATTAGGATTGCTACCCCTGCTTGTATCTTGGGTCCATTTGATTGGAAAATCTTTTCCCAACCTTTAATTCTTAGGTACCTATAGTGGGAAATTACCAATATGGAGTCAGGTAGAAATATAAAGGTATTTAATAGGGAAAAGCCTTACTTACAGAGCGACCTAGCCAGCTGGCGTGGTAGCAGTCTGTACCACAAGAAGCAAAGAGAAACCGAAAGAGCAAATGCAGTCACACTACGTCACTCTGACCATGCCCTCACAAGCGTGGTCAGTCACACCTGTAGCCAGCCCCTAAGTAGGCGTGGCTACAGCTTCCCCTACAATTCCTCTTTTAGTCTAAAAGAGGATTAAAACTTAACAGTTTAAAGTATCCAAAATTAACAATCATAAAGGTAAAATATAAGAAGATACAACACCTCCAGAGGACAGACTTCAAGGCCCTCACAATGCTCAGATGTAGCACTTGTGATTTCATCGTAAAAGGATTTTAACAAAGCAATCCCACTTCTGACACCAGATATAGTGGGAAATTACCAATATGGAGTCAGGTAGAAATATAAGGGTATTTAATAGGGAAAAGCCTTACTTACAGAGTGACCTAGCCAGCCGGCGTGGTAGCAGTCTGTACAGCAAGAAGAAAAGAGAAACCAAAAGAGCAAACACAGTCACACTACATCACTCTGACCATGCCCTCACAAGCGTGGTCAGGCACACCTGTAGCCAGCCCCTAAGTAGGCGTGGCTACAGCTTCCCCTACAGGTACCGTCTGTCTTTGAGGTTGAGGTGTGTTTCTTGTATGCAGCAAAAGGATGGGTTTTGTCTTCTTATCCATTCTGCTGACCTGTGTCTTTTTATGGGTGAGTTAAGACAACTAATATTGAGGAATACTAACGACCATTAATTGTTCATTCTTGTTTGTTTTGGATTTGGTGGTGATGGTGGTGAAATTAGGTATGGGTTTTCATTCCCCCCACTTTTTTTTTTGGCTGTTGGTAAAGTGGGATTATCTATTGCCTATATTTTTCTGTTTGTATTTAACTTCCTTGGGTTTCAGTTTTCCTTCCAGAACTTTATGTAGGTCTGGATTGGTGGATATGTATTATTTGAATCTGGTTTTGTCATGGAATATCTTGTTTTCTCCATCTATATTGAGTGAAAGCTTTTCTAGGTATAGTAGTCTGGGCTGGCTGGCATCTGTGGTCTCTTAGTGTAGGTAGAATATCTATCCAGGACCTCTGGCTTTCAGAGTTTCCATGGAAAAGTCAGGTGTAATTCTGATAGGTTTGCCTTTATATGTTACTTGACCTTTTTCCTTTGCTGCTCTTAATATTTTCTCTTTATTTTGTATGTTTGGAGTTTTGATTATTATGTGACGAGGAGAACTTTTTTTTTTTTTTTGGTTAAGTCTATTTGCTGTTCTATAGGCTTTTTGTACTTTCATTGGCATATCTTTCTTTAGTTGGGAAAGTTTTCTTCTATGATTTTGTTGAATATGTTTTCTGGGCCTTTGAGTTGAGTTTCTTCACCTTCTTCTATACCTATTATTCTAAGGTTTGGTCTTTTCACAGTATCCTATATTTCCTGGATATTTTGTGATAGTGATTTGTTGGACTTAAGATTTTCTTTGGTTGATGAATCTATTTTCGCTAGTGTGTCTTCACAAGGAGTCTTCAACTCCTGAGATTCTCTCTTCCCATCACTTGTATTCTGTTGGTTATGCTTGCATCTGTAGTTCCTGATTGTCTATCCAGCTTTTCTATTTCCAGCATTCCTTTACATTGTGCTTTCTTTATTGTCTCTATTTCAGTTCCTAGGTCTTGAAGTGTTTCCTTAAAAGATTTGTTGATAACTTGTATATTTTGGTTTGTTTTTTCTTCCATTTATTTAAAGGATTTTCTCATATCTTCTTCGAGGACCTCTATCATTTTCATGAAGATGTTTTTAAGGTCATTCTCTTCTGCTTCATCTCCATTGTGATGTTCTTGTCTTGCTTGTGTACGGTCCCTAGTCTCCAGTGGTGTCATGTTGGTTTTTCTGTTGTTGAATGTGCTTTTATATTGTCTTCTTCCATCCCTTTCTTCTGGTGGGTGTAGCAGGAGTCTCTTCCTCTCCGGTGGGTATGGGACCAAGGTTCCCTTTTGGTAGATGCAAACAGTTCCAATACTCTGATATCTGTCCTCTTCTCCTGGGCCAGTGGATGGAGGCGGGCCTGTTACCAGGGCCTTGGCAGTCTCTGGGTGTGCTGGAGCCCACTGGCCGAGTTTGGATCCCGTGAACAGACCTCTGGAGTCAGGTTTTCCCGATTAGGGCCAGCTGCATTAGTTTCTTTTCTCTCTCTCTCTCTCTCTCTTTCTTTCTCTCTCTCTCTCTCTCTCTCAAAGATTTTATTTATTATGTATATAACATTCTGCTTCCATGCATATCTGCACACCAGAAGAGGGCACCAGATCTCATAACGTATGGTTGTGAGCCACCATGTGGTTGCTGGAAATTGAACTCAGAATATCTGGAAGAGCAGCCAGTGCTCTCAACCTCTGAGCCATCTCTCCAGGCCTAGTTTCTTTTCTTGTTGCTGACACTGAAATGTCACAAAAGGAGCAATTAAGGAAGAGAAGTTTTATTTGGTCTTATAGTTTGAGAGGATACTGTAGTGAAGTTATAGCAGTAGGAAGCTGAGGTAGATGGGTACATTGTATATGCAGTCAGGAAGCAGTGTGGATGGAGAGTAGGTTCTGACACCTCAAGGGTCACACCTAGTTACACAAGTCCTCTAGCAAGACTCCACCTCTTGAAGGTGCTACAACCTTCCAAAACAGCCTCACTGTCTGGGGACCAAGTGTTCAAACACATGAGACTTTGGTGAACATTTTACAGCTAAACCAAAGCAAACAATATTGACTTTTGTAACATACTGGGGGACTATTAGGGTGAGGGGACAAAAAGTATAAGTTCAAAGGGACAAACAGGGTAATGAGATAATGTTTGTGAGCTATGCTCTGTGATATACACCAATCCACTTACCTAGAAGTGTGTGTGTGTGTGTGTGTGTGTGTGTGTGTGTGTGTGTGTGTGATATTCTAATTTTTCATGTGCTCATTTTGACATTCCCGCTAGTATATATCTGATGTTTTGTCAGAGGATGCAACCTAAATAAAGAGTTAAAATATATCTACTAACAACAGTTAGAAATTAGTTTTAAAACACTAGGAGTTTGATGAGGGGGCACTACAGATCCAAGTATGGGCATCATTGCCTGATATCCAGTCTTTAGGGAAAAATAGTCTGTCTTTCTCCTTTAAACATTGTGTTAAGAAAGTTGTCTTATTCTTCTTGGAGAAAATTTCTTTTAATTATGCAAACAATATATTTGGACCTATCAAGTCAGCCATAAAGCTTTTTCCTTTTAGTTTAGTAAGGCATGTTCCTGGGATAGACACAAATAGTCAAGATACAGCACCTTGGGGTTTGGGAGGTAGTTCAACTAGTAAAGTGTTTGCCATAATCATAAGACCTTAAGTTCTGTCTCAACTCCCATGCTAAAACAAATAAACACTAAAGCAACATGAAAACCCCAGACAGACACACCCAGAGCTGGGTACAGCAGCAGGCAGCTATAAGGCTAGCACTGAGGACTCAGGAACAGGAGGATCCTTGGCTCTCCGGCCAATTAATAAACCCACCTTGGAAGTCTAGATTCATTGGAGACGCTGTCTCACAAAAGTAAGATGGAGAGTGATTGAGGAAGAAATCTCCACATCTGGCCTCCACATACATGCAAATGCAAATGCCTGTGTGCTCACACACAAATATATATACAAAATAAAAATAGAAAATCTCTATTGTTGCTGGATTCCACTGTTAATTAGTTTTATATCTCATTTCATAAAAGATAATGGCACATAATTTTTGTTTGGTTTTAGACTTATAATATGTGGATATTAAAAAATGAGTTAAGATGCATCCTTCTCATGTGAGAATTTCTGTAGAACTGGCATTTTATTTCCCTTACCCCTTAGCTATAATCCATCTATGAAGGAAAATGAAGGTGGAGACATTTTATTTGAGGGAGGGCTGGTAGGAGCAGTAAGGCCTACTATATGACCTCAATATTTCTTGTTTCAACTGATTTTCAAGCCTCCTATTAAATTCAGGTTGGGATAATGATAGCAGTTCGTGCTGCATTTTCAGACTGTAAACAGTCCTCTTTGGTTAGCCCCCCCACCCCAATAATGCAGCACCTGCATAAACTTTCTATCCCTACCATATGCATCTTCTGCATTCATTTTCCCTATGTCTAACAGGAAGTTCTCCTGTGACAATTGACTGGTTTCTCCTCAAGCATGCAGATGACTGGGTTCATCCTCTTTCTTTTAACCATCACCTGACAGAAACTTGATTACAATACTAGGTAGGAGCTTTCAGAACTCACCATTCCTAGACAATCCACTGAATTTTGTGGTCAGCGAATGCTTGCCAACTTTTTCTTAGTCTTTTTTTCACTGTTGACCTCTTGAAAATTTGAGCCCCTTTAACTCTATTGCTCTTTCTTTCCTTTTTCCCTTTTTCTTTAAAATGAGAACTGGGATATAGACCCTTTCAAGGTCTGATCACCTAGGGTGTGAATGTACTTTAAAAATAGATGTTGTGGGGCCACAGTGACCTTCTCTGACACTAAGATTGGGGCTGAGATGGGCATCTTTTCATACCTTTGCGCTATGATCTCTTCTTGTCCTTTTTCTCATTCTTACTTGTAAATCTTTCAAAAAGAAAACTTCAAATAGCGCAGGAAACTGTGAACCCAACACCATGGAGACAGAAGAAGAAAAAAGCATTGTTTATTTATCTTAAAAAGAACCAGAAAAAAATTAAGGCTTGAAAAAGTGGTGAATGCGTATTATAACTGTTATGTACAAATTATCTAGACATTTATTTTGAAATAATTATTTTAGCTTTTATTTTTGATTATGAGCCTAGCCTTCAATCCTGAGCCATCTCTCCAGCCCTCAGCTTTTATTTATTTATTTATTTATTTATTTATTTATTTATTTATTTATGTGTGTGTGTGTGTGTGTGTGTGTGTGTGTGTGTGCGTGCCATGTGTGTGGGTAGACATGGAATCTAGAAAAGGGCAATATCCCTGTGTATTAGTGACAGGTGGTTGTGAGCCACCCAACATGGGTGCTGAGAATTAGACTCTAGTCCTTTGCAAGAACAAGAAGCTCTCTTAACTCCTGAGTCATCTCTCCAACCCCAGTATCTTTAGTTTAAATGTTCTTCAGTTATCACCAGTCATGGCATAAAGAATTTTATTTTTGAAATATATTATTTTCTGATTGTGTTTAATTTCAAGTGTCCAATGACAGTTATCTCATTCAGTTTTTATTCTGAAAGTATTTTTTAAACTTTTTATTGATTGTCTGTGAACTTCATATGCACCCCAATCTCACTCATCTTCTGGTTCTTCCATATCAGCTCTCTGCTCTCTGCCTTGTAACCTCCTCCCAAAAAGAAAAACCAAAATAAAAATTGTAAAAAAACAAAATTAAAAGGCAAACCCAAACAAGCAACAACAACAACAACAACAACAACAACAAATCATCTCACTGTGGAAGCTGCAGAGCGTCATAGTGTGTCACTCAGTCTACCCTTTTGCCCAGACAGCTTTACTTGGAAATGTTTGTTGTGGTGACTCATTGGTCTGGTTTCAGGCCTCTGGCTTCTGCTACACTATCAATACTGGTTCCTCCATGGTACTCTTGGATGGGATCCTGTTATTGTGCTGTGTCATGGAGATCCTGAACCTTTGTTCTGCAGGGCCAGCTCTTCACACGCTCTTATGTGGGGTAGATGTTGGGTGTGCCAACTCAAGTTCCTGGATTTGGGCGTGAGTGGTAGCTGAGTTGGCCCACTAGCTTTATTATACCTGCACCACCAGGAGCAGTCCGACTGTGCTGCCCAGGCCAGGAATGGTCCCCACTCTACCGGGTGCTGCAGTGGTCAAGGGGCAGGCCCAGCTCTTCAGCTCTCATGGAAAGTTCTCCAGCTTACCCTTGAAGGGAAAGCATGCAGGGCCAACAAGGGGCGGGACCAGCTCTCCTGAGCTCACACCCTGGGGCAACTCACCTACCACAAGGGACAGCTTTACTGTGTTGCTCAGCGAGGTATGGGGCACTCTCCTAAGTGCTGTAGCTGGCAGGTGCAGCTCTCACGCCCTTAGGACCAGCTCTCCCAAGCAGAGTGCTGCAGTAGGTAAGGGGTGGGGCCAGCTTTGCACAACCTTGGGACATCAACATGGCCCCAGGCAGTAGCCCAGACCAGGGACATCCCCACACCCTTTGGTGGTGACATAGGCAATGGACATGACCCAGACCTTGCTGCTGCCACGGGCAAGGAACCAGACATGGCTCTCTGTAGCAGCCCGGGCTGGGACATTTCATGATCTCAGGTGGCAGTGCTGGCTCTACTCACATCAGGCTCTTCCTCACCACCCTCACATCTTCAGTTCTGAGTCTCTTCAGAGTGCACAAATCTTTGCATTTCTCCTTCTTTACCGTCTCTCCACCATAGACTTGCTCATTATAGTAGCACCTAGCCCACCTGAACTGTGTGTGTTCTTCTCCAGTGTCTCTCACACCTGGCCTGTACCACATGGCTTCAGGTGGGGGCATCTCACCTTCCTCTACTCCCTCCAGGTGTCCTCCACCAGCCTGTACCCAGCAGGACCAGGTGGACTTCCATAAGTAATTATTAATGTTTCTTAGTGGGCATAGTTATATTGTTACAAGCCTGAATATTTAATTACTTACTTATTTTTAAAACACACAGTGACATATATTGGTCTGTATTTGCATCAGTTACATATATTCTAAATTTTTATTTATTCCTGTTTTGTGTTTGTACCATGGTGTATGTGGAGGTCCAAGGATACCTTTGTGGAGTTGGTTCTCTGTCCATTGCATGGGTTCCTAAGATTGAACTCAGATTGACCTTCTGAGTCATCTTTCTGGTCCTAAAATATTTATATAATTAACATCTGTGCATATTCAGGTTACATGATGCTGATTCATTTCCATCACTTATTGGCCAGCTAGATTAATTAGCATGTCTATCTCCATATGTCATCATCATTTCTGTATTGATAATTACATTCAACTTATATTTTAAAATCTCT
Organism: Cricetulus griseus; assembly: GCF_003668045.3. Classification (NCBI taxonomy): domain Eukaryota; kingdom Metazoa; phylum Chordata; class Mammalia; order Rodentia; family Cricetidae; genus Cricetulus; species Cricetulus griseus. Next base: position 117,657,694 of record NW_023276806.1, read on the forward strand.
TTTCAGTTATGTAATATTCTACTGTTAGCATTACTCATCTACCTCTGTCCTAGAATACGAGAACATAATGCATATCAAATCGCCAGAAGATGTCCATTGCCTAGTCTCCCATCTCTTCTCTATGCCTCTAGTTTCAGACATTATAGTTTCTTTCTTTCATTAGGAACTAAATAAGTACTAGGGGATGACCTAGGATATTGGCTTCCACATAGCCATTTTTCTCTATAAGAAATTACACCCAAAACAGTAATCTCTTTTCATTCCAAACCAGATTCCATTCTCTCCTTTTCTTGTGCTGGAAATTGAACTCAGGGTCTTATAAGCACTCCACCACTGGACAATAGCCCCAGAAACTCCTTGCATTTTGATTTTCTCCCAGTCCCCCTGTAAAGTTAGTCATTTAAAGAATTTTTATATTCTCTGGCTTATGTCTTCTCTTGACAGTAAGTAAATGCTGCCTATTAAGAATTTCTCATTTTCCCACTACTAAGTCCTCCAGTTCTGCTATCACTGTCAATTATCTATTTGCATTTCTAACCTCTTTCTGTCTCTTGGCATTGTTCCCTTGGTCTACCTAGACCCAAGTATGAATCTAACCTCTTTTCAGATCCATCAGTTATTCTTGGTCAGTGTTTATACTCTCAGGAACTTAGCCCTCTAGATGCCCTTCTCTTGGTTCCTTTAATGTCTTCATCTATTTCCACCTAACTGTGAAATGTAATTTACTTTAGCTTCCTTTCCCTCTTTGCTTTGACTAATGGGATTGTTCAGTGTCAACCAAGACTTTCAGTTGCCTAAGCCATTCTATGTTGGGCTTGGAAGCAGCTATTATCAGCTCTAGGGATTTTTAGCTGTCCAGTGTCCTTTGTGATTTAGACACAATCAAATACTGTGCTTCTTCAAAAAGCATGTTCTAATTATCAGCACATAATGGCTTATTTATAATGAAAAATTTGCACAGATCTTTGAAAACTAGGAGGTACACATCACTTCCTGAGATGTACTGTTGAGTGGCATATAGCCCCTACAGCTAGACCCAGTAGAATAAAATGTCTTATCCCTAATCTAAGAAATGTAAGTGTGAGCTTGTGTTATCATCTCCATAGTATTGACTGACTATTTCTCTAAGTAAAGGCTTTCTCTTCCTTTTTATGCATGGTCTATTGGCTTTCTTCCTCCCAATTCTGCCCTTTCCTTACAGGCCTGATATGTATTTGGTCACTCACCTTCATCCTTTCATTATTGTCTCATTCCTGACATGCCACCAAAACCAAGAAATTATGTTAAAGATCATAATGATGGTTTATCTTCTGTTGACTTTGGATAAAATATTGGAATTGTGGATTCCTGGGAAAAGCAACTTTAGTAAGTGATATGATTATATTGGATGATTTCTTGGAAGCATTTAACAAATATATTTGGAATATTATGTCAATGTTGCTTCTTAATTTAAATTCCACTGAATGTGTGAGATAAATGGTGAGCAAACAGGTGAGCATAAATCCCAAGAAAATATCGATTATAATTTTCCTTATGTGCTCATAACATGTGCAGAAGTTGAAAATACTCTTGGAATTCAGTGATGCTCACATTTTTAACAGTTTGAAATAATAAACATACGATCAGAAAAAATTGACAGCTGGTATCTGAAAAAAAGTTAGGGAACCAGAATTTATTTGTAACATTCTTTAACAACATGACACAGTGACTAGTGATGGGGGATGATGGCAGTCCCTGGCACAAAGTCCTCAGCACTCCGTAAGCTTATCCAGAAGAGTGAAGCAGGGTAGTCAACTTGGTACCTGTGATATGTTCATGTGTACATACTACATGTAGCTATAGAAGAGCCCACTGTGTGCAGTTGCATCTGTACTTTTGCTTGGCTCATATGAGGAAGTAATTTTAGCAATGTCATTTAAAAGTCAGAATAACAATTAATTATGCTCCTGAACATATCGTAATTCTATGTTTATTGTTTTAACACTTTTTCCTTTTAAAATAACATTGAACATAAGAATATGATGAGTAAAAATTCAAAATCAGAAGTTTTATGCATGGAAAGTTGAATGTTTTTCTTTGTACATGATCCTGAAGGCTGATTTGTCAGGTGGCCCCATGGAGACAGTCTGGTGTAAACCTTGGAAGGTAATTGTCACCATTCTCCAGGAAGGTTAAACAGGGTTTCTCTGTAGCTTTGGAGGCTGTCCTGGAACTCACTCTGTAGATCAGGCTGGCCTTGAACTCACAGAGATTCACCTGCCTCTGCCTCCTGAGTGCTGGGATTAAAGATGTGTGCCACCACTGCCCAGCTACAAAGCTGATTCTTAGGAAGCAGTTGTTTTGCTGAATGGACTTTCAGTCAGCCAGGTTTTGTGTGTCTGTGTGTAAGTATGCACATGTATGTTCATGAGTGTGCACATGTATGTGCAATCTCATGCTTGTGAGAGTCAGAGGCTATCCTCAGGTGTCACTCTTTGTGACATCTTCCACCTTGTCCTTTTCTTGAGACAGGATGTCTCACCAGTTCAGCTAAGCTGGCCAGTCTGAAGCCTCAGTGCCTTCTTGCATGCACCTTGCCAGAGTTGGGGTCATGAGAGATTGACACCAGTCCTGGGTTTTGTATTTGGGTTATCTAACTCACAGAGCTATCTCCATAGCCCTCAGGTTGGGTTTTGCAAGTCGGCTTCCTCATATGTTGGCTTGTAATTCTGGTCAAATTACCTTTGTTTATAATCTTCTTCCTTCTATTTTTCTCACTTATTATTTTCATACAGTATGGACACAGCACGTTTGTCTTTAGAACTTATTTTCCATAGTTATTTATATCTTTACATCTATCATGACAAGATAAGAATCCTCCTCCACTAAGAAACGAACTTTAAGAAAATGATTCAGCGGCTGCAAAGTTTGTTCAGTAGGGAAAATCACATATGGCTCTAAAAGATCTGTATTGAGTTCCCAGCACCTACTTCTGGCAGTTCACACCACTTATATAACTCCAGTTCCAGGGGTAACCTGTCATCGGATCTAGTCTCCATGGACATCTACACTCATGTGCTCATACTCATACATAATTAAAAATCAGACTTTTTAAGTGAAAAACATTGATTTTTTTCCCCCAGTAAATGTGTGAGATGAAGGAGAGGAAGAAGCTGGGGGCAGATGCACATATTTCTTCTAAGGACATTATGAAAAGGTAGTATGAAATGTGAAAGACATTCAACATGTTTTCTAGCACATCAGAACTATATAATTATCATTAACCTAAAAATATCTTGTCAAATGGGAGACATGAGTCAATTAATGGGATCAGAGATGTTAGTGACAAATGTAAGTTGGTACATCTGGGTCAGGAAATGACAAAATGATTGAGTGCCTGTGGCTTTAACTATAAAAACCTGACTGCCGTAGGTAAATGTAAGATCAGCAGCCCGGACACTCTGTTTACCAAAGCTGGACAATTCACTATGACCTGTGGCTGAATCTGCAGAAATACAGTGTTGAGAAAAAAGAATGAGAGTCCTATTTTCCCTGGGGTTATCACACAATGACTTCAGCATTGTTCTTGGTAGTAGATACAAGATTTTGAAGCAGGTGGAGGACAGGTTTCAGATTTGATTACCTCGGTAGGTATATTTCATAGAAGAAAAGGACAGTTTGGAAAGATGATAACTGCCCTATTTATTTTTACTGTTGTTGTAACAAGACACCTGACAGAAGACAACTTAAGGGCTTACTGTGGCTCACAGTTTGAAAACACACAGTCCAGCTTGATGGGGAAAGCATGTCAGCACGAACTGAGGGGGCTGGCTGCATCGTCTTCACTGTTAGGAACAGAGAGACATGAATGCTGGGGATCCACTAACTTTTTCCTTTTTATTCAACGGGAGACTCAAGCACATGGGATGATGCCCGCCCCACATTTGGAGTGAGTATTCCATTTCCATTAAACCTTTCTCAAATTCCAGAGATGTGCTTCCGTGATGATTCTAAATCCAGTCAAGTAGAGAATGAAGACTGACCATCACAATAGCCACCCACAGTACTTGGAGAGGTGCTGTCAGGATAAGCTAATTAACCCTCTTTAAATATAAGTTAAGTGTCAGGAAACTACAGATAATATCACATGACCTAAGGAAGTTCTCACACTAAGACGGGCAACTCAGTCAGCAACATGGCCTGGGACTCGCTCTTCTGGGTGCCACCATTGTTGTGCCCTGGGACATTTCTCCCCAGGGTCCCATGTCTCCTCAATTCTCTGGTGAGAGGATGTGAGGCAGACTTCAGAGTGTAGGTCCTAGGGGCTGTGCTAAGAATGGACATCCATCACCATTGACATAGCCTCCCTTCACTTTTTGTTCAGCCTCCTTCGAACCACAACATGACAAAAAACTCCCAAAAGAAAAAAAAAAGAGCTTTGTCGACATCTGCCATCTTTCTCCATTTTTCTAGTCCATTCCTCTAAACATGTTACATGACAATTGCTTTTGATCTAGACTAAAGAAGGAGCAGATGGAAACACTCTTTATTCTCCGGCTTTTCTCTGAAATTAGTGGTTAATGTGATACACCTCCAAAGGAAGAAGACTCTAAAGTTTTGTAAAGGGATAACGGTGCAGTAATAAATTCATGTACAAGCTTGGAAGACATAGGCAAAACACTTTTTACACTAAAATTTTAGGGAAGTACTTAATAATTAGCAATTTGTTAATGTAAAACATGAACTATGGCAAACTGACATTGTGTTACTTAGATCTGTCAACCCATGGACATGAAAAAACAAACAAAAAACTTAATGGGAATATACAGTATAAACATTTAAATAACTATGCACAAACATTTAAAAGTAGTTTTTATATTTTTATATAAATATATAATAGTTTTTAAAATATATTACATATATATAAAGTATAAGTAAATAAATGTATGCATGAATGTACAAACATTTAAAACACTATCAATGATACCTATTACCTTCAACCCTTTCAACACTGTAATTTTGGAGCTCAGGGGCTACTATACTTGTTGATAAAGGCAGCGTAGCAAATATTTTCAACTTGGAGGCTACACAGCGTCTTTTGTAACTACTTAATTGTATCATATGAGAGCAAAACAGTCATTAACTATACAGACATCAAAGAACAGGACCTAAAAGTTTTTCTGTCCAGGTTTTGATAACCAGATGGTACCTAGGATTAGACACATGGCTTCAGTAAGAACTGAAGTATAGAACTAATTATATGTATGCACTTTGTTGTTAGTTAATTCATATTTAACTTTGAGTTCCATCTCCAGCAACCTGGCTTGCATGCTTCATACCACCGCATCCCTTTTATGTCCTCCACGCCAACACCTTCAGTCGTTTTATAAGACTCTACTGTAGGTCCCATTATTATTATTTTTTACTTCAGTTTTGAATTAGGATGAATATAGTCAAGGCCTAGAGGCACATGCTTACATTTCCAGTTAGGAAGTTGTGGCAGAAAGACTCCATGTTCAAGACTTGCCTGGGCTACAGAGTGAGTTCAAGAACAGCTCAGGCACTACATGAGATCATCTCAAAATCAAATGTAGAAAGAGAACTGAAGGTGTAGAGTGAACTGCTAGATGGCTTCCCAAGTATGCACAAGGCTGTGGAGTCAATCCCCATGCAATCATAGGAATAATAATAACAATAGTAATATAGTTTAAGTAATTAGAAGTTTTAGTTAGCAAATAAGTTTTATAGAATTTTATACACAGCTCTCAGTCAGCTTGTTAGGTGCAAACTTACCAAATAAATGCAAAACTGTTTCTCTCTCATGTGGAGACTGGCACTCACTGTAACTCTTTCTAGCTAATGAGTGTGGCATTCTGATTGTGGGCATGCCTTGCTTCATCATAGACACTAGGGAAAATGGCATCTTTTTTGTTTACTATTTGTTATCTCTATAATTTTATTCATGTACCAAAAAAAGTGCAGAGTCAAAAAGAATCCAGTAAACAACATCCGTGCCTCCCTCTCCTTTTAGTAGGTGGATATCTAAGAGTCAACCTACATGACCAGAGTCTTTTAGATTTATGTGTGCTTAAGGAGTAAGTCTGATTTTGGTCACTGAAATGATGTATCACATATTGACCAGTCACACTATTTTCAAGAATTTTGACATAATATATATATATATATATATATATATATATATATATATATATATACTTTACCATCACTTGTTTTAGTTGTTTTTCTTTTAGCCAAATATACATAAAATAAAACTATAGAATCTCAGTGTAAATGGGGAATTGATTTAATTTATAGAGAAAATAATAAAAACATTAATATAAAATGTGCATTTGACCTGACTTAATATCTTTGTCCCCAGGAACAAATACTACACTAAGATACTTGATGAAGAAGTCTGCTCCTGTCTACTTGTTAAGTCCTGGTTAGCGAGCAAACAACTGTGAATCAGCCCAAACCAAGACCTCACTTCTTCCTTTCCCTATTATCAATCTAAAAGAGTCATGCCCACCTCTTGACTCCCTGCCTCCTAAGATGGCTGCAGCCAAATTGACCTCAAAGAATCTACATTCTTCTTGTCTTGTAACCTTGTAGAAGACTTGTACTCAAGTCAAGTACCACTAAAATCCACACACACACACACACACACACACACACACACACACACACACACACACACACACACCTTCCTGAAAAGCCAAGTATGCTGCTTGGTTTTTGTTCACTTGACAGAAGATAGAATCATCTAGGAAGAAAAACACCAGTTGAGTAATTGCCTCCGTCAGACTGGATTGGATGCAAGTCTACAGGATAACTTTCTTAATAAATTATTGATGTAGGAGGACTCAGCCCACTGTAGACTGTCCAGGTCTTGGCAACTGATCATGGACTGGGTAAAAAAGCAAGTTGAGTGAGCCAGGAGCCAACTAGTAAGCAATGCTCCTCCATTGTCTCCATTTCAGTTCCCACTGTAAGCTCCAGCCTTGGCCTTCCTTAATGGTGGACTGGAGCATTGAAATATAAGCCAAATGAGCCCTGTCTGCCATACTTGCTTTTGGTCAGAAAGATTTATTGCAGACATGGAAACCCTGGTTAGGACATATACTACTTTTCAAGAGACAAATGAATTTTAAAGTTGATTTTCTTTACTATTTTTAATCAATTTGTCCAAGTTGCCTATCAGCAAAATGTGATTTCTAGAAAACATATCAGGTTTTTGTTGTTAGTATTAGTACCACCACAGCTATACATAAAAAGTTGTGGTGATTCTCTCTTCATTTTCACTTCTGTTAAAAATTCCAATCCTTATTTAGAATTACGTGGTAGCTTTTATCTAAAGCCTGTAGTCGTTCTTCTATACAATATGAAATTTGGTTTAAGTGGATAAAATATTATTTTTATTATGGATGTACTGATCTAATTTTCAATTTTTTTAAAAGTTGACATAATTACTAAAAGCAGGTGAAATACATTAATAAAAATTCTGTTACATCAATAGATGATACTGGATCTTCTCATTCTGCTTGTCTTTGAAGACTTCATGAAACACAGAAAACTGGCTCACTTGGTGAGGGACAGAAGTTGTCCCTCTGAATTGAGGCCTATCCAGTTGGCAGCGTGGTATCAGCAGCTTATTCCCTCCACCAGCTGCCATTCCCACAGCTCTAAAGGATTATGGAGGTCACACTCTCCTTCTGTCTCTTTCTGAGTGAATGAAACTACTGTGGGAATAAATTAAACAACCATAACCAAGTGCTAAGGTCAAGGGCAGTGTTGTTTTCATATGATGAAACCACTAAACTCTTCAAGGAACTGCTAGATTTATACACGATCTTCTACTTCACCCAGTCAGGAAAAAGGGAGCAGTCCAAAGGGCCAGTTCCATCACCAAATCATTTCAAACTCTGTTGATATTGATTCACTGGAATGATATTTTATTTTTTGGTTTTTCAAGACAAGGTTTTTCTATGTAGCTTTGGAGCCTAATCTGGAACTAGCCCTTGTAGACCAGGCTGGCCTCGAACTCACAGAGATCCGCTTGCCTCTGCCTCCCAAGTGCTGGGATTAAAGGCGTATGCCACCAACGCCCGGCCAGAATGATATTTTAACAATCACATCTAACAACACCAGATTCTAGGAGGCAAAGCAGGGGGCAAGGACATGTAGTGAAATCAAGGAGACACACGGTGACAAACAAATCAAAATATAAATAGTACCTATTCTCTCCCATTGTCCCTGTGATATTCTTCATGGGGACAAGAAAATGAAGGCTCCGTCCTCTAGGCAGTATGTCTGAAAATGGTTTGAGTCAGCATGAATCTCCTCTAATGGTTTCTATCCTTGGAGAATTGTGAAGAATTCAATCTTGCCCACCCCCCCCCAACAAATGTGGCCTTGACCTCAATTTCTGGGCACTCTTTCCAATGCTAAGCCTGATTGGAGATTGCTTCTCTGATGACTGGTTCACTAGATAGCTTAACACATCCAGATGGGATTTGTGTGGCATTTGAACATACCAGATAAACCACCAAGGTTACCTAAGGTTGGGAGACTTTGCCTGACCCTGTGTCCAACAGCCTGGAGACAGAGTAGTTATATGGGCAAGGGGACAGCCAACTTTCTCTGTATAAAAGAGCCTCAGTAAAAAACTCCTAAGGATGAGGTTGGAGCAGATTTCTTTGGTTGGCAATACTCCATCATCCATTTCAGAAATGCAATGCTTCTAGATTCCATGGAGACAAACTCCATGCTTGGCACTTTCCTGGACTCTTTCCAGTGTGTATTAAACACACACACACACACACACACACACACACACACACACACACACACACACACACACACACACACGGTGATAAATCAGAATTATGACTGCAGCAGCTTTTAGTGTGTTCTGAGTCCCAGGAAATTAATGAATCTTGGGTTCCCACAAAGTTAGTTTCAGAAGTAAATGCAGGTTTGTAAGCAGAGATGCATAAACTCATGACCTCACCCCTAAATTTTCTTCAATACACAGGTGCATATGTCCTATCAAATCTTGATTACATCACAGTAGTAAATAGATGGGGACAAGTTTTGCCTCCTTGCTTATTTGCCTTTGAGTTGTGTTAAATCTTTCTGACTATACTATGCATTGTGTTCTTTAAATATATTAAGAACACTAAAAATTTTAAAGTATCATCATTTCAGTTTTATCCACATTAAACAAGCAAAGGAAATTATGGCATAGGGGAATGGCATACAGTGATCAAAGAAACAGTGAATTTGGAAGCCAGATACAGAAGTACATAATTAGAGTAAAATTAGACACCATACATTATAATTTGTCTTGATCCTTGGAAATATCTTAAAGATGTCTATTGAGGCAAGTATATAATATATCTAATTTTAATAGCAACTGGGTAGTTTAAACTGTAATTATAGTTTAAAAAGAAAATATCATCATTTCTGTAAGTATGTGTGCTGAGTCATAATTTTGCATTATACAAACCACATCGAAGAACTATTTAAATGAAGCACTGTAGTTTTAGAATTTCCTATCTATGCATGTATTAGACAAAAGAGAACTCTTTTGTTAGTAAGAGCACCCCCAAAGTCCTCTAAATACTAAATTGTAAGAAACAAAACAGAAAGAGGAAATACATTCTCTACTGCTTGAGAGGAGAACTGTGGAGGTGTGGCTTTTGGACAAGGGCAATTTTCTATGTGGTCTCAGGCCGCTTTCACATTAGCAAGTTGGTTTCATAGAGGCAAGTGTCCTGGGTTGCTTTTGGTTCTGTGAAACAGTCTGGGGAGGAAAGGGTTACTTGGCTAACACTTCTGTGCTATAGTCTGTCATTGAGGGAAGTCAGGGCAGAAACCAGCTCTAAAGCAGGAGCCACAGGGGAACACTGACTAGAGCTTTGCTTCCATGGCTTGCACAATTGTTTTCTTACACAACCGAGGGCCACCTGCCCAGGGATGGCATTGACCACATCGTTCAGGCTTTCCTACATCAATCATTAATCAAGAAAATTTCCCCACAGACATGCTCATAGGCCAATGTGATGCAGGCAATTCTTCAATTGAGGTTCATTTTTCCTAGATGATTCTAGTCAAATTGATGAAAACCTAAATATCACATCAAGCAACCATCAAGGAGAAACTTCAAAAACATGAGTGAGTAGAGTAGGGTTTCCATACTTGGCTATCTCGTCAACAAGTGATACCCTTTGTATTAATTGAAGTAGTTCTGATTATATCACATGTGTATATGATGCATGCTGATCACTCTTACCCTTTCCTCTTTTAACAGCACCCTGAATCCTGTCTATTCTGTAGTTCCCCACAGATCTTTTTCTCACATTTCTGTATATTTATCTTGTTTTATGACCTATTGAGTTTAGCCAGGACAGTATAAGTGACAGTGGATTAGGGACTACTCATTGGAACCTTCTTGGTTTACCATTGGGTACGCAATTGAAGACAATGGTTTTTCCTCACTACAGATCTATCAAAGTCAGCAGTTCATCAGTAAGGAGTAGGACCTTGTTATCCCTTCCCCCATACATGACTGATTGTTGACAAAACCAGACATATGTGGGTTTCATGCAAGTAACTGCAGCCACTGTGAGTTCAGGCTTGTAATAGTTGTATTGTTTTTAGAGTATGAAATTTGTAGCCCTTCTGCCCGTTTTGAAGCTGGCTATTATAGCCCTCTTACCCTCTATTCCATAATGTTCCTTGAATCTGGGTTCGAAGGATGGAGTCCACACTAAGCTGGCCAGAGTAGAACATAGTTTTCTGCTGGACTGAGAGGAAGCTAGAGGGACACACAGAGGAGAAAAAGTAGGTGCCCAGGGAGACACACAATCTCTTTTTTTCTAGCAGGGAATGTGCAGAAGACAGCAGGCGATCATTTCTCTCTCTTCCATGGCTCTCTCAGGTTTATTTCCTAATAAAAGAAGTCACAATGAACCATACAACGATATACAACATCGGACACAGAAAATTTTGTTTACTAACTCACTGTTGCTAGGAGTAGCATTATCTAGCCATAAAGGGCATCAGCCTTCAATTTTGCTTTTTGTGCTTTTTCAGTAGGTGTCTTCACATAGATTTTCCATGTGCCATACACTTTACTTGACTTTTCTCCACCCTTTCTGCTGGACCTGTGGTCTCCCAGTGCTCCTGACCTCTACTTTCCCATTACCTGTGTTTTACTCCCCCATCCATGAAAAAAATCCCTTCAGTGTTTTCTGGATTCCACAGATTACATAAAGAAAACCAGAGTCAAAGCTAGGGTACCTGTATGAGGAAGAACTTGTAGCATTTGTCCTTCTGAGTTGCCTTATATATTTGCCTCGGTATATTTTTTCCAGATCTCCCCGTTTACCTGCAAACTTCTTTTAATTAAAAAAAAAAAACACTTTAGAATTTCACATGTGGGTACTATATTTACATCATTTCTCTCCTCTTTCTTTTTTTCAGTAATATAGTAATTTTATTTTTAAATTTTTAAGCCACTCCCATACAGATTTCCAGTTTACATTCCCAACATTAGTGAATAAGGGTTCCTATTTACACACATCCTCATCTAGGTTTTCAGCAGGTTGGTTTTTGTTGTTGTTGTTGCTTTTTTTTTTTTTTTTTGTCTTGCTTTTTTTTGTTTTTGTTTGTTTGTTTTTTTCCTCTGGAAGAGTAGCCAGTGCTCTTAATGGCTGAACCATCTCCCCAGCTCTGGTAGATGGCATTCTTTTTTTTTTCTCCAACTTTTTTATTTGAATTAGAAATAGGATTGTTTTACATGACAATCCCAGTTCCCTTCTCCCACCCATCCTCCCCTACCCCCCCAAACTAAAACCTTATCTGTCACATATCTTTTCTGCTCCCTCTGGATGGATGGTGAGGGAGTCATCCATAGGGTGTCATCAGAGTCTATTGTATCCTTTGGGATAGAGCCTAGGCCCACCCCCGTGTGTCTTGGCTCAGGGAGTATTCCTCTATATGGAATGGGCTCCCAAAGTCCACACCTATGCTAGGGATAATTACTGGGCTTCTACAGGAGGTCCCATAGATTTCTGAGGTTTCCTCACAGAAACCCATGTTCCTGGGGTCTGGATCAGTCCCATGCTGGTATTTCAGCTATCAGACTGGGGAGCAAGAGTTCCCGGATGTTCAGGTAAGCTGTTTCTGTGTGTTTCACTAAGCCTGGTCTGGACCTCTGTGCTCTTCTCTGGTCCTTCTCAGCATCTGGGTTCCAGTTCAGATCAGTGATTAGTTATGGGTGTCTGCTTCTACTTCCACCAGCTGTTTGTTGAAGGTATATAAGTCAGTCATCAATCTCATAATCAGGGGAGGGCATTTAAGGTAGCCTCTCCTCTGTTGCTGAGATAGTTAGCTGGTGTCATCTTTGTAGATCTCTAGACATTTCTCCTCTTTCTTTTAAACTCATCCAGTGCCTCTTACTCTCTCTCAAATTCATGGCCTCTTTTTCTTTACTATTGTTATATATGAATGTACATACACATAAGAATAAAAATATAACCTTCTGAGTGCAATGGTTTTGCTTGTACACATATGATTTCAGGACTGACCACTTGGCATTAGATAATTAATCAGGGAGCTCTTTCTTGGGGCAGACTATTTCTCCCTCTCAGCAGTAATTAACTGCCTGTCACCCTCCCTTCATCTAGGGATGAGACCTGGTGATGTCCCCATTCACATTGGGGTGTCTCCTAGTGTTGTCCTTGTTCAGGTCATGTTTAGTCAGCCACATTATTGAGATCCTTGGGTGTAGTTTTCCCGTCATATATAGAAAACTCAGTCTTGCAACAGTTGCCCTGGTCCTGTGGCTCTTACAGCCTTTCTCTTTATTTTTCATGGTACTTCCTGAATGGTTTGGGTGTAGGGGTTGTGTTGTAGATTTATCATTTGAGGCTGGGAAGGTACTGGTCAGTTCTCTGCATTTTCACAGGTTGTAGGTTTCTGTAATGCTCTCTGTCTCTTGCAAAAAGGAGCTTCTTTGATGAGGAGTGAGGGATGAAAAACAGGCTGATCTGCAAATTTCCCGTTTCTTCAGAGCTGATCAACTTTGTGTTGTATATGTAACATTTTCATTATTTATTCACTAGTTGATAGACATCTTGACTACTTCCACTTATTAACTATGTGTGGGTATCTTTGTAGCCTACTATAAAGTTCTTTAAGCATATACCCAGGAGTGGCATAGCTGAGTCATATTATGGTAATTTTATTTCTAGGTGTTTTTGTTTGTTTGTTTGTTTGTTTGTTTTGAGACAAGGTTTTTCTGTATAGCCCTGACTGTCCTGGAACTCACTCTGTAGATAAGTTGGCCGTGAACTCAGAGATATGACTGCTTCTGCCTCTCAAGTGCTGGTATTAAAAGCATGCACAACCACACTCAGCTATTTCTAGGTTTTGGAGGAACCTCTGGACTGATTTCCAAACACTCCCAAAAACAGTGTATAGGGTTTCTTTTTTTTATCATATATATGCCAACATTTGTCCTCATTTGTATTCTTGGTGATGGCCATTCTGACTGGGGTGAGAGGGAATCTTAAAATCATTTTTATCTACATTGTCCTGACAGCTAAAGATGTGGAACACTTCTCAAAAAGTATTTCCTACCTACTAAAAGTTACTAAAATTCTAAACATAAACTCAAAAAACCCACAAATTTCATAAAACTAGTAATCCACACAGATTAACCACAGCACAGCAATACTTGGTGATTTCAAGACCCCATTATCACCAATGATCATACACAGACAGATAATACATACAAAAATTAAACAGAAATAACAGAGTTAAGTGACATTGTAAGCCAGATGGACCTCAAAGACACCTATGGAATAGTCCACTCAAATCCTACAGAGTACACATTTCTCTCAGCAGTCCACATAACCTTTTCAAAATACACTACATATCAGGACAAGAAGCAATCATTGGAAAATTGAAATGACCTCCTCTATTCTGTTTCACCACTATGAGGTGAATATAAGGCTGGGTATCAGCAAGAGAAACTACATAAAGCACATAAATTTATGGAGATTAAACAGCACATTGTTATATAATGAATGGGCCACTGAAGTAACTTTACAGAAAAATTTAAAAAAAATCTATGGTATGTAAAGCAGTTACTCCTCAAGGAAAGTCTGTATTGCTAAGTGCTTACATAAAAATATTCATAAAGATTTCAAATAACTAACTTAATTGTATTCTTTAAGGCCTTGCAAAAATAAGAACAAATCAAATCCAAAAGAGCAGTTGGTGGGGAGAATGTACTGTTGAAGAGCAACACAGCCACAGACAGAAGACAATGCTGGAGTTCCAGTAACCATATATTTATGGATGCTGAAGTGTGGGTGTCAGGTGTAATACAATGTTACTATTGCTTTGATTGTTTCTCTAACCACTTAGGAAAAACTCATTTTCCCACGCAGGCTGGCTATGGGATGGTTTGGCTCAGGAGCAGACTTCTATCTACTTTTGAATAGGACTGTTGTCAAGTGTGAGGGAGGAACTCAGGAAACAACCTCATTGCCAGATAGCACCAGGCACACAGAAAGCAACACATAGATGCTTGAAGCCAAGAAGAAAGGCACATTGTTCCTGTCTTTTTAGGATACAAAGGATGCTTGGGAGACAATACCAGCCCCTTAAACTGCTATGGCCAGTGTTTATAAGACTGAGAAAACCAAAGATGTGGGGCATGTACCTCTGACTTGAGATTTATTTTTTGGAAACCCTTAGTAGTTTCCTATGAATACCTGCCTATGAACACATTCAAACAAGCAGCCATTGGATGCTGTGGATTCAGTCATTAAGCTGAGTAATTGAAGACAAGGCACACCAATGGCAAAGGTGAGACTTTGCTAAATGATTTATGGACGTGCATGGACTCAGTGCAGCAGGCAATGTTTAGCATTGTTCTCTCTGGTAAAGAGGTCCCAGATTATCTCACTTTTCTCAGTGCAGCCTTCGTGGCACCGTCTATCTTTAGTCTTAGGATACTTTTCTTTGGAAATGAAGGTAGTGTTATCCCCAATGGGTGTACACGAAATATGTTTAAATATGAGTGTGATGAGATGAGTTGGGAAGACAGTTGCCTAAATTCACAGCTACTGTGTGTGTAGTGTGATTCAGACCTGCACTTTGATCTTACAGCTTGTTCTTCTATCCATAGTTCTATTTTTAAATCACTGCAACTTCTCATTTTCATGCTAATAATATTCTTTGTCTCTAGGGAAAATTATTTTCCCTACAAAGAAAGGAGGTGGCATTAAACTGTTTATCAAACCATTACATGAATCTAATATATTGGAGTCCTAAGTATGGCTGTAATAGTATCACCAGTCAGGAAAAGTGAGTTCTAATCATAACCTAGTTGGAGAAACTCCTAAATTCTACAAGTTTGTGAAACATCCCTTCCTCAAAGAATTTTAGGAATCAGTGTGTGTGTATGGGTGTGTGTGTGTGTGTGTGTGTGTGTGTGTGTGTGTGTGTGTGTGATCACAAATCAATTTCCTTTCAGATATACTTCACCAGGCTTCATAAGATATGCAAAATTTAAATAAATGGAATTTCAAATTTGTGTTTTCAAGATGCAACACAAATTGGAAGAAATAGTTCCATCCTATATGACACACTAAACAATGTTCAGTTGCCTTAGTGTACTCATCCTGGGTCTCCTATAGACATTTCAGCATTCTTTATTGGGACAAACACTAGTCAAATATCTACTTTAGAGGGCTAAATAGATGGGAGGGAGAGGAAGCTTCTACCCAATAAGGTGACTTTTGTTCATTAAGTATACCTGGATACCACCTTATAAAGATAGTGGTGTTTCTTCTTTCATTGTAGTTGCTATGTTATAAACATTATCCTTTATCTTTCCATTGGTGAGGTTTTGTTGTTGTTGTTGGTTTTTTTTTTTTTTCTTCGAGAAAGACTTTCTCTGTAGTTTTAGAGCCTGTACTGGAACTTGTTTTGTACACCAGGCTGGCCTCAAACTCACAGAAATCTGCCTGCCTCTGTCTCCTGAGTTCTAGGATTAAAGGTGTGCACCACAACCACCCAGCTCCATTGGTGACTTTTAAAGATACAGTATAGGCTGAGCTCTAGTTCCAAGGCTAAACTAGATGCAAGAGACACCCTTTGGAGCTCATTCCATATAGAGGAATAATCTCTGCGCTAAGACATACAGGGGTGGGCATAGGCCCTATCCCAAAGGATACAACAGACTCTGATGAACCCTATGGAAGGCCTCACCATCCAGGGGGAGCAGAAAGGATATGTGATAGATAGGGTTTTAGCTGGGGAGGGTGGTAGGGGAGGATGGGAAGGAGAAGGAAATTGGGATTGTCATGTAAAACAATCCTGTTTCTAATTCAAATAAAAAAAAGTTGAAAAAAAAAGACACCCTTTGACAACATAGTCAACAAGTTCTTCTCACTTTTAAATCCAATTTGTACTTTCAGTCACTTCAGTCCTAAGTAAGAAATAGCACATGTTTATTTACACAAAGTATTTTACATATATGAACTCAGTTTATATGCCCAGCATGGAGAAGTCTTTTTTTTTTCTTTTATAGTATAGGAAATGAATTGACTGGGGAAATTTTCTTTCTAATCATTGATACTTTGAAAATGAATAATTTTATCACTGGAGATGATATAAAAAGACATTGCAGAAAATGAGTTTGACATGAACATTCCATGATTCTTCCTGGTAAGTGGTAGAACACATTTATTTCTGGGAGAGATGGAGAAAGAACATGGTTTTTAATATTAGTTATCAGTTTTTTTAAGTCTCTTTGTGTGGCTTCATAATAAATGTTAATTGGATATTAGCATATTTATTATTATGTATTATGTATTATGTATTATGTATTATACTTAGATATGGAATCGTGGATTAGAGGCTGATTAACCCCAGATTGTGTATCTAGTGAATGGTCCAGGAAGGCTCAGCCTAGGCCATCTGATCCACAACTTGAACTTTTTTGTGGGCTCTGTTAAGGCTTCAGAATTAGGATGCCTCATTCTGTATTCTCCTTAACTCTACTGATTGGTAGCTCTTGTAGCAAACCAAATTTGTTACATAAAATTAATTTACTAGGAAAAAAATCTCTGACCATTTGCAGGTTAAGGCTGCTATGTTTGGCTTTGGTAGTGCTATAGGGTAGAGGCCAAAACAATGATGTTACAAAAGCAAGCAAGGGAACTCTTTCTTCCTTTTCTCTATTTTAGCTTATAGGATGTGAGGAATAGCAGAGAGAAAAATGAGATAAAATTAGATAACCATAGGGAATAAGATTGGATGAACAGGTAAGGTACAGTCAGGTGCAAGAAGAGCCAATTATTCCCTTGAGGTCTTATAGGTTACAGGACCATGAACTCTAAAGACTGTTGAGTTGCCCCATACATGAAGAAGCCTAACTACCAATGTAGGCTTGGACAATTGGTGTAGATAAGCAACAGTTTATGTGTTAGTGTTCAGGCATCTGTACTGGCCTGTCCTTGGGATTCTGACAGGATACACACTCAGCTGCAGCCACTAAGAGTACCACCTGTGCATATTCCCTATGTTCCCTTTTAAAAGGGCCCTGCCCACCTCCCACCCTCCTCTCCCTCACTCTCTTTCTCTCTGTTTCCCTCTGCCTCTTTTCCCCCTCCTCCTCTTCCCTCCTCACCCTCTTTCTTTTTTTCTAGTTCTACTCTTTTTTCTCTTTTTATTTTAGAAAAAAATCTTATTTTACATATCAGTCTTCCCATTCCTTCAACTTCCCATCCTCCCATGCCCCCCACCGACTCCCACCCACTCCCCAAGGATAGTGAGGCCTTCCATGGGGGAATCATTAAAGTCTGTCACATCATTTGGGGGAGGGCCTAGGGCCTATTCTGTGTATCTGGGCTGCAATAGTATACCTCCATAGGGAATAGGCTCTCAAAGTCCATTTGTGCACTAGGGATAAACACTGGCTCCACTGTCAGAGGTCCCATAGACTGCTCAGGCCTCCTAGCTGGCACCCACATTTAGAGCACTCAGTCCAATGCTGGTTCCCCAGCTTTACAACTGGGGTCCCTGTGCTCTCATTAAGTCAGGTCAACTGTTTCTGTGGGTTTCTCCAGCATGGTCTTGTTTCTTTTGCTCATTCCTCCTCCCTCTCTATAACTGGATTCTGGGAGTATGGCTCAGTGCTTAGCTGTGGGTGTCTGTTCTGCTCTCATCAGCTACTGGATGAAGGGTCTAGGATGGCAATTAAGGTAGTCATAATTCTCATTATAGAGGCAGGGCATCAAAGGCAGCCTCTCCACTACTGCCTAGATTCTGAGTTCTCCCCCTCTTTTCTCCTCTGCCCTGCTGCTCCTGCCTCTAGAGGCTGGTCTCCTCCCTTCCATTTCCTCTTTTTATGATCCCTTTCCCTAATAATAATAATAATAATAATAATAATAATAATAATAATAATACCCCTCTGCTTGAACCCTGTCATATGGTGTCTTTCTCTCCTACACTGCTTTTCTTAAATTACAACAATGTGCCCATCTAGACTATGGCTGAGCTGGGTCTTAGGCCCCTCTTTCTGTAGACGGTGAATGTAGATCATTACTTTGTTTCAACAAGAAGCAATTGTGGACAGATCATCTGGCATGAGTTAAAATTCTCTCCCACAGAGAGCCCCGTTTTTCCACACCTTAAACATTCAACACTTGCAAGCCTGTTTCAGAAATGATGCTCCACGCCTCTGAATATGCTATCCAATACACTGCTTCCCTGTTCATCATCCAGCTCAGTGAGTTCCCCTACACCCATTAACAAGTCTGAATCTCAGTAAAGTGAGGAGTTGTTACCTCGAATCCCCTTCTTATCAGTATTTTAATTCGAAGAGGGGGAATTCTGACATTTTGATTAATGATCTGTCTTGCTCTCCCAAAAGAATTCTAGATGGTGGGAGTTTAGAGATGACACATGGTTTAGGGTGAAGAACAATGTGTAGCAAAGAGAATAATTATTTTAGGGAGAAATTTTTCTTTCAGTATGAATCCAGAAGATTTGCACCCAGCATATACCCTCACGTATCATGGAAAAGTGAATTAGCTTTTATAATGTCTAGTTTCTTGACTGATGCTATATTCTTTCATAGAAGGATGTTATGAAACTTACATGATTCTCATGTGCAAGGTGTCATGTTTATTGTTTGGGCACTGCTCTACAAATGATGCTCGTGAACTAAGGCACTAGGACCTGGGCTGGCAAGAGCATATTGGGCCATCACTGATGGGCGAAGCATAATAAGTAGTTAGCAAGTGGCATCTCACAGCTAAAGGTAGGTCCAGCTTCTCATACCCACTGACACATGTCTGCTCATGAGCTTTCCTTGTGTTCTTCTGTATAGCATGGTATTCCCCACCAAATGAAGCCACTGGTAGCCATTGATAATGAAAACTATGAGGAATGGATGGGGATGGGTGGGTGGGGGTTGGTGGGGAGAATGGAAGGATTGGAGGGAGAAGGAACTGGGGTTGGTTTGTAAAATAAGATTGTTTTTAATTTAAAGAAAAAAATGAAAAAAAAAGAATCCAGTTTCATGGTTAGAGTTTTGGCTCAACTACTAAAGTGCCCACTGCAAAAGGACAAGGCTGCAAATCCAGATCCATGAAACCCTTGTGGAAGAAAAGAAAATCTGAGTACGGTCATGGGTGCAGGTGTCTGCAACCTTAGTGCAGGGAGAACACACACAGGAGGATCCATCGCTGAAGCTTGCTTGTCAGTCTAGGCCAATGAGTGAGCATCAAGTTTGGTGAGACATGCTTTTATAAAAGGTATGGTGGAAGGTGACCAAAGAAGAGATCATCTCTGGTCTCACACTTGTGTGTACACACCCACAAACTCGCGTGCGCACACACACACACACACTTACACAGAGTCCAGCTCCCTGGGCTCTTCTCGGAGATTTAGAGGCAGCACACTCAGACACAGGCTTAGGCAGATGGGTTTTTGATAAGTCCTCCCAGCAGACCACTGCAGGAGCTTATAGGAAAGATCTGGAGAAAGCGCTTTCTATTAATTTATTTATTTTCTCTCCAGGGAAAAGCAACTGTTTATCTAGCCTAAACAAATTTTCTACATTCTTCCAGCCTCATCTTCCTTTCAATATCCCCAATTCATAAATACTCAATATAAATTTACACGTGAAAAAAACCACCCACCTATTCACTCTTGGGGCCCCCTCTAAACTTAGAAGCATTTCAATGTTACCATTTGAATCTCCATTGGCACCATTTTTTCCCCATTTCTGACTTTAAAGTCCCACTCATACATAATTCTAAATCATTTTCCTGAGTCAGGTGTCTTATTCTTAAGCCACTATACTTATTGTTCAAAATTTGATGGAAAAACTCAGACCTCATGGTCTCCTTTCCCTTCCACTTTCTCTCCCTCACTTCTTCCCCCATCTCTCCCTCCTCCTTCTTTCTTTCCTGTATTTTTTCTTCCCTTAATGGCCTCATTAATTCTCACATCTATCTATGTCCTAGTTAGAATAAAATGACAGATGGTCCCTGTTTGTCACAAAATGTAATTAGGTGATACTAATATGGGCTTTAAAATTATTAGATGAAAGCATGTTGTATGACTTTTGGACCTCAGCAACACACCATGGCCACAAGTGCAGCTTGGGTTTGATGTCAGGGGATGTTCATATGACCTTCTCTGACTCAAAGTGCTTTTTTTTTTTTTAATGTAATGAATCCTCAGGATCTTTCATTTCAGTTTTCTTTCTAATACAAATATACAAACAAAGCATCATATTATCCCTCATCCAAAATACCAATGAAGTGAGACTTCTCTGAACCTCCCAACAGTGTTTTAAAGACACTAGTGAGGTATTGGTTTTAGGGAAGCCTTGTGAAGTATGGAAATATGCACAATTACCAGCGTTATTAGAATGAGGGCCTGGAAGCCCTAAAACTTAGGCTTAGCTACCTTTCCTTAATAGGTCAACTAAATTGGCAAAGTAATAGCTAAAAGGAGAAAAAGGAAACTTGCTCAATGTGGCTACACTGGGAAGGGGAACAAAGGGATACAATGGCGATTCCGAAATTCATTTTCAGAGTCCTGACATAAAATTAGGCTCAAACAGAAGGCCAGAGCTGTGTATAACTAAGCAGTCCTGGCTAAGGTGTGGTCTCACCAATTATCACTGTCTTCGCTCCAGTGTCTCCTGGAGTAGTATGACAAATGTCAGAACTGTGAACTTTCTTTCCTGGAGACAAGCTTCTTCTCTGGCTAAGTATCAGCCTGTCTTCTCCCAGAATGCAATTCCTTGGGAAATTCTGAGTCTTGTGATTCAACGTTTTAATTTTCTGACAGCCAAAGAAAGAAACTTATTTCTTCAAAGTGTCTTCACTCCTACCAGGAAGGTTAAAAAAATATGGGATACTGTGAACATGTAGCTTTTGTATAGATTGTCATGGAACCCAGTCAGTGAAACCATGCTCAAATACATGCAAAAAAAGGTAATACTTGTTAGATAACCCAGGGAAGCATTTGTTCTTGTTGCCGCCCTTTCCACAGGTCACACAACTTCTGTGAAAGGTTCTAAACTCCCAAAGAACTGATGTTACTCCAAACAAAATAATATTTGTCCATGTGGCCTCACACTTAGATTTGGAAACATGTAGTCATATGGAAAATGTAGAAGAAGACAGAACATGTTTTCTACATTCTCATGAGCCAGACCAGCAGCAAAGGCCAACATTAAAGAAAATTCATAGAGGAATAGTTTATAATTAGCTGTAAGGTCAATTAATCTGTTCATTCGTTTTCAAATTACAGAGCTTTTCAGCTCCCAGCCTTCCTTTTCTCCATTTACTCTTCCACAGGTCAGGTATACATGAGTTCAATTCTTTTGAATATTCAGCCAAGGAGCACAAACCCTTCTTTTATTGACAAGTCAATAGCATTGTTACCCAGAGGAAATAGCAGGTTACTGAGTTTCCCTAGGTAACTCTTTAGAAGCCTTTGTCACTTGGTGTGGATTTCAACTGTGTAGATGGCACAGCTGGGATAAAGTGACAGCTTTTAATGACTCCCTTTTAATAATGTTTGAGAGCCTGGAGAACTAATGATTTAGCTATCAATCAAGTATGTGCTCCTCACTTGTATACTTTGCATTTCCCAGATGGCCACAACTCGCACACTTGTTAGTGCCTGTGAATGTGATACAATCTAAACTGATAGAACAAACTGAGTCTGCATTCAAACACAGGTGCTGGGCTTGAATATTCTTATATGAACACTCTTGGAAACAGGGAAATAGCTTGAGGGAGCCAATCTTGATGACTGGCCTACTCTGTGCAAGGCAGGATGCTTAACAGAATCAGTGGCCAGGAGGTAGCCATACACTTTAACCTGAAAACTCAGGTGCAAGAAAGGTCAACCTTAAACAAATGTACATATAAGCAACACTTAGTGGACATAGTAAGCCGCGAGCGTGTGTGTGTGTGTGTGTGTGTGTGTGTGTGTGTGTGTGTGTGTGTATAGCTGTGTATATATATAACAATAATAATTGAAAAAAAAGAGGTCAAGAGTTTGGGATGGAGTGTGGGATATGATGCACGGAGTTAGAGAGGGGAAGGGGATGCAAATGATATTACATTACTTACAAATGAAATTCTCAAAAATACTTCAACTAAAATGTTTCTTGATTAAGAAAGTCACAGATGAATCATATTTTGATAATTTTTTCTCTTTTCCCATTTACTTTAGTCCCTGTCATCCAGCACAGCTGGGAGCTTATTGTGTGTGTTTCATCTTTTCTGGGAAGGGATATGACATCCTCCAAATAAACCTCATCAATCCTTTATGGCTACTGTCTCCCAAATCATAAGCCAATGTTTGCAAATCAAAACACTGAGAGTCCTGGCAGTCAGAGAGACCACAGGAGGAGAGGGCTGGAGGGGTCACTGATGAGCTCCACAGAATGTTGCCTGTAAATGTGGTGGCTGCCATAGCAGCCTAGTCTTTGTTCCATGCTCTGCGAACCCAGGAAGCTCAGATTTCCAATTTTTAAGAGGATCTGAAAACCACCTTTGAATATAAAACTACCTCTTATCTCATCCTATGAAGCAGGCGCTGTTCTCCAGTGTGAAACAGGATTTTCCAAGGCTGAAAAGAAAAATAAATTTTTGGGTACCAGAGAGGCAGAGAACTTTACTCATGGGTCACTTCAGGCTGGAGAAGATAAGATGGACCTTGTGGAGGCCCAGGGAGGTGGTGTTCCAGCTTCTGGCATTTGCAGAGGTGCTGCCACGAATGTCTATGTGTCTAATGAGAAGCTTGTGTCCGTTCACAATTGAACTTTGCACAGTGAGAGAGACCTAGATCTAGTTTCATTTTTCTTCATGAAGACATCAAGGTTTCCTGCATATTTATTCAAGAACTGTCCTTTTTAATGTATATTTTGGGTACTTTTACTGAGAATCAGATGGCTGTTTCCATGTGGGTTTATTTCTGGGTTGTTTATTATATTTTGTTAACTGTGCTCTTGTTTGTTTTATTCTTTTGAGATGGCATCTTATGTAATGGAGGCTGGCCTCCTTGAATTCCATGTGCATCTGGGGATGACCTTGAACTCCTGTTCCTCCTGCTCCTGCCCCATGAGTACTGGAATTTCTGGTGTGAAGCACCATTCACTTTAATATAAGATCCGAAACTTTGAAGATGGTTGAGAAGAAAGAAAATGTTCAAGGACTTTCTGAAATAAAACAAAACAATGAAACAAAACAAATAAAACAAAAACATAAATAGTCCAGAAAACAAGAGTAAGACTGTCCCATGAGGGACTGGCTAGGTGACTCAGCTGGCAAAGCAACTGCTGCTTGAGTGAGGACATGAGTATGGCTCCGAAGGACACATATAAAGTCACACACAGTGGGGCATGCCTGTAATTCAAGTGTTCCTATGCTGTGGTTAGAGACAGGGACAGGAAAATCCCTTGTAGCTCACAAGCCAGCTAGCTTGACCTACATAGAGGCAAACAGGAGACTTTGCCTCAAACACTGACACTCAGGTACTGATACTCAAGGCTGCTCTCTGATTTCCACACACATGCAGGCATGCAACACACTCACACCCCCTCCCACTGAAATAAAAAGAGAATCGACAAGTAAGATTGCATGCAGTTAAGAACCTCTGTAGAGAAGAGGAAGCTGTAGCCTATGGAATCTGATAGAGAAAGCATCTGCCAGCTATTCATCTGGCAGGTGTTTAATATCTATAATATAACAGAACTGAAAATGGAACACCCTAAACAACAATCCAGTCAGTAAATGGGCATATGAATTAAGCAGGCAATTTTCAAAAGAATTGCAAATATTCAGTAAATATATGAAAAAATGCTTAGCATCCTTAACCATCGGGGGAATGCAAATCAAAACTACATTGAAATTCCTCTTCATCCCTGCCAGAGGCTGTCATCAAGGGGACAAAGAGTGTCAGTGAGGACGCACATGGAAAGGACCGAAACATGCAGTCTGTCCAGCCTCTACACCAATCAGAATGAAACTCAAAATAAAGCTGCCTGTGTGTTCAAGGATATTTCTCAATTTCTCTTTTATGGGGTTCAGTGTGGATGGATTTATTTATTTATTTATTTATTTATTTATTTATTTATTTATTTTATTAGTTTAAATTAGGAACAAGCTTGCTTCAGATGTCAATCCCTTCTCCCTCTCCCTCCCCTCCCCCCAACATCCCACCTGCCCCTAGCCATCCCCCCTCCACTCCCCAGGCAGGGTAAGGCCCTCAAAAGGGGCTCCCCAAAGTCTACCACATCATCCTGGGCCAGGCCTAGGCCCTTCCCCATGTGTCCAGGTCAAGAGAGCATCCCTTCACATGGAATGGGCTCTCAAAATCCCTTCTTGTTTTTTTTTTTTAAGATCTTACATATTTAATACAGTGCATTACTCCTGTACAAATGGAAAAATATTAAGTTCAACATTTCTAGACCAATATGGCTGTTAATTTTTGTACAATGCCAACTCAACATGGTAAACTGGGGTACTTTTTTCCAAAGTTGACAGCACAGCTAAAGTTTCCAAAAATTCAAATTATATATATATTATATATATATTTATATAAAAAGACCAATAATGGCAATATGTTATGTATCAATAGCAGCAACAGCTTTTCCAGGTTCTGCAGTCATTTGAACAAAATTGTAGAGACATTCAGCCCTCTCCATTTAAAAAAAAAGTAAAAAACAAAATCCCAGAAAAACAGCACGATTCTGTTACTCTTGTGGTACCTGGAACCATTTTTATTTAAATTAGCTTCGCAATCATCATCTGGAAAGAAATCATTCTGAGCAACATCATTAAAAACAGCTCTGATAAAGCACAGTCACTACTATGTATCATAAAGCAGGTCCACATATGAGTGAGTACATATCATGTTTGTCTTTTTGAGATTGGGTTACCTCGCTCAGAATGGTTTCTTCGAGTTCCAGTGGATGGATTTATATTGAACTCTTTGATCTTTGATGCATTTCAACTTGAGTTTTGTGCATGGCAATAGATATGGATCTATTTGCATTCTTCTACATGTTAACAGTTATACCAGCACCATTTGTTGAATATGCTTTTTTTTCCATTTTCTACTTTAGTTTCTTTGTAAAAAATTAGGTGTTCATAGGTGTGTGGGTTGATATCAGAGTCTTTGATTCAATTCCATTGGTCCACCTGTCTGTTCACATAGGCACAGGAGACCATTTCCTAAATAGAAAACCAGTAGCACAGACACTGAGAGCAACAGTTAATAAATGGGACCTCCCTGACTCTGAGAAGCTTCTATAAAGCAAAGAACATGGTCAAAAAGACAAGACAGCTCCCTACAGAATGGGAAAAGATCTTCACCAACCCCACATCTGACAGACGACTAATCTCTAAAATATACAAAGAACAAAAGAAACTAGACATCAAACTACCAAATAATCCAATTAAAAATGGGGTGCAGATCTAAAGAGGGAACTCTAAACAGAGCAATCTCAAATGGTGGAAAGGCACTTAAGTAAATGCTCAACATCCTTAGTCATCAGGGGAATGCAAATCAAAACATCTTTGAGATACCATCTTACACCTGTCAGAATGGCTAAGATCAAAAACACCAATGGCAGCTTATGCTGAAGAGGATGTGGAGTAAAACGAACACTCCTCCATTGCTGGTGGGAGTGCAAACTTGTGCAACCACTTTGGAAATCAGTATGGCAATTTCTCAGAAAATTAGGAATCAACCTACATCAAGACCTGGAAATACCACTTTTGACCATATACCCAAAGGAGCTATGTTAAGGGCAACATAATTGGTAATTGCCAGGACTTGGAAACAACCTAGATGCCCCTCAACTGAAGAATGGATAAAGAAAATGTGGAACATTTACACAATGGAATACTACTCAGTGGTAAGACGGTAAGAAACAATGACATCCTAAAATCTACAGGCAAATGGACAGAAAAACAACAAAACAAAAACATCCTGAGAGAGGTAACCCATACCCAGAAAGGCAAATATAGTATGTACTCACTCATAAGTGGATACCAGACATAAAACAAAAGATACCCAGCCTACATTCCACAACCCAAGAGAAGCTTGAACCCTCTTCCAGAAACAGATGGAAGCAGATGCAGAAATCTACAACTAACCACTGGGCCAAAGCTCCTGGAGTACAATCAATGTGAGGGAGGAGCAATAATATGAACAAAGGAGTCAGAATTATGATGGGGAAACCCACAGAATCAGCTGACCCCAGCTAACGAGAGATCACCGACTCAGGTCTGACAAATGGGGAATCTGCATAAGACCAAACTAGACTTACTTAGTATAGGTGACAATGGTGCGACTGGGACAATATATGAGGCCACTGGCAGTGGGTCCAAAATCTAACTGTAATGCATAAACTGACTTAGTGGAGTCCATTGTATATGGAGAGATACCTTGCTCAGCCTAGACACATGGAGCAGGGGGGAGAGGTGCCTTGGTCCTGCCTCAATGAGATGATGGGACAGACTTAGTAGACTTCCTAAGGAAAGCCTTACCTTCTCCAGAGAGCAGATGGGAGGTGGGGTGGGGGGAGGAGAGAGGGCGAAATGGGATTGGAATATAAAAAGCAAATTAATAAAATAAATGTAAAAAAAAGCTGCCAAATTATCAAGCTATGCCACCTCATTTATGTGTGAAGGAACCCAGGCCAGATTGCTACAGGAATACCTGCACACTCATGTTTTTTGCAGCACCATTTATGATGACAAAGTTATCCAGTTACCCTGGTGATAGATGAGCAGGGAAAGAGAATTTGGCATCTGTACACTGTCCAGAACAGGAACATGGGTATGATGACACCTGCAAGAAAATGGGTGGACTAGGCAGCATGTTAAGTGGAATAAGCCAGACCCTAAGACAAATATCATAGTTTTTTTTTTATCATGTGAGGTGTGTGTGTGTGTGTGTGTGTGTGTGTGTGTGTGTGTGTGTGTGTGTGTGTGTGTAAAAGTGAAGAACTACTTTGAAGGAAGAAAGTGACCAACAGATGGGTGATGTGGCCAAGAGAAGGTAATGGGAGAATGGTGAGAAATATATGCATGTATGAAACCCATTTGTTTTTATTTTCTTTTAAAAAATGACTGTACTGTGAGAAATGAAAGAAAGGTAAAGGAATAGTCAGGAAAAGTAGTGGAATAAGCAGATCTTTGATGTAGAGTTCCACTTTAGGGAGAGAAGCAACTGTGTCTAGGAGGAAAAGATGTAAGATTCTTATGTGTCCTCGAATAAGCTAGTATTGGATTGCAGCATCCAGAGTAGAGGGGCTGGTGATAAAAGTTCAAACCCTGTCTGTCCAAGAACTACTTCCTGTTGGTGCTAAGCAAACTTCCTAAAACTCTAGATGCATTCATTGGTTTCCTCATCTTCACAACAGGAAGAGTATTTGATATATGAGACGGTACCTGATAGCACCATCAGAATTAAAGTAAGTCGTGTGTGTACATGTGTGCACACCTGCATGGATGCTTGTGTGTGCATGTGTGTGAGTATGTGTGGTGATAGCTTTCTTGGAGAAATAAAGCCTGTCTGGGGCCAGAGAATGGAGCTTGCCACTAGCTAAACATAGAGGTCTGGAGGTCTATACAGACAGGAAGTGATATAGTTAGGCAGAAACAGGATATAAGCAGGAAGAAACAGGAAATTGATCTCGGCTGATATGCTTAGGAGGTAAGGTGTGTTGTGGCTTGCTTCTTCTCTTTGATCTCTTAGAATTTCCCTTTATATCTGACTCTGGCCTTTTATTATCTAGACCAACTAAGAACTCCTTTTACAAGTATGTACATGTGTGTGTGCCTATGTGAATGTGTATGTGTGTGTGTTTGTCTGTATATGTACAAGTGTGTGTGCCTGCATGAATGTGTATGAGTGTGTGTTTGTCTGTGTATGTGTATGTGTGTCTATTTTTGCTGTGCCTTGAAAGCAATCTGGGGCTTTTAGACAAGCACTCTACCTCTGAGCTCTGTCCCTGACCTCAGATTCATTATCCGTTGTTTCTGCTCCTACTTGGATAACGGGCCTGTGCTGTTATGTCTGCTTCTTGCTGCCTTTTACAATTTTGTACCCTAGGGAAATCTTTTTCTGTGGCTAATTGGAAACACAGGTTAACCAATGTCTTTTCTGCTGTGCTTTAATTACATACCCCTTCTTTGTTTCAGGTACTCAAGTTTGCAAACATGACCTGGATTCTAGCAATAAACTATTATATAATAAAAAATTCCAAATTTCACTTAAACTTAAGATTTTTTTCATTCTTGTCTGAAATTTAGTTTTTCCTATAAGAATGCAGGGAATGGAAATCTTTCAGTTGTCTGTCGCTGCCATCTGATACTGCCATACTTAGAGGAATGACAGGTGTTCACCTTGGTTGTTCCTTGACCAGGATTGTGCATTTCAGAAGTCCCCAAACTGAATCTGCTATGAATGCAAGCCAAGTGCTAAATTGTAGTCATCCACTTCTTTCTCCATGTTGTTTCCCATTTCCTGTTGCTTCAATTGTTCTTTTGACTTATCTGTCTACTCCCACCCCAACCAGTAATTTTCTAAACATCTCTTTGCAACTATTGCTTCTATAGTTTCAAATAATAGTGTTAGAGGATCACAGAAAAGCATATACATCTATTTCCAAATTAGGCATGTTGTAATATACACACAATTAAGCATTTCTTGTTAACATAAATTGTTCTAAGTAAGACTTGCTACATGTTATATATACCTGCTTAAGTACATGGAGTAAGAATGGGGCAATACAGGCTAAATTAACTTAATATATGTGGGATTTTTATAGAGGGGCCATTAATACTTCCTGAAAGGGGCAGTACTGAATTAAATATCAGAGCAGGAAAGGGGGGTTAGCATCTATTTATTTGGTTGTTCAATATCCCCCAAGGTATTAAAATCTTGGACCTCAGTGTAAATTCCTGGAAGGAGCTATGAACCATTAGTGTGTAGGCCCTGGGGTGAGGTCACTGGGTCACTGGGGGTTTGCTCCCAAAGGATTGTGAAACTTGTCTCTATCTCTACCATTCTGCCAAGCACTCTTACCAGGATAAATTGGTTTATGAGAAGCCGAAAGTGATGGAGCCACTGGATTGGAAATGCCTGTGGTGGCTCATGTCTAGAACCCTAGTGCTTGGGAGGTGGGGAGAAGGGATCAGAATTTCAAGTCATGCTTCAGTTATATAGTGAGTTTCAAGCCAGTCACTGATACATCAACAAAGGATAGAAATCGCGTGCTGTGTATGGAGTGGAGGTAACTGCCTGTGCTCTTCCAGCTGCTAAACACAGGAGCCAGATGTGGTCTCTGGCTAAACAGCAGTTTGCCTAACTAGTGCACTCTACAGGCCTTTGCTGTTCAGCTCACAAGAAGTTATTCAGCAGATTCTGTGGGTTGTAGGGAAGGCTGAAGCTAGTCTGTGTAAAATAGGTGTTAACTGACCATGAAATTATAAAACTAAGTAGAGGGACTTAGTTTTTGTGATTACAATCATTTTAAAATTTTCCTTCCTATCTCAGTGTCTTTTTCCCTTCCCAAGTATTTATTCGTCCATAGATTAAATTTACCTCAGGCTATACCATTGAGTGGGAATACATACAATCTCTATTATAACAGTATTATAACAGTAAGTACCCTTTAGCAGGTGAGAGAGTCAAAGAATTTCTAAGAATAATTTTGCGCATGCAAAATGTGTGTGTGTGTGTGTGTGTGTGTGTGTGTGTGTGTGTGTGTTTGTGTGTGTGTGAGTGTGTGTGTGTGAGTGTGTGGGCACCAGGAGAGCAGGAGAGTTCCGAAGGGGGTGTCAGATACTCTGGAGCTGGAATTACAAGTGGTCAGCCGCTTGGCTTGGGTGCTGAGAACTGAGTCTGGGTTCTGTGCAAGTGTAGCATGTGCTCTTAACCAATGAACCATCTCCTCAGTGCAAGCATGATTGTTGTCTCAATGAGAGTAATTTACAGTTGTTAAAACTTAAGATCTAGATCTTTGATTGAATGGGATGGGGGACGGATATGTGAGCTAGAACTGAGCTCTTTAAAAATGAATATGGATTAACTGGCAGTGGGGAGAGAGGAATGTCCTGGCAACAGGACCAGCAGTTACAAGGGTCCTGTGGTAGCAAGAATGGGCTGCAAAAGGAAAGCTTGAGTGGTTAGCACTGAGTGTACAAGAAGGGGACACAGTGGACAATCATGATGTAAAGGCAGACACAATACACAGTAGAGCTTTTCCTTAAGCCTAAGGGTAGATTGCAGCTGAGGGAGGCGAGAGTGCATAGAGGCATAAGGAGGCTGAGTACTAATTGGTGGAAAAGTAGGGTTTAAGTCAAACAGAGCAGCTGGTGGTGCCTGAGCCAGGCAGCAGTGATGCAGTGATATGGACAGTCAGGGAGATGCTATGGAGATACAGTGGGCCACCGGAAGTGGAATCTTCAAAAGTTCACTGCATGATGCAGTTCACAGCCTGGCCAGGCTGCCATCCCCGCAGAGAGAGCTGGCTGCATTTGTTTGAGTTGTTGGTGGTAAGGAAGCCCATGAGTTTGAATTGAGGTATCTTCAAACTTCCAAGGAGTTTTGGAGCTTTATGTTTGGTTCAGTTTCTGTTAAAACCCCACCTTGAATTTTCCATTTTCTGTGCTAAATAGACTATTGTTATATTAAAATAAGTAATCTGCTCAGACTACAAAAGCCAACCGCTGCTGCTCAGAACCAGACATGTTGGCCTGAGATTTAACCTCCCCTGATAAAATTCTGTGAAGGGAACAGCCCCCTGTTTTAGCAACCATGACAGGCTAACATGTTCTCGCCTGACCTTGCCCTTCCTGTCCTACTCACTAGGAGGTCAGATACCCTCATGGCAAGGAACCAATCAGAAGTTAGCTGGTGGGGATGTGCTTTATGGCTCTGGGTGTGCTTTATGTATAAGTGCACAATAGTGACATGGAGAGCATAGCAACCATCCTGGGAGGGCCTATGCGTCATAACAACCAGTTGACCTATCAACACAGGACAGGTCATCCAAGCCCAGAAGCACACCAATCCTGAGACTGTTGCATTCTCGTAGGCACTCCCCTTATGCTGCCCTTTCCCTGCTTAGTGGTTTTTCGGGGGTCTTTCTCCAGCCATCGGCAGCAATGAATGGATGTAAGGCCAGAGTTAACGGGGTTAGCTTGTTAAACACCTACAATAAAACACCTCTTTGCTTTTGCATTGAAATGGGTCTCTTGGTAATTTGTGGGTTTCAGAATTTTGGCACAACACCTGGAACCCATGATCTGCCCAGGGTGGTTGGTCACTCAGCTGCTTTGGGCTTGTC
The DNA here is from genome assembly GCF_003668045.3 of Cricetulus griseus. Lineage (NCBI taxonomy): Eukaryota > Metazoa > Chordata > Mammalia > Rodentia > Cricetidae > Cricetulus > Cricetulus griseus. Next base: position 117,689,600 of record NW_023276806.1, read on the forward strand.
ACGTGACACACAGACACAGCCCTTCTGATGTGGATTCTGCCAGCGTGCTACTCTGTCCTGTTGAATTCCTGCCAGTCCTTCACGACTCACTCCCTTCTTGCTGCCTCTCCTCCATCCACCTCCTTACCAAATAACTACCAGCACTGCTGTGGCTGACCACAATGGGAAGACCCACAATGCCTTTCTTCTACTAGTTCTCCACTTTTTCTTTGGAGCAAGTGAAGCTACAAATCTGAAAACTGAACACCAGATGGCGCCAAAACTTTACATACCAATGCAGCGCACGGGTCCTGCCCGTTAAGGGGACTGGAAAGGTTTTATTATTTTGGAATTATTACTCACAACTCCAGATATAAGCTCAACATGCATTAAAATTCACGCTTTAACTTCCCAGAACATGTTGTGTTTACAACAAGAGAGAGCAGAAAGAAAGGGGGAGGCAGAGAGAGGAGAGAAGAGATAGAAAAAGAGAAGAGAGAGAGGAAAGGGAGATATATGGATTGAGACAGAGAAATGGATAAGGGGAGAGAAATAAAAAGAGAAGGAGGATGAGAGGGAGAGAGACAATGGGAGGGAGAGGCAAGGGGGAGGGGAGAAAGAGGAGGAGAAGGGGTGAAAAGGAGAGGGATGGGCTGAGGAGAGAAGGGAGGTGGCATGGATGCGGTGGGACAAGGAAACCTTTGTTAAGAACGGTGTTTTTGTTGTTTGCTTGATTGGATTTTCCCTCTATAAGCTGGGGCAGAGAAGTTTGAGGCGCTGCAAAAGGAAGCACATGCCAGGGCCCTGACACTGCCCTGCACAGTGGCTCTACTCCTCATAGCCTCCCCCTTTTATATCTATAATAGAAACGCAATCGCTTTTTTACCCTGAAACTAATACACATGAAAATCATTCTGGGTACCTAGCTGAACATAGGGATACAATTAACTGACTTTTCTTACTTTAAGACACAATTATCATTCTTCTTTCATTTAAAATTTAGCCATTATTTATATAAACAGCATGTATGGTGATTCAATTAGTCAAACAGTTAATAAAATTAATGAAAATAGACATTCTTACCATTATGTCCAAACTACAGAATAGGGAGTTTGTTGTTGTTTTTTATTTTTTTCCCAGTTAACATAATTAGCTGTCAGTGGTATCCATGGCGTAGTTTAAGAAACATTGATGGCTTTAAAAATTCTAATGGTATTATGATGGCTTAACACATATCACCTATTTGTAAATTTGGAAAAAAAAACTGGAAGGGAAGGGAAAATCTGCAAAAAAATGTTATTTTGTAACCGAGCACCCAGGAGCAGGAGGCAAGAGGGCCAGGGGAGTATGGTGAGACTCAGCGACACAGCCTGGGCTGCAGGAGAGCCTGTTGCAAACAAGCACACAAAATAAAACAATGACAAATCCATGTCATAGCTGCATTGCCAGACTGACTGCTGTAAAGTGATGGTGGGCATTAGTCTGCATCGTGTTTCTTTTTGGGGAGAGACAAAAGTATTAACGGGGCAAGTGTGAGGCAGGAGATGAATTTAGAGTGTGGGGCCAGGTTAAGAAACAAGGTAACAGAGACTGCTAGTTTCAGATGTGTACTTTTGTCCTATCTTGTGAATATACATTTGTGATGCTGGCAATTATAGCGTGCGGGTATGGTTCACAAATGTCTAGTGTTCAATAAAAGAGCATTTGTGTGGGAGGTGCCATATTTTTCCACTGTAGGGAATGGAATGTGGCTTGCTGCCCGGTTTATATGAACTCGACTGCTTTCCTACCCCTGGGGAGTCATCTGAATGTCCACAGCTCCCAAAGTGCTTTGTGTTCATTCAGGCTAAAGGGTGCCATTTATGGTGAAGCTATCTCATTGTATTCCCAAGGGAGTTTCATCGTTTTGTGTTTGTGAAAACTGTCAGCGTGTCTTTCTCAAAGTGCAATTATCTGAACTAAGCAAACGCACACAGAGTGGACTCCTTGTCTACAGCGTCATTTTATTAAGAGCAAATTAGACTGGAAAAATGATCGTCTAAAACGCATTTTCAATAGATTGCTGTCAGGCTTGGTACCTGTCAAAAAGAGAGGCCCAAAGTTTCGTAGTGACACATGGATTAGCCCAATCTTCCCTGCAGCGTGAAAACAAAAGACGATTGGTGATGCATGGGGCAAACTCATCTTGAAACAGAGACATCCCCAAAGGAATATGACAGCATAAAAAGACAGAGTGGAGCCTGCTGTCCACATTTGCAAGGAGACTGAGTGCATAACTTCAATCTACCCCGAGACAAAGACAGAGAAAACACACATTAAGTGTAAGTGTTCATCAAGATTTCGCTTTAGCAAATGCTGATTTCACGCTCTGAAGGGGGAACAGGTGGGAACAATAGATAAAATTGGTACCGTTACAAAAGTTATTAGGATAACGCCTATGGAATTAGAATGATTTGATGTTTTTTAAAAATAATCCATCATTGAGACTTGAATGTTCAAATTTCCCATCTGCTAATCAATCCAAAAATAAAAACCTAGCCTCACAAAAGAACTGAACATCTAAAACTCTTTTCTCAGAGGAACTTTAAGCTGGGCTGGTGAAATCTGATCATTCAGGACACTTGTTTGGAAAATAAGTAGATAGCAAAGTTTGGGAAAATCACAAAGATAGCCTGAGTTCTGGCAAAATAGTATGTCTCCTTCTTTTTCTCAGGTCCCATATGGATAATCACAGAGCACACTCGTCTGAGCAGTATGTTTCAATTAAACAGATATGAAAGTTCTTCTAAAAGCCACATTAACCCATGTTTCCTAAGGGGCTCCATGACCAAGTGTAAGAACACAGTTCAGGAGTCCGTGAAGGAACATGATGCTGGGATTATAGGAGCTGTGTTTCAAACCTTGATATAAGATGCTATCAAATCCAAATTAAGGGTGTGTTGTCGCACTGTGCCGCTGTGAAGCCAGCAGAGCTCAGTGGAGAAATACAAAGAGACACTTGCCATACATCCCCAAGGAGTTTGCCTACTGGCTGTCCAACCTCTAGCTTTGTGACAATTGCCTTGCGTGGAGACAGGGAGAATTCTGCAGAAGGAGCAAGTCTTGAAGGCTCATTGTGGTGCTCCCAATAGATGAGCCATACCCCCAAAGCCCACTTGAAACATTGACATTTCATATAGAGGGGATATATTTCCTAGTTAATATGTTAGGTTTGTGAGGCATATTATGTGTTGAAGTATAGAAAAGCAAGGTAAATAAATGTCAGGGTTTTTCAGCTATACCAGAGGTCATTTCTGTGAAGCAATGTGCAAGAATCCATGAGGATCTAAAGGAACTTAAGAAATTAGAGTTCAGCAGTTAGCAGCTGGGGAAAGTGCTTAGTGGGTTGGAACACTCAATGGATTGGTGCTGTGGAAATATGAAGACCCGAGTTCAAATCCTCAGCACCTACATAACAACAACAGTAAAACAGCCCAGGTCTGACTGGCAGAACCCCAGGGTATGGGGTGGAGGCAAAGACAGGAGGATTACTGATGATGGCTGGCCACAAACCTAGCTCCAGGTTCAGTGTGAGACCATCTCTCAAATGAACAAGAGGGAGAGTGAAAAAGCAGGACATTCAGTGTCCTCCACACAGGTGTGTCATTTGTGCATTCCATGTTCATGCACCACACATATACAGAGAACTTGCACATATGGAAAAAAGAATTCAGTAGGGCAGTGGTGAAAACTCAGAATATCAATGAAAACATTATCCAAATCACAGTTATGTATTTTCCAGTGTAATTCTGCCTGGAGAACTTATTTGCCCCAGGACTATGGACACCCTAAGCATGCAAAGAAATGATGCCACATGCCTGCTTTCAGTTAATATCTTTGTGCTTTCTCTATTGATTATGTCTTTTGTCAGCAAATGTCTCTCTTTCCCACAGGAATCTGTCTTGATTTCCCATTTTGAGAAGTGTAAACTCACACCCCAGAAACCTCAGTGTGTGCTCTTCTGCTGTAATTATCGCTGGTTTTGTTGTTATTAGATTTCCCCAGTCATTGTGCCAATAAGTTAGATTCTACTGCTATCTCAGTATTAACACAGTGTGTTAGGTGAGGTTGTTTCCAATAATATGAAACAGTCAATATTTGATTATTCAAACAAAGGGTTATTTGCTCTCATTGAGTACAATGTCCATTTCTCCAGGACTCTTATAGTGGCTCTTGGTGTAACGGGAGTAGGTGTTATTCTTTTGCTTAAATTAGAAATGAAGGGGTGCAAGATGAGACATGAGACTAAGAGAATACATTAACCAGTTTACTACAGGGAGGGAAAGTTAAAGAGAGAGAAATAGAAGAACAGAGTAGGACAGAGAGTGAGGAAGAGAGAGAGCAAGCGAATTAGAAGTAGAGAGAAGGCAGAAGAGAAGAGTGAAGCATGGAAGTTGGAACTATTAAAGGCAAGACTGAGCAAGTGCACTGAGGTTCCGCACATGTGCACTGAGGGTCCACGCATGCACAGAGAGCTCACGCTGGTCATAATGCGTGATGGGTGACATAGTATGTCCCTGTGCATGCCCTGACTGTTGACAGGGGGTGGAGTCTGTCTCTTAAAGAGGTAGAACTGATCAGCATTAAAGCCTGAACCTTTTATTCCCACCTCTACTTATTATTTAAAAAGGTGGGGTGTTAGACATGGCAGGTTAAGGAATAAGGGCATCAAATTCTCAAGACTGCTTCCTGCTGATCTGGGAGGTGTTGACCATATTTGGGGGGCCTGAGAAGGTTGGGGTGCTTCCACATGCTGGGGTAGCTGGTTGCTCCATCGAAGTCCAGGCTGTATGGAACTCCCTGGCACCTCTTAGACCTGGCAAGATGTTGGCAGAGCAGAGGACAAAGTTTAGGAAAAAGTTTTTCTTAGGTTCTGGTACTTGAGGGGAGGATTGTAAGATGAGGGAGGGGGTCTTGAGGGGTCCCAACATGAGGGAAGGGAGTCCTGGGATCAGGGAAAGATTGAATAACTGGAGTGAATCTTACCTGTTTGTTTGGATCCAATTCAGCTCCCTGGAACCGAATTCAGCTTCCTTAGAGTTTGTGGAAACATAAGTATTAGACACATTAGCAGCATAATCATGTTAGAAGTGACTTGGCTGAAAAAATTATGACTATGAACAGTAGCATAAGAAAGAGAGAAATATGGAACATATTTCATTCTTTTGAATGTAAACCTTAAAATACCTGTTCCTGAAATCAGTTTTACTTTAAGCTGGCAAGACAACCAGCCATCAAAAGCATCAGAGTTCTTGAGAAGGATAAGATTTTACCTGAGTTAATGATTAAAGAATAACAGAGGCTTGCCAGCAGGCTCTATGGACAGCCACCCTCAAAGTTCTCCATCCATGGTTGTGGGCTGAACGACATCTGTCTTCTTGCAGGACACCTGCCTTCTTGCTGATAGCATGGGACCAGATAGCACAGGATCTGTGGATTGGGAACTATAGGAAAACTCGCCTACCGTTGACCCAAGCAACATGGGGAAAGTCGATTCCACTGTCGTCTTGTCCACAGTCTGGAGTACTTTGTAGCAGTTGAGGTGAAGGGCAGGATTGCTCAGTGACTAGCATTGTCACTGACTTGAGATGAAGTTTCTTCAGTACCCACCAGTCTTCTTGGGGGAAATGGGGTGGAGCTGCAGCTGGCCTATCTTTCTGTTACAGAAAGCTTTTTAATAAAACATTTTAAATGCCATGTTCTATAGATCTCTGAGCATTTGAGGGCTGTCTGTCTGTTTAGTATCTTGGTAGTCAAAAATTTGCCTTTAGTTAGAGAAAAATCCCCTTTTGTAATAAAAAGCTGTACCTTTGTAAATGGCTTACAGGATAGACTGAGTGGTATAAATATTTGTTAATATGAAATAGATCTTTATGATTTTAAATGTTCACCATCATTTAAAGATACATAGCAATTTATAAATATGAGACTAAGCACAGTTTAATTTAAGTTGCATATAGAGTTAGCTAAGTATAAAGTTAAATTCAAATCTCAGTACAGAGACAAGCCAACACATCAGGAGATTTAATGAGACAGAGTAGACTTTAACAGGGGGCTCCGGAAAGGCACAGTATTCTGTAAACAAGCAACAGGGCCAGTGAAAGAAGAAATCACAGACAAAAAAAAAAAATAAAGAAAGAAAGAAAAGGAAAAAGTCAGGCAGCCAGGTTTGCTGGCACAGGCAGCTAGACTAGGTCACATGCCAAGATGGTGACTCCCAGGTTAGCCTACATAGCCAAGATGGCGGCCACCATAAGCCACTTTTTTGTCTATTTACCCACCTGTTGGCTGCAACCAGAAAGGTTCCATATGCATTTCCCATAGGTGAGGCAAACAAAAATGGCAAAATCCACTCTCTGGAAGCTTGTCAGCCCTGAAGTGGTAACAGGGTCATGCCCAAAAGACACAGGAGTCTGATGGGGAGCTCAGCAGCCCTGATACTGAGGAGGAACCAGCGGTCCGAAACAAAATAGCACCCGGAGCGGGGTGCTAGACTTCACCCATGGGAGATGCACAACAAGTGAAAGAAGAAATCAGAGACAAAGAATAAAAACCAAGATGTCTGGCGGCCGTGCTTGCCTGTGCAAGTCGCTGAACTGAGTGGGCGGGCCTAAGCTATGTCACATGGTCAAGATGGCGCCCCCAGGTCAGTCTACATGGCCAAGATGGTGGCCCCCATAAGCACATTCTCAACTGCCGGCAGAAGTGAGTTTTTCTCCATGAGTGAGGCAGAAAGATGTGTGAAACCAACAGGACACTGGAGTCCAAACAGTACAACATCCAAAAAGACCACCTTAGGACTGAGAAACGAATGCACCAGTCTATGGACAGTGCTAGGGTACAAAACTCAAAAGCTCCCTCCTTGATCTGAACCAAAAACCTCAAACCTCATTCATGTGGAAAAATGAAACAAAACATAAAACTCAGATCGTCTCAAGCAGATACTGCCAACCAAGAAGAAACACGCTTAGAGATAGAACAAACAGAAGAATGAGGGACATTCCCAGGTGAAAGAAAGTTCCCACAGAGAGGTAGAAGAACTCTGCTCATTTACCTCTTCGCTGGCAGTAACTGGAAAAGTTCCCATAAATGTATTTCCCATGGGTGAAGCCAAAAATGGCACCCAGCAGAAAGCCAGAAAGAGGCTCAGCAGTCCAAAACTGAAAAATGGACCCAGTAGACCAAAAAGCAGTGAACTCCAAAATGAAGTGCTGGGTCTGCCCCGTGGGAAAAGTGAGAGGTATCTTACTGGATTGCAGTGAACTGGCAGATGAGTGAGTTCCAGAGATCCTTAGTTTGAAAAGCGGCAAGTTGAAGTTTACAGAGTTCCGTCATCTCAGGCTACCACAGGCAGGAGGAAAGGCTGGGAAAATCAAGAAATGGAAAGTGGGTCGTGCATTCAGATTCTAGGATTCCAGAAATTTCCCATACCCCTGGTGGGAGAGGTTCTGGAGAGAGCCTAAACCTAGTTGGTCACCAAAAATGATATTCTTTTGCTTAAATTAGAAATGAAGAAAAAGGGGCCTCAAGATAAGACATGAGACTAAGAGAATACATTAACCAGTTTATTATAGGCCCAGAAGAGTAGAGAGAGTAAGAGAGAAGAGAAACAAAGTTAATGGCTGACCGTGTGCCCCTCTTCTCATTTCTAATTTAAGCAAAAGCATAACAGTAGGGACACTTGTTCTTCTGAAAATCCATCTGGGGTGTGATTTTTCACTCACATAGTCATCTCATGGACCCAACACGCTCCGCCTCTGGCCTTTCTGAGCACTGTGGATAGAAAAGAAAGGGCAAAAGAGTACTGCAATTGTCTGGAGAGTGAACTTATCCCCCATGGCCCCAGGCATCTCCTGCTTCCATTTCAGCAGCTGCACAGTGCCAGATAAGCACCCTAGCTTGAAAACCAACTTTTAGTTGGCCTCAGAATCCATATTCTGTTTGCATGGAAAAAGAGGCTAAATATTGACAATTGGCAGGCACTCCCGAACACTGACATTTTACAGGCTCAAGGTAGAGTCTAATACGATATGCATTTTCAAAATGATTCAATAGGCTGGCAAGATGGCTCAGCAGGTCATGGCACCTGCTGCCAAGTCTGACACACTGAGTTTGATTCCTGAAACCCAAGGTGGGAGGTGGGAGTTGATACCTGACCTTAATCGTCTTATCTCTACACATATTCCTTGGCATGCCTTCTGCCTGCATCAAATAAACAAATACATAAGTAAATAAATACATAAAAATCTCTCTAAAATGATTCACTATTTAACTGCTGAGGGTATAGATTATCTTGGGGGCATATAGACTGTTGGGAGAGGGGTGGCTTAAAGTTTGAGTTGGGAATATGAAAAAATGTATAATTTTTGGTGTTTTAACCAAAGTACATTGAATTGTTTTTAAATTTCCAAAGTGGGGTTGGCTTATTGAAATGAAGGAGAAGAAGCATAAAACAACACTAAAATGATGGAATAAGTCCTTCATTGCTCAAAAACCAGGGATTCTCCTGGTATGCAGTGTTAGTGCACCAATCTGAGCCACACTTAGTGTGGTAGTCTGAAGCACAGATAGAACAGGAAAATTCTGGCTAATGGTGCAACCTACATGGGTTGGTCACGTGGCCTAGCTACATGGGTGTGATGGAGTACAATACTGTTCTACTCCACTGTTAAACAGAGCAACCCACAGAAATAGGCAGCAGTGGCAGCAGCCATGAAAGGGGTGGGTTGTTTAGATGATACTCCATCTCCACAGCTGCTCCTCCTCATCTTGGACAAATTATTTAACCATGGGGGTATTTTGTCACTCAGTTAAGCTCATCAACAAATAGAAGACGCTAGCAATGGAGCTCAATAAAGAATCCAGGGAATGTTATATCCATACAGGATGTGTTAGCAGCATTACTACAGGGTCTGAGTATTTTCCTTGGACAATTATGAAAGTGCCTGCTTCCTAGTGACTCCAGTAGAACAAAAGGAGGGAGTGGAAAGTGTTCCTGATCTTTTAAAAGAAAAATCAGACTTGATCAGTGGGGATGAGATCCTGTTGATCTCCAGCTGCAGGTATTCAAATATTTAAATGTAAGAAACTGGGCCATCTTCTAAAGTATTACTTTGGATTATTTTTTCTAGATCAAATGGAAAGAGTTTGATTTCAAATGTGTGTTCCAGAGACATAATATTCTGACATGCTTGAAGTCTTACTTTTGTGACATTGGTCTACCTTTGTAGTAAATCATGGGCACTGAAACCAGTATGCCTGTATAGGGTTCTCTCAGAGGAGAACAGTAACAATGTCTTCCCTACCTCAGCTGGGAGCAACTCCCAAAGCATTTGCCTTCACTACCTCATAGTGCCCACATAGGTCCTCAGTTCTAGTTGCTTCAGATCAGGAGTTCTCAACCTGTGAGTTGCCACCTCTTTAGGGGTCACATATCAGATATCCTGCATATTCAATATTTACATTACAATTCATAATAGTAGAAAAATTATAGCTGTAAGGTAGCAATGGAATAATTGTATGGTTGGGGGTCACCACAAAATAAGCAACTATATTAAAGAGTGGCAGCATTAGGAAGATTGAGAACCACTGCTTTAAATGGTCTCTGATATGCACTAACAAAAAGGTTCCAGTAAGATTCTCCTAATTGTTAAAGCTTAGGTATTCTAATACATCCCCTTTATGCCTCCCACATAATTTTCTATTTGTACCATATATTGAATTTCTATTCCAATTTTCCTTAATTTTACTTAAGGGACATTTAGTACTTGATAACAGATTTTTCTAATTTGATACATCAGAATTTTTGCTTTTTTGCTGTTAGTTCTAAACTTTAAAATGAGGCTGAGTAACGGCTGGTGCTTTGCCTTTTGTGTATTTCTGCTCCTCTAGCTTGCCTTTGTCTCCACCTCGATCTCACCCTCTGGACCTCCCTCCCTCCTTTCCACTGCTGCCATCAAACACTGACCCAAAACAACTAAAAGCAGGAAACAGTTTGCTTGCCTGTCACTTCCAAGCCAGCGTCCATCCTTGAGGGAAATCAGGGCTGGAGCTTAGGCAGAAACTGGAAGCAGAAAAAATGGATGAACACTGTTGGCTCACTGTCTGCTGGTTGAGGCTCATGCTCCACCAGAGTCCTTTGATAACCCAGAATCACCTAGTTAGGGAAGGGTAACACCCACAGTGAGCTGGATTCTCCTCCATTAATTAGCAACAGTCAAGGCAATCCTTCACAAACACGCTCAGACCAACCAATGAAGACAGTTACTCAGCTTAGACACATTTTCCCCCCTGGTGATTCAATGTAGACAATTGATACCCATGAGGACTCTATGCTTCTGTGTTCATTCATCTCCTGGATGACTTCCATCTGCTCATTTTTCTAGAATATCTCCTCATAGCATCTCCTCCATGAAGTCAGTCATTCTCTTGAGCCCGAATTTAAGCACACTTCCTCTTTTTCTTTTCCATCCAACAGTGTTGATACTTATATTAACTATTCCTTCTGTAGCATCTATAATGAGGTATATCTTACCAGGCTCTTTGCTTAGGGATAATCTTGACAGACTTTGTTCTGTTCTCCAAAGTATTGCTAAGCAGCAGGTCTGAGGGATTTCCAGCTACCGGGGCTCTTATTTTGTGGGATGTGGCAACATTGTGTGGATGTGATTATAAGAGTCCTGCAAAGGCCAAGTCTCTAGGTTAGGCCACCATGGCTGGGTGGTCACTTGACAAAATGCTGGCTGCTCCTGAAGGGAAACTCTCTGTGGATGCAGCTGCCAATGGGAGGAACTGCTGGCATTATCTCAGGTGCAGGCTGGTGGCTCAGCTTCCTTTCAGCTCCCGAATGCTTGAACAGTGTCACAGTTGCCCTTCGCTGGGAATGTTTTGTGTTCTGCATGCCTTTAGCAGACTTTACCCTATCCTCTCTTTCTCATTAAGCCCTCTGCTCATCCTTTCCCTTTCATGTGTCATCCTTGCTTTGGAAAGGGGAATCTCTGTCTTTCAAGCAAATGTTTTATCCATTACAGGAGTTCACCATGTCCTCCAGGCTTAAATCTTCAGCGAAGTCAGAAAGGAGATCTTTTATTCTCTCCTTTGCTTTCACCCAATTATGTTGTTCTCCTGGGTAACAAAGCCAGAGCAGAACAGGTGCTTTTCCATGGGGTGACAGGAAGGTGGGAAGTACACAGTCTGTAAGAGGAAAGAATGCTGGGTATTATGTCAAAACAGAGCCTGGAGGACTTGACTATTGCTCTGACCAGAAGCCTTATGCTATTCATCTCCGTGCCTACCTTCCTTTTCTCCTGCCATGCTGTCCTGTTTACTAGGGGATCAGGAGGTATCATTCTTTTATACAGAGGACAGCCTGTTGCCACTATTTTTAGATGCAATTTCAAAGAGTATTCAGTAAAGGCTTTGGGATTCTGGGTGAGTAGGTCTATAGGGTGTCCAGATAAACAGCTTCTCCCTGTTCCAATGTCCTGCTTCTTCAGAGAATCCAGGGGTGGCAGTGGCGGCAGCAGATGCACCAGGCTAGCTTCTCTCCATCTGCTTCCTCCAGTGGGGGGAAGCTAGTGCTGAAATGACTTCTCAGGGGAGCAAGCACATCTGCTGTCACATCCATCCTTGTAGAGAGTCACAGGAGAAAAAAAGAAGGAACAGCTAACTTCTCGCTTTCCTCTGGATCTTGGTTTATTTTGGACATATTTTTGAGTGGCAGTGATGCCGTGCCTTGCCACAGGGATGCCACCTCCAGTAGCACTTCCTTCCCCACTCCAGTCCCACTCTGCCTGTTTGTCATCTGGTTCTTGGAGCCAGAGAAATTAGACTATTTCTATCTGAGCATCTGTGTTTCTGACTGAGCTGGTGTTTAGGCCAATCGAAGTGTGAGGAAGATGTGCTCCAAGTTTCTGTGCCATCAATTGCTTGGTGGGCACAGAAGTGGGGGCTAGTAATGCTGTCTTCAGCACAGGCAAAGTTCTGGAAGGCACTAACTGAGTCTTTGAGAGTGCTGCTGGGAGGAAAGCCCTTGGACAGATCATCCATATTCTTCATGTATTCACTCTCTAAAAATGGAATGAAGACTGTATCCAATCTTATTTAATTCCTGCAGCCTTCAGGATACTATTATCAACTGCATATGACCTTAGGGTAATGACTCCTTTATTTTTAATTATTTTTTCTTTAATAATTGAGATAATAATTGTATCACCCCTCCCCCACCTTTATTCATCTGTGAAAAGGCCTTGATTTACTATAAGATCTTTAATCATAATAATTCAAATTTTTGCATGACTAACTTTTAGTTTCTTTTATGTGACTTTAGTTTTTTTTTTCAAAAAGGAAAATGTGATTCTAGTTTAGTTGCTTTATAGTAGGGCCAGGACATCTTCATGCTTCAAGTCTTTTCAGGTTATTTTCTATTTAGTTGCGTTAGCTGAGAGTAGTCAAGGCCATCTCGGTCTAAAATACACTGGCTAGTGTAAATTTACTAGCAACTTTTGCACATAATCTTGATGTCATCCTCCACATTGTGAAATTGTCTCTTGTATTAATTTCATTGTTTGTTTTCAGGATAGAGATGCATTGAAATTGGATGTATGGTTAAATGGATTATTCCTTGTGACTTGGGAATGCTGCATCTTAAATACTGTGAGGTTCTGTGTGTGTTTTAACAGCTTTCATGTCTTATTTGCCTCATGGAACAGCTCCCCATGGTCCATGGTGATAGTATGATGAGACAGAAGAACTACTTCTAGAATGCTCTTTAGAGATGCCATCAACAAGGTGATCTTTGTCTCTGTACCCAGTCCATTGTTTCTCCACTCAGTCCATCTGTATCCAGACTCAAGGATAAATGAAAGGAAGGCACTTGACAGAGATCAGCTGCCTTTTATTTGCATGGTAGTGGGAAGGAAGAAGGGCTGATAGGTGAGGTATGTGTTTGAGTTTTCTTTCACAAGGATGAAAACCTAAGAGGGTTATTGAAGTCACTTTGAGGGGAATGTCAAAGATTTTCTATTTATTAGCTTCCTTGGAAACTGTGGGGATAGAATAGAAGAGAAACATGTTGAGCAAGAGGAGACAGGTGCTCTTCTGGCCCTCATCATGGAAGCACTGGGATTTCTCTAAGGCTCCAGGACAGAGAATGAACACAGACTGTGGAATTAGCAAGACCCTGGATGGAGTCAATTCATGGGCTTATGTCTATATTTGCTCTTGTTTATACTTCTAGAAATGCATCCAAATTCCTTGCCTAACTGCTTTATCCTGATCACAACTTTCTTAATTCATGTTTCTTCTGTGTGGACAGTGGTCTAGATGAATGACAGCTAGATGATTTAATACAGTAGTGTAGGAAAATTTGGTTTTCAGACATAAAATCTGGTTCAAATACCTTCTAGGCTCTTAAATAAGGCACTTAGCTTAACATCTCCCAAATGAACATTGTTTGCTCACCAGTCACTTAACACCTAGATCTTAGAGGTCATGTGGAATGTTACCTATTAATACAAAACTGTGCTTACTCCTCATTGGAGAAGAACTAGTGCACAAAAAGTCTAATTAACAGTGAGCGCAAAATGCATAACATTTGAATAAGTTAAAAGAATGCCCTAGGAAAGTGATTTGTAGCCAAAAATTTTATGGGATTAGGAAATGGTGGAGGTTATGACTATGTAGCCACTCAAAGAGGGAACGGTGGAAAATTTTAATAAAAAGACTGTGCAAAGAAAGCCATCGTGGTTATGGAAGTATGTAGTTCTCTCAACTAGGTACCCATTACAATCTCCAGTATGAGGAGGCAGACTGGAGTGTAGGTTGTTAATTAATAAGCCTGGAGAAAGAAGCTGTCAGAAGTTTGCAAAGATGATGCAGTGACATAGAAGGAAGAACACTTGGAAACATCTGGAAAACTGACAAGGCTGACATGCCAGGAGTGTGACTGTTGAGAAACTTTGAACAAGAGAAGGCTTTCTGAAAGGAGAGAGCCCCTGAAGATGTGGCCATTCTTCATAACCATCAGCAACCTGAGTCAGGCAGAGTCTCAGCAGAGATACTGACTTCTTTGTGCTGATGGCCTGTACTGTCATCAGCAGACACAACTTCAAATGAAAGGCATGGAATTCCATGATGCTGGCCATAATGACTATATTTTCTGTCAGAGAGCAGAGTAAAAGAAAGTGGTAGATCTGAAGTCAAATCAAAAGCCTGCCTCAAAAGCTGGGAACAGGTCTACCTCAAGATCCATCCACACACTCTTAGTTATATAGCCAAAGGATTCTACATCCTACTACAGAGCCATTTCCTCAACCATGTTAACTGCTGCTCTGTTCATAATAGTCAAAAACTGGAAATAGCCTAGATGTCCATTAACAGATATATGGATAATGAAAATGTGGTACATTTATACAACAGAATATTATTCAGATGTTCAAAAGAAAGCATGAAATTTACAGGTAAAGAGACTAGAACCATCCTGACTGAGGTAACCCCAACCCCAAAAGACAAATATGGCATGTATTACCTTATAGTCAGATGTTAACATTTAAGCCTTCCAAAGGCATGGTACAATGCACATAACAACAGAGATTAGGTATGAAAGACTGGACAGTGGGAGAACTCCTAAGGTATGGGAAATAGAATAAGCAGTTATGGAGAAATGGAGGTTTAGAATGAAATGGGAAGATTAAGTGGAGAAGGGGAGGAAGGAATGGCTAGGAGAGAATATGGGAGGAATAGCTAACACTAATAGCCTTTTGAGAGGACACATGGAAGCCTACTACAGTATAAGCTACTTAAAACAAATACATATATGAAAGAAATCTAAATGGAACCACCAAATAATGGGGAGACAAAGCCCCAACAAGATATCTCACACCAGAAAATGAAACTTCCAGTGCCAGAAATGGGTTATATCTCTAATTTAGTTGTTGGCTAAATGTAGGAAAATTCAAACATCTCAGGTATAGCCAAGGCTATTGGTTGCTTTCCACAAACTGATGGTAAAGCCTTATTGCTGAAGACAGCACCTACGTATTTCTTTTTTCTTTTTCTTTTTTTTTTTCGAGACAGGGTTTCTCTGTGGCTTTGGAGGCTGTCCTGGAACTAGCTCTTGTAGACCAGGCTAGTCTCAAAGTCACAGAGATCCACCTGCCTCTGCCTCCTGAGTGCTGGGATTAAAGGTGTGCGCCACCAAGGACTGGCTTGCACATACATATTTCATTGAACATGGAGAGGTTGAGCTGGTGTCTAATTGTAGCCTTTACTCCTTTACTCCTGTTCATGGTACTGGAAGGTATTCTGCATAGGGAATAGAGGAAAGTAGCCATCAACCCACCCAAAACCTTCAATCTACAATAGTGACCTATCTTCATGGTACACTGGTGCAATAGTGGCACCAAAGCTGTGGGAGTAACCAACCACTATCTGATTGGATTTAAGGTTTACTCTGTGAGGTAAAACACATACTTGATGCTGCTCAGGTGTTCAAGAACCTGAGACTGACTGCATAGGCCATGGACCTAGGGGAAAACAAAATACTAAAGAATTCTATTCAGAGAATGTAGCAATAAAAATGACATTCTGCTACACCCATAGACCAGCGACTTGCTCAGCCAGAGTCAGAGAAGCTTCCTTCTGCAGGAGATGGTATTTAACATAGAGATCCACACTGGACAATGTGAAGAGAGTGAGAGACCTTGGAACACTTGGCCTTAAATGGGATTTCTCCATCAAACTTCTCCCACCAGCACTCAGAAAACTATGTGGAAGAGGAGTCAGAAAGATTATAAGAGCTAGTGGGGAGAGAAAACACCAAAAACAAACAAGACCTTCTAGACAAAACAGGACATGACACACATATGAATTCACAGAGACTTAGGCAGCACATGCAAGTCCTTCACAGGTCTAAGTCATATGGGGTCCCAGCACTGAAGGGAGGAGTGGACACAATTCCCTCATTCCTAACTCAGAAGCTATCTCCAATAGATAACCATTCACAAAGGAAAAATTAGCTTTCTCCAATGGAGTTTCATTGGGTCTACACTTAAGGTCAGGCCCCATGCCCAGCAGCAGATGGCCAACACAAAACTAACTTAGTGGTAGTTTTAGATATTTTTGTTTGTTTGTTTCATATTGCTTTGTTTGAGCATTCTTTTGTTTTACCTTAATTGTCTTTTGCTTGTATATTATAGTTTCTTAGTTTGTGTTATTATGGATTTGTGTGTGTGTGTGTGTGTGTGTGTGTGTGTGTGTGTGTGTGATCTCCCATGGTCTTTTTTATCTTTTCTGTTTGTTTTGTTTTGTTTTGTTTTGTGACTTTGTTTCATAAAATTTTGTATTTTTTCCTGCTCGTTTTCTAAAGAAAGGGAAAGAAGGCATGGAGTTGGGGAAGTAGGGAGGATCTGGGAGGAGATAAGGGAAGGGAAACTGTGATCAGAATACGTTGCATAAAAAATAAATTTATTTTCAATTTACAAAGGAGTGGGGAAGCACACATCATAGAGGACAAGACCTGTGGCAGGCCTTAAGAACTATCAAATATAAATTCTGTTTTAGGTTTAGCCTACTGAGGAACTGGAAGACAAGGAGGCCAGATATAAGTACAACCGAAGGAAAGGGTTGGGCTCTTCACTCGAAGTTATAGCTACACCCATATACCTTTGTGGTATATGAAAAACACCAGTGCTTCCCAAAGTATATAGGCATTAGGACAGGTAATCTAAGGCCTTTAACTAAGCAGTTTGGGAAGTTGGGAAATGCTGCTGCATTAAAATTTTAAGATAAGAATGTGATAGATTTAATATTGTTGTTATTACAATTATGTGTGGACCTGCTGCTGCTGCTGAAACCCAGAACTTCAAGCAAGCTAGCTAAGTATTCCAAGACAGAGCTACATCACTTATTTATTTACTTTCAATGTTTTATTTTGAGACAGGGAACTGTTAAGTTGCCCAGGCATGCTTCCAATTTGTCATCCTTTGACCTCAACCTTACAAACAGCTGTAGTTATAGACATGTTTCATCCTGATGATCCAGAAGGAGGATAGGATCTCCACTGGTTCCAAGGCCTGTTTGACTCCACAAAGTACCTGAACACAAATCATTTTAGAGACCAATATTCCATTGAGTGAGAAAGGCCTCTTTATCTCCTTCTGAGAAAGAGTTTTGCTAAATTATGATAGAAGAGATAACAGAGAATTGTGTCAGCAAAGAGATGCAATTTTATGACAAATTGACAAATGCATATTTATTTCAACACCTGCATGGGATGTCAAAGATACTCAGTATGTGGCAGATGGCTTTAGGTTGGTATCTATTTAACTGATCTCAATGACCTTCAAAAATCTACCAAGCAGACACCTGCATCATGACTTTTATTTTCTTTGGTTTTCAGTAAGTATTCAAATGTCTTCATTTTAATTGATAAAACAGACAGTAGAGGCATACCTTTCTTCTTTACTGACACCTTTTACTCTAGTAACTGGCGAATGGAAGAGATGTGGTAGGTATCTCCCTTGAAAGAGAGAAAACTCAGATGCCCAAGGCTTTTGAATTCAGTAGAGTATGTACCGGTACTAAGAATTAGGACTCTCTGTACTTCAACTGACTAAAAGTCCATGCACAGAGGCAGAAACAAGAAGAACCCATTGATTCCAACAGTGAAACATTTCACAGGTTGTTTGGACTCAAGGTAGGATTTGATTCAGGGCTTCATTCAATAGCAAACAAGGTTGCCATATTTGATTGCTGTTTTCATCTGTGCAGCCTCTGCCTTATTGGCTTTATAAGTTGGTCTGACTTTTAGCCTTTTGAGATTTAGCCTTTTGAGACAGTCATTTTCATAACAGCAGCACTGCTATGCAGTACCACCAGAAGTGAGTAGAGGCCACTTGCCCCCACATTCTCGCCAGGATTTGATGTCAGTTATTTTCACAGCCAGGTGAGATTGAAGAATACTTTTCTTCTCCAGTAATGTGCATAGACCTCTCCAGCTGAGCTGTACTTGAGAAAGCATTCTTATTTAGGACAGTGCATCACATTTTAGAGCTAGAAAGAACCTCAGGCTTTGTCTCTGCCAGTCTTTTGTTATGTAGAGAAAAAGAATAAGGGTTGGGGAAGGCAATGGCTCTTCTAATCTTATACAGCTGGTGGGAAGAAAGGTCAATTATAAAGTGTAGACTCCTCATGTTTAGTTCAAACTCTATCCTGTTTGTCATTACATTTAACAAGACAAAGGCTACCTACCGCCTACTTGTTCATGGAGGAGCAAGAAAAGAATGTGCCAATTGGACTGCCAATAAGCCAATCCAATGTCTTTGTAATCTTTTTCTCTGAGTCACACTGGCCCAGTTTCCTAAACACTATATATTTGGTAATACCTCTCTTAATGCTGAGAAGTGTCTGACAGAAGAATCAAGCAGCTTGCTTAGCAGAAAGATGTATGACATTAGCATCGAGTCTAAGATTATTGTCCATTTAGTATACCTTTCTGTGCACAGTATTTATTTAGAGTAGTCTGGCCACATAGATGTATCACCCAATATTTTGAAACATGATCCATATCTGGTTTTGGCTGAGAATAATTTTATTTGTTTTGGCCACTCTAGAGTGCTGCTGTAGTTATTAGCTTTGCAGTTAAGGCTTTGCTAAGGAACTTTGGTTCATTGTCAAGGATAGACACTTCTTTTCTGACTTCTAGCAAGTGGAGTGCTGAGTCTGCAAGTGAAAAGAGTGAGGAATGAAAAGAGAAACTGTGAAGGAGAGACTCACATGCTTGCTTCTCCATCTCTCTTACACCTTACCATTTTCCCTCAATACTTACATTCCCGTGTACAATGCTATCAGCATTTGCAAGTACATTGTATACAGTTGAAATTCCTTTTGTTATATTGGAAATCAAATGAACTTTGCAGAATAGAGATGCCCTATTTCTAATTTATTTTGATAGCTTGATTCTTTCAAGAACACGACAGGACTCTGGTGTGGTAAATGCAGTCATAACACTCATCGAATGCCAAGTAAACGTGTAAGCTGTAAGGTGCAGGTTTCCAGATGTTCATTCTGTTAAAATAAGACATTTTATATCAGAATTTCAGCTAGACGACCTGAAGAAAAAGATGCTTTGAATCTCAGGCCAATTGAGATAATTCAAGAGGCCATGTGATGCTAACAGGCTTAAATTATCAGTAAGACTACAGTGATGTTAAGGTATTTGGGCTCTTTGGGGTGATATTTAAGGCAAAAGCAAATTTATTATAAGTATCATTATATTATAATGAGAATTCATGTCTCTGACATTTTTATTTCTTTTTTGAGATTGTAATATAGCTACATCATTTTTCCATTACTTTCCCTTTCCTCCCTCCAAACCTTCCCATATACCTCTTGCTCTTTTTCAAATTCATGGCCTTTCTTTTCATAACTTGTTGTAACATACATTCATTTATGCACATACATATTCCCAAACACATAAGTACAACCTGCTCAGTCTGTATAAAGCCACTTCTAAGTATGTTTTCAAGACTGACCATTTCTTATTGGCTAATCAATTGGCAATCTCAGGAATCATTTTAAATGTGGGGGCACAGAGACTGTACAACACAGAAGACCAGGAAGTTTGCTGTGAGGTTGTGTCTCCTAGGGATGTCAGAAGCTTCACCAATGAAGTCTCACCAACCTGACTGCCTAAACATGAACTTAACAATGATGAAACCAATGGGCATGCCAAAGTAGACAGTAAAAGCCAATGAGGCCCCAACGTGACACACAGGACTACAGGCAACTAAGCAAACTGAGAGCAGGAAATTTTTTTTTCCCCATGAAAGAGCATGCCTCTGAAAAGTAGCTTCAGGATTGCTTCTATTTTGAAATGTTTGTTCTTAGATTTGCTTATTTGCAACAAACAAACAAAATAGAGTAGAGAGACCCCACTGAGAACTCATTTAGGTCCTACCTCTGTCCCTTCAGAGGGATAGGATGACACATACAGACCCACAGAGAAAAAAGAAGCTTCACAAAAAACATCTTGGTCCTGGAAATCAGCTGCATGGGCAAACCCTGGATATCTCTGCATTCCATTCCCCACCTAGATTTAAAGCAAAATGATAGAGGGGTTGTTGACTATTGATCATTAAAATATCAAGGAAGTAGAAGTGGGATGCGTCTAGACTGTTGCCTACCCTTGTCTGAAAGTTTATGGTCTCTATTTTTTCTGATACTACAATAACTTGAAATTAAGATTTAAAAACTTCTTTAATGAATGCATTGGGTGTATTTTTTGTAATTTTATTTAATTTTTATTTATATATTTATATATTTTTCTTTCTATACCCTAACTGAACTGCAGTTGCCCCTCCCTCTTCTCCTCCTAGTCCCTTCACAACCCAACTCACATCCACTCCTCCTCCTTCAACATTTCTCTTTCTTAAAGGGCAGGCTTCACAGGGATATAAACCAGCCATGGCATATCAAGTTTCAGTGAGACTAGGTACCTCCTCTCCTATTAAGGCTGAAAGAGGCAACCCTGTAGGAGGAAAGAAGCAGGCAACAGACTCAGAGACAGCTCCTGTTCCCACTGTTAGGAGACCCACAGAAGAGCAAGCTACAGGATTGTAACATATGTGCAGAGGGCCTAGGTTAGTCCCATGTAGGATCCCTGTTTCTTGGTTCAGTCTCTGTGAGCCCATGAGCCCAGGTTAATTGATTCTGTGGGTTTTCTTGTGGTGTCCTTGGCCCCTTTGGCTCCTACAATCCTTCCTCCCTGTCTTCCGAAGGATTCCTTGAAGTCCACCTAATTTTGGGTGTGGATCAGTTGCTGGGTGATGCCTCTCTCATGACAATTGGGCTAGGCACCAATCTGTGAGTATAGCAGAATATCATTAAGAATTATTTCACTGACTTTTTTTTTTAACATTCATGTTTGTTTCTATTGTAGGTATGTGGGATATCCTGCCTCTGGGTTCTGGTCCTCTGGGCAGTGTCAGAGGTGAACTCCTTCTCATGATATGGGTCTCTCTCTCAAGCCAGACCAGTCATTGATTGGCCACTCCCATAATTTCTGCACCACCTTTACCCCAGCACATCTTATAGGCAGGACAAATTGTATTTCAAAGGTTTGGTGGCTGGATTTGTGTCCCAGTCCCTCTACTAGAAGTCTTGTCTGGTTACAAGAGATGGCTGTTCCAGGCTCCATATCCCCCATTACTAGAAATCTTAGCTAGAGTTACCCTCATAGATTCTTGGGAATTTCCATTGCACTAGGTTTCTAGCTTGTTCCAGAGATGCCCCTGATTCAAGTTGTCTTTCCCAGTACTCCCCACCTTCATCTTTCCCCCACCTGATCACTCCTGTTCCCATGCCTACTCCACATTCAGACCCCCGTCCACCTATAATGTCTATTCTATTACCCTTCATAGTGAAATTTATTGTCCAATCCCACCTCCCCACTTGAGCCCTCCTTATTACTTAGCTTTTCTGGGTTTGTGAATTGTAACATGATTATCCTTTACTTTAGGCATAATATCCACTTATGAGTGAGTACATACCATGCTTGTCTTTCTGGGCTACCTCACTCAGGATGATTTTTTTCTAGTTCCTTCCATTTGTCTGCAAATTTCATGGTATCTTTGTTTTGTTTTGTTTGTTGTTTGTTTTTTGAGACAGGATTTCTCTGTGTAGCTTTTTGGAGCCTGTCTTGGAACTTGTTCTGTAGACAAGGCTGGCCTTGAACTCACCTGCCTCTACCTCCCAAATGCTGGGATTAAAGGCATGCACCACCACTGGCCAGCAATGCCATTGTTTTAAACAGCTGAGCAATACTCCACTGTGTAAATATATCCATTTTCTTTGTTCATTCTTTGGTTGAGGGACGTCTAAGTTGTTTCCAGTTTCTGGTTATTTTTATTAAAGCTGGTATGAACATGGTTGAGCAAGTGTCCCTGTGCCAGGACATATCCTTTGAGTATATGCCCAGGAATGGCATAGTTGGATCTTGAGGTAGATGGATTACAAATTTTCTGAGAAACTACTATATTGCTTTCTAAAGTGGCTGTACAAGTTTGCACTCAAACCAGCTATGGAGGAGTGTTCCCCTTGCTCCACGTCCTCTCCAGCATGAGCTGTCACATGTGTTTTTGATCTTAGCCATTCTGACAGGTTAAAATGGTCTCTCAGTCATTTGATTTGTTTTTCCCCAATGGCTAAGAATGTTAAACATTTCTTTAAGTGATTATTGGCCATTTGAGATTCCTGTATTAAGAATTCTGTCTAGATCTGTACCCCATTTTTAATTTTGTTAATTTTATTTGGATTGTTTTGTTTGTTGATGTCTAGTTTCTTGAGTGCTTTTTATTTTGGATATCAGCCCTTTGCTAGATGTGGGATGGCAAAAATATTTCCCATTTTGTAGGCTGCTTTCTTGTCCTTATGATGGTAACCTTTGTCTTAGAGAAGCCTTTCAGTTTCATGAAGTACTGCTTGTTAATTGTTGATCATAGTGTCTGTATTATTGGGTTCTGTTGAAGAAATTACCCCCTGTGATAATTTGTTCAAGGCAATTCCTTAAGTTCTCCTCTATCAGGTTCAGTATATCTGGATTTATGTTGAGGTCTTTGATCCACTTGGACTTGAGTTTTGTGCAGGGTGATAGACATGGATCTATTTTCTTTCTTCTACATGCCGACATCCAGTTTGACCGGCACTATTTGTTGAAGATGTTTTCTCTTTTCCATTGTATAATTTTGGCTTCTTTGTCAACTATTTAGTGTTCATAGGTATTCGGATTTATTTCTGGGTATTCAATTTAATTCCATTGATCAACCTGTCTATTTTTATGCCAATACCATGTTTTTTTTTTTATTGTTATAAGTACAGCTTGAAATCCGGGATGGCAACACCTCTAGAAGTTCTCTAATTGTATAGGATTGTTTCAGCTATCCTGTTTGTTTTTTTTTTTCCATGTAAGTTGAACTTTTTTTTTTTTCAAGATCTATAAAACATTGTGTTGGAATGCCAGGTGGTGGTGGCATATACCTTTAATGCCAGCAATTGGGAGGCAGAGGCTGGCAGATCTCCGTGAGTTCTAGGCCAGCCTTGTCTACAAAGTGAGTTCTAGGACAGTCAGAACTATTACACAGAGAAGCCCTGTTTCAAAAAATCAAAAATAGTTGTGTTAGAATTTTGACGGCAATTGTGTTGAATCTGTAGATTGATAAGTTGCCCATTTTTATTATATTAATCCTACAATGCATGAGCATGGGGAAATTGTTCCATCTTCCAATATCTTCTCCAATTTCTTTCTTCAAACATTTAAAGTTCTTGTCATACAGGTCTTTCACTTTCTTGGTTAGAATTACACCAAATATTTTACATTATTTGTGGCTACTGTGAACATCTTTTTCATCTGCCAAGATCTTACCCATGTGAGTTATTTACACAGCTCCCTAAATTTTAATTTCTTCTGTGGGGCATGAAAATCTTCAAATACTGTGTTATATAGACATGGAGAAAGTACACAGCCTTGTCTTTTCCCTGATTTTAGTGGCATTGCTTCAAGTTTCTCTCTATTTAGTTTGATGTTGGCTGTTGGCTTTCTGTAAACTGTTTTTTATTATGTTTAGGTATGTCCCTTGTATCCATGATCTCTCCAAGGCTATTATCATGAAGGGGTGTTGAATTTTGTCAAAGACTTTCTTTAGCATCTAATGAGATGATCATGTGTCTTTTTTTTTCTTTCTTTCAAATTGTTTATAGGGTGGATTGCATTGACTTTTTTGTATGTTGAACCATCCCTGCATTTCTGGGATGAAGTGCACTTGATCACGGTGAATGACCTTTTAGATGTGTTCTTGGATTCAGTTTGCCAGTATTTTATTGAGTATTTTTGCACCAATGTCCATGAGGGAAATGTTAGTTGGTCTGTAATTCTCATTCTTTGTTGAGTCTTTGTGTGGTATCAGGGTGCTTGACATAAAATGAAATTGGCGATGTTTCTTCTGTTTCTGTTTTGTGAAGTCATTTGAGGAGTATTGAATAATTTGAAGCTGTAGCTAGAGCAATGATTCAACTAAAGGAGATCAAGGGGATACAAATTGGAAAGGAACAAGTCAAAGTATCTCTCACTATTTGTGATAATATGATAGTATGCATAAGCCCATAAAATGGTGCTGCTCACAATGGGCTGTCTTTCTTCACCAATTAACAATTAAGACTAGCCCCATGAGTCATGCCTACAGGTTGGCCTGATAACATTTCCTCAGTTAAAGCTCTCTTCCCAATTGATTCTAGGCTGTGACAAGTTAATACTGAAAGCTAACCAGTACATGACTACAGCTGCACCTTCCATTAGGCCCTTGTTCTTTACCCTGGTATTCCTTTCCCTGGAATTCTGGAAGCAGCAACTCTAGAAAATAAGGCAGAGAATTACATGTCATGTATCTATTCACTCTTCATCTGTTTTCAGGGAACAGGGTTGTTTCATTTTGTAACCTGGAATATCCCCTCAGCTCATGTCTCTTTTAAGATGCATCCTACTCACGTTTATTTTGGATTTCCAGATAAGTCTGTGATATGGCTATCACAGCTAAGGAGAACAGTCATGCGAATATTATGATCCCTGGTAGGTTTTTTGTTGTTGTTGTTGTTGTTGTTTGTTTGTTTTTCAGTAATTCAGTTTCTGATTCTGTAATTATCTATCCTGGTCACCTTTCCTATTGCTAGGACTAAATAGCTGACAGAAGAAACTTAAGGGAGGATTCATGTTGGCTCACGGTTTATGATGGTACAGTGTGGAAGGCATGACAGAGTTCATGACAGTAGGAGTGTGTGTCTGGGATACCTTCATCTTGCTGGACTAGCAAGAGAGAGTTCAGGATTAGAGGGAGGTACTGAGCTATAAATCTCAAGGTCCACTTCCTAGTGACTCACTTCATCAACAGAGACTCTATGTTTTAAAGGTTCCACAATATTTTAAAATATGTAAAATGGGTCACCACCCAGGGACTAAGTGCTTAAACACATTATCCTGTGGGGGAAGTTTTTTTTTTTCCTTGTTTTAAAAATTTGAATTAGAAATAAGATTGTTTTACTTATCAATCCCAGTTCCCTCTCCCTCCCCTCTTCCCCTACCATCCCCCCCCTCCAACTAAAACCCTACCTAGCACATATCCTTTCTGCTCCCCAGGGAGGGTGAGACCTTTCATAGGGGGTTATCAGAGTCTATCATAACCTTTGGGATAGGGCCTAGGCCCACATGGGGGAAAGTTTTAAAGATCATAATGGCATTCATGAATTCTAGCAGGTCACTCAGTAGTATTGTGTATCTGCTCCCTCCATCTCTCTTTCCCTCTCTCTGTGTCCTCTTTCCTTTTCCCCACACTGTTTAGGTAAATATCCCAAGTGTCTGAAGGTACCTATTCCAGGAATCATACACACAAGTCAAAGAGTGGAAATCCATCTGAGACCTATCCATTTGTCCTCCCTCCTAGGCCCAAGTTTACTGTTCATCATGGTTCTGGTAACTGTATAACTTGCACTTCACATTCAGTTTTACTCCAGAAGCACAAGAATATTAGTGGTTATTATTGTAATGTAAGTGATTTAAATGTCATCTTCATAGACTCTTGAGAGTGAAGAAAATTCTTATTTACTCCATTCCTTGTCCTTCATTGTGCCCAACTTCTGGCATCTTGGCTCCACGAGATTCTAACTTAGTCTTTAAGACATTTCTCATATATTAAGCAGTTGCAATAAGGGTTGCTCAGCATGTTGCTTGTTAATAAAGGACATCTGCATTTGTTTTAATGCTTATTTAAAAGAAATTGGGATTTAGTGCTTGTCAGCACTAATGGAATCAATGGTACTTTAATATGTGTTAATGGTACTTCAGTTCCCTTAACAGCAGCAAACAGTGAGGTTATTAACCAAACACAAGACTGTTCCAAATGAGAGAGAGCATGTGTATGTGCTCAACAAGAAAAGATATCTCATGATTCTGCTAGACCAGGGCCATTTAAGTCGAAGGGAAATATAGACATTTTTTTTCTCTTGTGATGTTTTCCTGTTTCCTATCAGTATATATTAAATGAATAAAACAGTGAGTTTCACTATGACATTTTCATAAAGGGATCATTCATCACACACTTTGAAAATATCTACCCCATAACCCTCCCTTATCCCTCCTTTCTGTTGCTACTAGCACTTTGCTTGTTTATGAACTGCTCACATGTGAAGCAGGCTGTAGGGGAAGCTGTAGCCATGCCTTCTTAGGGGCTGGCTACAGGTGTGCCTGGCCACGCTTGTGAGGGCGTGGTCAGAGTGACGTAGTGTGACTGCATTTGTGCTTTCGGTTTCTCTTTGCTTCTTGCTGTACAGACTGCTGCCACCCTGGCTGGCTAGGTCGGTCTGTAAGTAAGGCTTTTCCCTATTAAATAACCTTATATCTCTACCTGACTCCGTATTGGTAATTTCCCACTATATCTGGTGTCAGAAGTGGGACACTTAGGATAGTGTATATATCTAGTTAGGAATAGCTTCCTATTGTTTATGGTTGGGATTGGAAGGAGGTGTTCAGGCTTGGATACCTCTTTCAGATGACTTTAGGGTTTAGTTAAAATAGATAGTTAGGATGTGACATAAGCAGATTGTTGTATCTTCTTATATTTTACATTTATGATTGTTAATTTTGGATATTTTACACTGTTAAGTTTTAATCCTCTTTTACACTAAAAGGGGAATTGTAGGGGAAGCTGTAGCCATGCCTTCTTAGGGGCTGGCTACAGGTGTGCCTGACCACACTTGTGAGGGCGTGGTCAGAGTGACGTAGTGTGACTGCATTTGCGCTTTCGGTTTCTCTTTGCTTCTTGCTGTACAGACTGCTGCCACCCCGGCTGGCTAGGTCGCTCTGTAAGTAAGGCTTTTCCCTATTAAATACCCTTATATCTCTACCTGACTCCATATTGATAATTTCCCACTATAGCAGGCTTGTTTCTAATTTAAATAAAAAAAATGAAAAAAAGAAAACAAAAAACAACAGCAACCACCAAAAAAACTGAGTTGCCTCTTTTCCTTTTTCTTTTTTCCTTCATGACGGCCATTCTGATGGGAGTGACTTGGAGTCTCCGTGTCATTTTTATTTGCTTTCCCCTGATCGCCAAGAACATTGAACTTTTTTTCATATATTAATCATTTATGTGTATTTATTATTTCAACATAAGTTCAGTTAATCTGTCCATTTACTGTATTATTTCTTGTTTTGGTGTTCATTTATTTTAGTTCTTCATATACTCTTTGTATTAATATCCTGTAGGCTGAACAGCTAGCAAAGATTTTCTCCCATGTTGTAACTTGTTGTTACTTTCTGAGATAGTAGGCTCTAGACAGAAATCTGTTATCTGTGTCTGTATCTTGAAGGCTTTGTCCTAGGTCTCTTTGCAGTGATTTCATTTAAAGCCCCAGAGTTCTAATGGTGGGTGTTGTTTAAACCACCATGAATCTTGTCAGAAGTGATGGAAGGAAAGTATGCTGAAGACCCCCCAGGAAATTTCAGTGAGATATGAGAACTGCTGCCTGCAGGATAGGGATTTTCTCCAGAATGCTTTATGTGTCTCCAAAGGAACAGGTGGTCAAGGGGAATATAAGAGAAGATATGCCTAAACAGAGCAGAGAAAGGCCATGCAGTGGTTAGGCCTCAACTCACATGATCATTAGAGGTGACTCAGCAGTTTTGATTTTCAACCAGTAAGCCTCCCCTTCCTTTGTGACCCAGGGAGTGTTAATCTTTTTAGATCTATTGTTGATGCATTAATTATAATCTAGTGACAGTCTAAAAATATTATTATAGGAAAGATATATATAAATATATAATCTATATATATTATATATATAATCTCTTTCTCTCTCTCTCTCTCTCTCTATATATATATATCACTAATGGGCATAATTGTTTTTATTTGATAAATATTTTAAAGTTTGTTGAATATTTCTCAATATAGTGAATCTTTACATTAGTTTTAAAAACTAGTGAAATTATCTAAGATTAAACATTCAGTGAAATATTCTGAATTAATAAATGGTATGCTTGATTTTTAGAATCTTTTGCATAGTGATTAGAAAATATCTATTTTATCAATATTTCTTTAATATTCATGTTATTCTTCTTTGTGATGACAAACCAGATTTCAATCCTTTGCTGAAAAATAAAGTCACTAAATTCTTATACAATTGATTTTTAAATTTATGCTAGACATTGTATAAGCTTCTCTAAAATATAATCCATTCTAAATCTTATAAAGACAGAATGGATAATTTTTGGCACTTTTGTAAGCTTAAGAGACATTTATTGATTATGTCTTTGCAATACTAGATTGGGAAGCCGGGAAACTCCAGGTTTTATTTCAGCTCAGCACACTGAGCTCTATGCAGTGCCTACTTGTTAACAATCTCAATGGTACACTTCTAAGGAGGTACTCTGTGCTTTTCAGAAAAAAGATTTTATATCAATATAAAGCGTTAATACAACCACTTGGTGTGCCATTGTTGGGAATGTGGGTGTCAATACGTTATTCTCTGTCACCAGTGTCTAGCCACATAAAACACTCTGGGATTTCATATCCTCACAGGGTTTTGTTAACACTTACTCCAGAAGGGGATGTTAAGCAGTGAGATCAATAAACTATTAGAAGTCACTCTGCATGTGGGCAACTTTTCTTCCTGTCTCATCCCTCCCCTTTTCCTAAGAGAACATTGTCCAGTCTTGAATTTTCATGTAACGTTTACCTTCATATCAAAAAGACAAACATACTCTTTGAAAGCACAATGACGAATAGAATCGGTTGCCTTGAATGTTTCACTGGTGGGGGTGATGTGCGACAATTATTACACTGTGAATTCCTACCTGTTTGCTGGACACCAGTCAAAAGCCAAAGGATTAAGTCAACAATACCTAGCTTCAACCTAGGAAGAATGGAGTGCCTAGAAGGAAAGATCATAACACAATTTCGGCCACAGTAGTGGAGCTATTTTCAAATCTTTTAAAATGTATTTCAGGTAGCATTCCCAGCACTTTAATGTAGGGCCATTTTCTCCCCTGTTCTCTTCAGGGTGAGTAGCTATCATCCTATAAAATGAGAATTCAGAGCACATGTCAAACATTCAAGGAGGCACAGTGGGAGGTGATAATGCCTGGAAGATAAATTGGAAAGATACCATAGGTATTAGGTTGTGTAAATGCTGCTTTCAATTTGTGAAGCAGCCTCAGTAGCATTTCCAGAACAAGATAATGAATTAAATGTAATTCTTGGCTGTCCCCCGAAGCCCTAATAAGGACCAAATAGCTGGATTCAAGATGATTTGAAACTTATCCTGGAACCGTTCCATGGGTGCCTCATTCTCATTCTATAATTGGGCCAAGACGAGCTTTAACGTCGAGTAATTTCTACTTTCTCTACAGTATTGGCAGAAGAGGCTCCTGAATTACAGAAAAACCTTAATATGTCTTCTTGCTTTCAAAGGATTTGCCACATTCCAACACTTGTCCTTGATTCATTTCATAGGTAGGATGATGTTTATATTTTAACCAAAGGAAGAATCATCCCCCCTCCCCCTGGCTCTCTTTTCTCCTCTTTCTCTCTCTGCCAAGGTGTTAACCATAGCACACAAAGCTCATTGATTATATAGTTTCTTAAGTTGATTCCAAAAAATTTAATTTTAGTTAAAACTTTTACTTATGCAGCAGAACCTCACCAAACATTCTCAGGTGTTTTGAAAGCTATAAATGACATAAAAAGATATAAAAGATACTGTTGATACTACATAGTGGGTTCAAGTCAGATAGCCCTAAAATCTGTAACCTTCCTGCTTCAGTTTCTCTTCTTGAAGCTAAGATTTCAGGCATGTGCCACTAAATTCAGTTTATGTGTCTCACCACAAAGAGCTCGAAATGAATCTGGGTTGGAGAAATAGACATTAAATGTAAACATTTGCATTTTACCTTGAAACCATAAACTTGGATTTCATGAAGTTCATTGGGGTAAGTTACTTAATTGGGAGCTGTGTTGATCATTGGGAATACTGGCCTTTTCTTCCCTTTCATTGTTGATGACTGAGAGGAGGCTGTTGGAAAAGGGTTAGCATTGTGGAAGAAAAATGAGAGGGTGGGTGAAAAACTTACCACCATTTAGACTGTGAAAGCTAACACTTTCCACTTCAGTTCATATTTTGATTCATGATTGGCAGAGTATTTTAAAAGCTGGTTTAACAGTAGACTAGAAAGGACTCATTAAACCCTTTTCTTGCTAGGCATAATACCTGGGTCTCATGTTTAGGTGTCCTAGATGAAACAGCTGCATCTAGAATTCCCTCTTCCACACCAAAAGAGACCTGGCCCTATGAAGACATCTGGCTATCACTCTACTTCTGCTTGGGTCTCTGGCTAGCTCTGGTCACTCCCACCTCATACTCCCTTCAAGACCTTTACCATGGTAACTGCTGATCTATCTCCACCAGACCCCAGGCTCTACCTGACTCTCATGGTTTTGTCACTTTTTTCCAGGATTGGTGGAGGCAATGGCTTGGATTCTGAGTAAGTCATTCAGCATTTAATTTATATGATGAGGCTTTTCACAAGTGCTACAGCCTCATCTGTCTTAGAGCACTCAGTATGGGTGTGGCCTTCAAGACTTGCAGGCTTTACGTTCAAGAGCATGGTTGTTCTGTGGTCTGTGCTAGAGAACCACACTGGTGACCACTGACACCACCATGCGTGTCTGTGAGGAGTTATATGGAGCTATCACCAATTGCAGAACAAGGGTTAAGATCCCTTTGTGGGGAGGGAAAAAAACCTGCTAGATTTGTCAGAGGTCCAGTTTTTGTGGCTTCTGAGGAACTACAGTAAATCAAACCAAATATGCAAGGCTTTTATGGATTTAAAGAAAAGGAGTAGTCTTAAGAACAAGAAATTCTTGCTTCTGTCTAAAGAGGCGTTAAACAAGCAATGGCATATGAACAATTCAAGCTCCTGACTCCAGCTGGCAAGAAGACAAGGAATTCTTTTATACCCAGCCATTTCCTAAAAGCCTCCCTTTGTCTTCTAAGTTCTTTCCTTTACTTAGTGCTGTTTGTTGTCTAGGTACTTATTTTAATGTGTTAATTAAAATACTCCCTGCAAGAGAACATGAATGCCTTTGCACCCACAAAGGTACTGTTCTTTGCATGGTGTGGAAAAGAATTTGACTGAGATGGAGTCAATGTAAGAACAGAAGTTGTAAGAAGAACCAGGGGTCAAGTATCATTTTGCTTCTGGTCTTGGGTCTGGGGACATAGAAGTAGAGAGTGTTGACCAACAACAGTCACCAAAAGGAGAAAGCAAGGACACCAAAGTCAAGAAAGCTGATGGCCCATAAAAACCACAGTTTTGGTAGGAGGAAGGGAAGGTAAGGCTGTCTGGTAAGGTAGCTTCTAAGGTTTTAGCCACCACATTTCTCAGAACAACAGCTAGGTCAACTCTGCTCTGTAAACAGGTAAACCAGCTGCATGTTTGGAGTGTTCAGGTTGCTGACACAATCACTGTGATGGGATTTTGTTGTGTATGGGGAGATATTGTACATACATAATATGCATATAGAAGCCATCTAAATAAAAATAAGTCCGTTCATCTAAAAGAAGTTCTGTGCTTCTCAGGATCTGTTCATCACACTGGAGAGAGTCCTTCCAAAGAGACAAATAATGTCCCAAGGTGCAATTCTCTCCATAGCAGAGTGTTTCATATGCTTTCTTCTGCCTCTTAGATCACCTATCAAGCAGCTAAGAAAGCCTT
Source organism: Cricetulus griseus (assembly GCF_003668045.3). NCBI lineage: Eukaryota > Metazoa > Chordata > Mammalia > Rodentia > Cricetidae > Cricetulus > Cricetulus griseus. The sequence goes on from NW_023276806.1 coordinate 117,721,431, forward strand.
GTGCAGAGTCAGTGTAGAGTCCCCAGTGAGGGCTACTGTGAAGACAAATGGTTAACGTCTCCTCTCCCAGCTGCTCAGTTAATTACTATCCTAGAAAACATCTTAAGGGAAAACACTGCATACAGTTATTAGCAATTAACCCTCGACTCTAAAAAAAATTAAAAATAATAGTTCTTACTAATAATAGAACCATGTCCAGCCAGCCTAATTACCATTTCTACCTATCTTTATTGTCTAAAAACTGTGACATATTATACTTTACCACACTTTGGGAAATCAAGATGAAGGAGTTCATGTTGTGAAAAGTAAAATGAGGCAGAGGAGTCAGACACGGATGCAGGCATGATGTATGTGGTAATGAGATAATTTTCCAGCATGCAATAGACTCAGATATGTGAGCCAGAAGAACTTGTTTCTGTTCACTACATTCAAGTCTACATGGTGTGCACAACAGACGGGACTAAATGGGTGAAAAAGGTAGAACAGAGAGCACAAAGAAAATCACAATATAAAACACAAATACAACATGGGTTGGCCATAGTTTGGTTTATCTTGGCCCCCTGGAACCTTTGAAGTCATGTCACAGTCTTGAATCACAGATATTTTCCCTCCCAGTTGGATGTGTCTCATCTAGCCCCCCCACCATTGCTCACTTTACTCGATGCTTATTAGTCTTCTTCTGTCTATAACAGATTGAATTTATTTCTGCCCCAACAACTTAACACTTGGTATCACTTCTGCGCAAGATTTGTACCCCAGATTTGATCTGACTGTTTTCTTCCCAGAACTTTTTGTATCAGCTCAGAGAAGGATCAAAGCCTACAAAAGCAGCTTGCCTCTCTGTCCTTTTATCTTAGAATATTCTTTATTTTCCATATGTAGATAACTGTGTAACAGACTATCCCATTCAGCCATTCTTTTTTGTCAAAATTAAGCTATACCCACTGGTTTCTTTCTTGTTTTTGATTTGTTACACTCTCCACTTCTTTTTTGTTTATTTTTTCTTTGTTTGTGTGTGTCTGTGATGTTTGAATTTGTACATGTTCCAGTATCACTCTGTATGTATGTGTGTGTGATATATGCACATGTATGTATATGTTTCTGTATCTGTGTGTACATGTTCATGTATCTCTCTCTGTCTGTCTGTCTGTCCCTGTCTCTGTCTCTCTGTCTCTGTCCCCCATTTCATTCTCTCTCTCTCTCCCCAACCCTCTCTCTCTCTCTCTCTCTCTCTCTCTCTCTGTGTGTGTGTGTGTGTGTGTGTGTGCGTGCGTGCGTGCGTGCGTGTGTGCGTGTGTGTGTGTGTGTGTGTGTGTATGTGTGTAAAACTTCAGGTCTTGTCCTGAATCATATTTCCATGTTATTTTTTGAGTAAGGGTCTCTCACTAAACCCAGAGATAACCTGGTAGACTAGTTGGCCAACAAGCCCCAGCCATTCTCCTGCCTCTGGCCCCAGAATTACAATTGCAAGTGTATGCCAACACATGTTTTTTCATGTAGGTGCTAGATATCCAAACTCAAGTCTTCATATCTCCCCAACCTGTAACAATAAGTCTTTCTGCCTCTGACACCATTCTGTAACAATAAGTCTTTACTCCAAAGCCGCCCGAGTTCTACCTGCCACCACATTAAGATCCCAAGTAACACACAGAGACTTATATTAGGTACAAATTCTGCTTGGCCGATGACTAGGACTTCTCATCTGCTAGCTCAGTCTTAATTATCATAAATCTATATATTTTATAAGACTTATCTTATCGAGGACACCTTCCACTAGCATCCTCTCTTGCGGGTGGATGACATGGTGACTCCAGAGCAGAGACCAGGAGGAAGAGGAAGAGCAAGAGAAAAGGGACGACTTCCTTCTTGTCTTTGCTTATATATAAGTCTGCCTGCTATGTCACTTCCTGCCTGTATCTTTACTCTATTTCCCAGGATCCTCTTTGACTCCAAGTCCTACCCAACTTGCTGCCTCATTGGCCAAACAGTACTTTATTCAACAATCAAGAAGATAAACATACACAGAAGTACATTCTCCATCACCAACCCACAACGCAGTTTATACAGATGCTTTGGTTCAAATCTCAGGGCCTCAGGCTTACACAATGTAAGCATGTTACTGACCCAGCCAACTCTCAACCCCCAACCTGATTTTTGAAAAACTACTAATTTCTTATTATAGCCATATAAATAATATGTATAAGTATTTACATTATTTTAAGTACTTAATATTGTTTATAGCCAAGCCAAAGAATATTATCCTTTACAAAATATTATTTTTTCTTACAGTTAATTTTCTCCCATCCCTTCCTCCTATGTAAATAACTCAGCCCTACTCGCCTTTGCTCAAATTCCTATGCCTAGGAATTATTTCACTAACTTCACCCATACCAATTGGCCACTATCCTCTTTCATCTTCTGCATGACTTTACCCTGCTCACATACAGCTTTACCCTGCTCACACACAGGATGGTTTTAGTTTGGGCTCACAGCTTCAGTGACTGTAAAAATTTCCCTAGGATCTACTCATGAAACTCACCTTCCTGGAAACTCTTCCTGACTCATAGGTGATGGTATCTGCCTGTATTTTTCTCTTTCTTAGATTACATCTTCATTTGCTAAGGCAGTTACTCTAATAGTTTCCTAAGGAAAAGCACACCCAATATTTTTGAGGGCTTATGACTGAAATGTTTTTCTTTACACTCTTTGATCATTGCTCAGCTGAGTATATACTATTAGGTTGAAATCATAATTCCCTCTATTTGTGGAGGTTATGCTCAGTCTATTTAATGTTCTTGCTGTTTCTTTCAAAACCTCCATGCTATTCTGAACAGTGTCTTTTGCATATATACTACACCTCTCCTTTTAGAATTTTCTCCCTGTCCCAGATTTCTGAAATTTCATGATAGGCTTGACACCCCAGGAGGTCTGTCTGTGTTTTCAGTCTACAGCTATGTGCTTTTCAGTTCTTATGTTCTTTATTTATGGCTGGGATATAGCTAGTTTGGTAGAATGCTTGCCTTGTATGCATAAAGCTGAATCCCAGCACCCTAGTGGCACATTCCTGTAATTCTAGCACTTGGGAACTTGGCAGGTAGAGGAAGGAGGACCAGAAGTTTAGGGGCATCCCTAACTACAATTGGTGGAGGCAAGTCTGGGTTATGGGGGTGGTAGAGAGGAAGACAGAAAGAAAGAGAGAGAGAGAGAGAGAGAGAGAGAGAGAGAGAGAGAGAGAGAGAGACAGAGAGACAGAGAGATAGAGAGACAGAGACAGAGAGACAGAGAGACAGAGACAGAGAGACAGAGAGACAGAGGAACAGACAGAGAGAAATCTTTATAATTTTGTCACCTTTGTTTTCTTTTTCTGGTTCTCAGATTAGTGTTCTCATTTTGTTTCATTTTCTTTGCTTCTTAAGATCTCTCCCTTTTTTCACTTAACTTGCATTTTTTTTCTTTCTCTGTTTTTCTTCCTTCCTCCTTCTAAGAAAATTCCTTGATTTGTCTATTGCATTTCTATTGAGATTTTTCATTATAATTATCTTATTGTTAATCTCAAAGACAGATTCCTCATTTTCTGAGTGTTCCTTTTTTATATATAAGTATATTTTGTGTGTAAATATCCTCTTTTCTTTCTGGAAAATTTATTTTTCAGGCAGGAGTATCATTGGCCCTCTTCTGTCAGGCACTTCTTCTTTACATGTAGGGTAACTGACTAAGTTTCATATACCAAGCATGATGTCTCCTTTGTTGAATGGGTCATAAGTCCAATTACATAGCTGTTGGTTGCCACCAAGCTATGCATGTCACTACTGTACCCTTTGGGCTATTGTTACATGATGGTCATTGTTGTGGGTTTTGAGCATTGTAGCTAAGTTGGACTGTTGTTTACTTCACTCCTCTGGAATCTTGCTTAGTGCCTTCCGGTACCATAAAAGCTGATCCTCAGGGAGAAAGCATTTATGTTAGTTCCAGCTTATGACCCTGTGTGTCCTGTGTCTGAAGTGCATGGTGTCTTCAACAATTGGCACTTACCATCCACCTCTAGTGGGCAAGCAAGGGCAATAACAACAGTCTCTTGAACATCCTTGGCCAACCACTCAGAGGGCTTCTCATGTCTTGTGTTGTTGTTGTTAGATGGTCCATGGCTCTTTGGGGGAGCTTTGTCAGCCTAGATGGGAAAATGTCATTTAAATATATGTGTATATTTATACACTGTCTTACATGTATTCTGTGTATTTTAGGTAGATAGTTAATAGTATGATTCCTTATGAAATTTTCAGAGATGTTTACTATTATTTACTCTTTTCTCCCTCTTCTGTATTTATCTCCACCCTCCCTAATTACAGGCCTTCCCATTTTCTCATTGTTTTTCCCTTCAGATCATCCAAAACCTGCTATTCCCCTCTCTACTGTTCCCTGACCCCTTGCTTTCCGGAGTTATTCCAGGTTCTATACTCAATCTGAAGATATGGATCCAGGAATTTCAGATGAGAGAGAGCATGAGACACTTGTTTTTACAGGCTTATGTTTCCTCACTCAATATGATCGTATTTCTTAAGCTGAAAGAGTCTAATATTGTGTTTCTTAGGCATGTCAGAAGCCACACTCATAAGATCTCAGCAACATGACTGTCTAAACATGAGCTGAACAAGGAAAGATGACACCAATAGACATGCTAACATGGATGGGGGGACCCATGAAGACTCAACCCTACACAAAGAATTACAAGTAACTAAAGAATGCTGAGAAGGGAAACATAGCATTTCTCATGGAAGAACATGACAATTGGTTATCAAATATGAAATGGTGGTCAGTCCTGGAAAGATACAAATACAAGTAACATTATACAGACTAAGCAGGTTTTATTTAATTTATTTAGGTAAATCAAAAATTAATGAAAAATAGAGGCCATGAATGTGAAATAGAGAAAGGAGGGATATATGAGAGGCTTTGGAGGGAGGAAAGAAAAGGGGAAATGATGAAATTATATCACAATTTCAAAAAATAAAAGAAATTATTAAAAATAATTTGAATTGAATTTAATTGACATACCACTAAATTCTATTGTAAAAACTGTACAATTGTTTTTAAGTATGTTGACAAAGTTGTGTAACCATCACCACAATCTAATCCTGAAATTTTTCCAAATCCCTAAAAGATTTCAAAACTCTCTTCCCATTTGTTCTGTCTCCAGAAAAAAAGTAAACTGTAAGTTTAGACTCCATTTTGATGGACTTCTCTATCACAGAATATACTATAAATGTAATCACAAGTTAGCATGTGCTCTCTTATGTCTGATTTCCTTTACTCAATATAGTATTTTAGTTTATATTAGACTTATAATATTATGATGTATGTATGTAGTTTATGTGTATCACATACACACATGCACAGACATGCCTGCACACACCCAGGCAAACTTTTGGAGCAGGTTAGAAGACAGTCTTCAGGAGTTAGGAGTCAGTTCTATCTTTCATTTTTTCCCCTCTATGTCACACCAGCATTTCTTTTCTTTTTTATTAACATAATATTTTTATTGATTCTTTGGGAATTTCATATTACTCACTTGGATCAGGGTCACATTCACTTCCCAGTCCTTCCATGTCTGCTCCCCTTGTGACCTGCCCTCCAAAAAGATAAAAATAATTAAAAAAAAGAAAAAGAAAGAAAAAATTCTGATTTGTGCTATGTAACTGGAGCATGGTCAAACTCTCAGTGGCCTGCCCTTTAAACAGGACCCAATCCTTCCCCTTCCACACCGCTGTCAGAGCCATCAATAGTGGAGAGCTTATTTCAGCATCCTTATCATACTTATTAAGAGTTCTTTTTGATGGCTTCCTGTTTACCTGCTACTTTTTTTGGGGGGGGGGAGGAGTCCTGGTGAGGGTTTTCACAGAAGCCTTCTATGCCCTTCTTTCTCAGCTGTGCATCTGTAGTCATTAATATCACCATAAAATTAGTTTCCTTGCTCTTTATAGCCAGCGGGAACATGGATTGTAGGCTTCCTCATGGTTTCTGGAAAGAGCACAGACCATGAACACAACCCCCATAGTAGGACCCAGTAGGACCATGAACCCAGGCATGACCCTGAATGGCAGCATGGCCTAGACACCACCATGGTGGCAGTGCTGGCCAGTCATATCCATATGACCCCTGTGGAAGCATGGTCTATGGGCATCAACATGGCTTCAGTCAATGGCACGGACCACAAATGTCCATATAGATCTAGGGCTTCATCATGGCCTGGGGCAGCAGACACCACAGACACCAACATGGCCTCTGGTGACATCACAGACTGTGGTGATCCCCCAAGGAGGTCCAGTCCAGAAAATGAATTGTTCCTTATCTCAGGCCTCCATTGCTACTCAGAGCCAGGGTTATCCAGCAGGCAGAAGGTTGGGGGTGGTGGGTGGGGCTGAGTCTGCATCTGTTTAACCTCCAGGCTGCTGCACACTACCCTGATGACCCTACTTGGAAACAACATGTTCTAATGTCAACCTCAGCTCCCTCTCATGCCTATCACTGGCTGCATCTCCAGATCTGCCTCATTCCATAGCACTTGTACCACTTTATTTTTCTAACATTCTTGCTCTCTATGGCATATTTGTTCATCATAGTGATGAGGTCCATGTGCTTTTCATAACCTTGGTGAGGGCTTTATGAACCTTCTAACTTTCTCAACTGCCTGAAGCTTCTAAGTCCCATTAGGTTTCTGAGCCTTGTTAAGTTTCTTTCACTTCCTGAGTCTCATGTTTCTCCTTCATCTCAGTAAGAGGGGATGATTGAGTTTGAAGGCAATGGCTGCACAACAGGTCCTTAGTCTAAAAATGGCTTATCTTTCCAAGCAAACCTGATGGTGCTTTCTGTCATTATATATGTGTTTGAATGAATATGATAGAGACCATTTGGGTTTCGATGGATACTTTTACTTATTCTTGTGTGACAGACTTTTCCTGAGGAGACACAACACACAGATTCCTAGAAAGGAGGCATACTAATGTGTGGATACCATCCATGTTTAATTTGGTGAACATATGATTTTTATTGGAGTTACTTACAGGAACATGGGTGAGAGATTACTCACAGGAGTAGGAATTACTCAGACAGCTGCATAACCAAGGTCCTCCACACCAGCATGAGTGACACCTCACAAAAGCTGGGAACCTGGGGCACAGTGCACAGCCTGCATACAGACAAGCAGGTTGGAGGGTATTTTCCAATGACTTAGCTCTGAGCCTCTTCCAGGTAGCCCCTCTGGTCTTTGTTTCTTCTAGGTTGCTTGGTAGGCTCTAAGGTCTGTCAGCATTTGCCACTTACCTGACTTCTTTTTGATGACAAATACAGGAGAATTCCAAGGACTGGTAGATTCCTCTATATGTCCAGCATCTAGCTGTTCCTGTACTAACTTTTCTAAAGCCTCTAGCTTCTCAAAGGTCATAGGCCATTGTCCTACCCAAACTGGTTCATCTGTAAGCCACTTCAATGGCAGGGCCTTTGGCTCCTCTGAAGGTCCATCATTTGTACCTAGTTTCTGTACAGCATGGATGGTTGGTAACCGTTTTCCATAGCGTCTTACCAGATCTTTTCTACTATCTAAAGATTGTACATAATTTGTATCTGACACTGGAGGAATATTAATCTGAGTAATACATTGCTGTAAGAGATCACGACCCCTGAAATTTATAGCTATATCTGCCACGTATGGTTTCAGTATCCCTTTCTGTCCTTCCGGTCCAATGCAGACCACTGAGTTAACACTCTGTTGAACTCTAGATAGAGTTCCAATTCCTAAAAACTGTACATTTGCCTCTCTAAGAGGCCATTTCTGAGGCCAAGACTTTTGAGTAATAATAGTTACATCCACCCCAGTGTCCACTAAGCCAGAAATAACTTTATTATTACTTTTCACTTTCAACTGAGGCTTTTTATCATTAATAGAAGCTTGCCAAAATATGCATTTCTCATTTTGTCCATTCACACTTGATTCTTCATCACTATTCAAACTACCATCTAGAGCAGTATCTTTTTTCACAATAGGCAATGAACTATCTATTGTTCCTGTGAGAGATTGTCTCCCACTGCTACTGGGAATGACCCGACCTTTCTCGATATGAGGGACTTCTTGAGTCCCCCCTCGGGGTTTCCTGACCTTAAGAGGTTTCCTTGTATGTCTCTGGTCCATCTACATTCATTGGTCCAGTGTCTGCCCTTACCACATCTTCTACACAATCCAGAAGGCAGTGGCCTTCCATATGAGGCATTGTTAGAATTTGTTTGTCTCTTAGTATGTCCCATTTTACCACAGTTGAAACATCTAGGTTCCTGGAGCCTTCGTGGTCTCCAGGGGAAGGCTCTTCCTCCCCAAGGTTCTGGTTCATAGTAGTAGTAACCTCTAGCCTCTTGGTACCTCTTGGCTTCTCCTTGCCAAGCCCTTACATCCTCACCTCTAGAACTTTTAATTTCCTGTTGCCTTTTTAAACCTTTTGAAATGGCTTCTCCTACCCAAGCTCCAGTATCTTGTACATTATAGTCAATGTTGGCTGCATACAAAACCCATTCTTCTAGCTGAGCTGATCTGATCTTTAAAGGCAAAAGTATTCTTTTGCATATTGGGTTTACATTCTCATAAGCTATAGTATATATAATTGATTGTCTTGTTTCTGGATCTGTTACCTGTAATTCTACTGCCCTAGTTAACGTTTGTAAGAAGTCCTGGAACTGTTCTGTAGGTCCCTGTTGTATTCTGGTATAAGCTTCTAGGCGTTCTCCTGGCTCACGAACCTTATCCCAGGCATTTAATGCTGCTTTCCTGCATAGAGACAGTATATCGTCATCATATTCAGCCTGAACCTGTGGGTCAGCATAAATACCCTGACCAAGAAGCTTATCTAGAGGGGCTTCAAAACCTTCCTTTATGCCCTGACGCTCAAGGAGCTTTGCCTCTTCCCTTACTAATGCCTTCCACTGGATTTGGCATGAATTCTCAAGTACAGCTGCTACCAATCGTTCCCAATCTGTGGGTGTCACCCTGTTAAAGGTTGCCCATGAATGTAATAGCTGTTTTACGTATGGGCTATGGAGACCATATGAGACAACTGATTCTTTAATATTCTTAAGATCCTTCAGCTGTATAGGTTGCCATTCATAAGCCATCTGTCCATGAGGGTGTTTCTTAGAAGCTGGCTTTTCTACCATGGTAGCTGGGTACCCTAATGGTGTACGAGTAACAACCTTAGAAGAATAGTCACGATACCTAGGTGGAGTAGGTGCCTGGGATTGGAGTGATTCTGCTTCTGAGGCATCCCAATGATCTTTAAACCTAGCAATGATATCCTTTTGAAAAATTTCAATCTCCTTAATCATAAAAGATTCCAAGCATGTTAGTGAATCTGTAAATTGCTGTAACTGCTCATCTACATGTTTTTCTAGGTCTTTAATACGATCATCCTTAGGCAGCATCTGGATGGCATGGAAACTGCCTTCTAGGTATTGGAGTCTAGATTCGAGGTCATGATTTGCTGATTTTGAGTCCTCAGCAATCGACCGTATGGACCTATGTAATCTGTCAGCCCTGTACTGTAAATTATCTTCCAAACATTCAAATCTAGACTCAAATTTCTGATCTGTTACCTTGGATGCTTCAATAACTGATTGAATGACATTGTCCAATTCTTCAACCCTATGCTGGGTATTTTGCACCGTTGCATCTAGTTGATGAGTAACATTGCCTATCTGAGTTTCTAGCTGGCTATAGATATTCTTTAGCTGGTCATGGTCTTCTGACAGCCTAGCCTCTAAGGCCTCAGACATGGAGGATCTCTCCCTGTTTATCTTATAAATACGCTGCATCTCATCAGACAGCTCTGTCTTTAGTGTATTGGACACAGAGCCAAGCTTATCATCCAATTTCTGTTCCACTTGCTGCACAATTGTGGTCTGACCTAATCTGTTCTCCAAAACCTCACTGTGTAAAGCTGTTATTTCCTGTAAGTAGGTGGTGAGGTTATCCTTATCCCTATTCCTGAGTCCTCTGGCTAGTAATACTATTTGTACCAGCAAGCTAACTGCCATTATGGCATATAGGCCAGTAATTGGCACATTAACATCCTCCTCAAACAGTGAATTCACGTAATAAGCAAAAATATTACCAATTTTAGCAAATGATAAATATTCCGCCATAATTTTACCTGATTTCTACTCCAGATGCAGTAAATATATTTGACCAGCAGGTAGCACAGGCGTTCAGTTAGTCCAAGGCGTTTGGCAGCAGTAGGTCAGCAGTGGAGAGAGGTCACAAAAGCGGCTGCACTTATCTTAGAGAGTATACGATCTTGCTGCTGCAACCACTGAAACAGACGCAGCTTTACCGAAGCAGTGGCCAGGGGAAGCCTCTGCTGAAAGCCGAGGCCTACCTTGACTCTAGGCAGCTAGAAACTGTCTCCGAGCTGGGTGGATGGTTCTGAGCAGCTCAGCTGCAGCGGGTCGGCTGCTAGCCAGGAACGCCTGTGGAGAGAGGGCTCTTTCTGGGCCTAGGCCGAGGCCCGATGGAACCCACAGCCTATCCCAAATGGGGTGTAGGCATCCAATATCCTGCTTCTGACAACCAGATATAGTGGGAAATTACCAATACGGAGTCAGGTAGAGATATAAGGGTATTTAATAGGGAAAACAGAGCGACCTAGCCAGCCGGCGTGGCAGCAGTCTGTATAGCAAGAAGCAAAGTGAAAGCAAAAGAGCAAGCGCAGTCACCCTACGTCCCCTGACCACGCCCTCGCAAGCTTGTGAGGGCGTGGTCAGGCAAACCTGTAGCCAGCCCCTAAGTAGGCGTGGCTACAGCTTCCTTTACATCAGACCTCACAGTAGAAGGAACAAACTGACTACTCAAGGTTCCCTGGGACCTTCACATGTATGCCATGGCACAAGTATGACTCACACTTATAGTACACACACAGGTTTATAATAATACATAATGTGAAATATAACTGACAAATCTGAGGAAATGTCCACATTGCCCAATATAATGTGATCTCTGTGAAAATTAAGATGACTTCTTTTTAATAATACTAAAATTCATTGCAAATTACAAAAGAGCCCAAGTGGCTAAATCAGTCTCAAAGGAAAAGGCTGAAACTGGAGGTGTAATAAGTTCCCATGCCAGAGAAGACAGTACTTTAAAATAACACTATAGGAAATGAACCAGCCTGACTCTGGCACAAAGTCAGACAGTCTCACCAACAGAACAAAGATCCCAGAAACAATCTACATGCTTAGAATCAGTTACTTTTCTACAAAGATATGTGAACATGGGGAAAAACCTACTCAGTGGATGATATTGGTACAACCGGATAAGCACATACCAATGAGTGAAATTCAAACCTGTCTCATACCACATATAAAAGCCAAGTCAGTAACCTTAGGGGTTGGCCACATTGGTGAACTTTTTGTTCTGCAAACATGAGGAACCAAGCCAAATCTTAGCTTCTGTTTCTTTTAAAAAGAAAACCCAGCAAATTTATGAACTCCAGACTCAGTGAGAGATCTGGTAGCAATCAATCAGTAAGTTAATTAATTTTACAAAGCTAAAGATCAGTTGAGGAAGACACCTGTTATTAATCCCTGGCATCCATGCACAGTTACACAGACACCTGTATGCATCACAGAGGTGTGTACTTGCATATGCGCACACATGCACTAGGGCACACACACACACACACACACACACACACACATACACACACACACACAAGGAAGAGAAGGGGGGCTGATTAAAGTAGACTATAGACTTATACTTAAGGAACAACAGAATGACCAGACAAGCTCTGAGAAGAAAGCTTTCAAGCACTGGTCTGAAAGATAGTGTTTGTTTATGGATCTGGGAGTGCAGATAACTGAAACAAAAACAGGGCAGTGGAATGAATGGAAGCCTCTGCATAGCCGAGGAAACAATGGCATTAAGAGACAGACTGTGTAACTGGACAAAATATTTTAAAACTATGGATCTGATAAGGCTTTATTATCTAATACATGAAAAGTTCAATTCAAGGTCAAGGAAACCTGTAACCCAATTCAAAATGGGCAGGAGCTAAAAACTTTGCAAAGGAGACATAAAGGTGACTACCAGGTAGTCACACACCTTTGTATAGCTTTGTCCCAAAGGTGAAAGATGCTGAGCAAAACAAGCCACTTAGAAAACCACAGCCCAAATACTGTGTGATTCTACTCTTCTGGAGTAGTTGAAGTGGGTCATAGAAAGTTGGCTGCAGAAGGGCTGCAAGGGAGAATTCATATTTGGGAGAATTTACATTTCCTGAGTATGGAGTTCCAGTCTTGCAAAATAAAGACATTCCAAGGGCTACCACACACAAGTATAACATGCTTTACATTGTCTAATTGTGCATTTCAAAGGTTGTTTTGGTGAGAGCCAGAGGTCTCTGTGTCTGTATCTGTTACTTGTGTATTTTCTTGGGCTCTTTTTTCCCACCTCTTTGTTTGTCTCGTCCTATTCCAATGTGCTTGTTTTTTGTTTTATCTTATTATGTTTATTATATAATTATTCCTTAGATGCCTATTTGTTTTCTAGTGAGAGATAGAAAGGGGCAGATCCAAATGGGAGGGAAGGTGGAGAGGAATTGGGAAGAATAGAGGGAAGGCAAATAATAATCAGGATATATTATATGGAAAAAGCCCTATTTTTATTTTTTCATTATTAATTTTTGTTTTTTTCTAGACAGGGCTTTTCTGTGTAGCTTTGGAGCCTATCCTGGCGCTCGCTCTGTAGACCAGGCTGGCCTTCAACTCACAGAGATCTGCCTGCCTCTGCCTCCCGAGTGCCGGGATTAAAGGCTCGTGCCACCAATGCCTGACAAGCCCTATTTTTAACAAGAGAAAAATTATGACTGTACTTTGATGTTAGATAACAGTATCAGGCATACAAGGGTTATTTCTAAAAACCAAAGGTACACGTCAGCAATGTGTCTGCCCATGTTTCTCCTTATGCTCCAGTAAATATAATGGAGTCCCATCTTAATTTACAATTTTAAAATCATTGTGACTAACAAGTGTTGTGGGATTTAAAAAAAAGTGTTAGATAAAGCATTAAACAAATGTCTTAAGACATTATGTTGGATTTGTCATTTTTCTTTAAGAAGACAAAGTTAGCTGTGCACTTGTAAGGACAAAATTTTGTGGCAGATGAAATCAAAATCAGAATGATTAGATACATCTTGGCGTGACAATATGAGTTGGTTCCTGGGTGAATTTCATTCTATTTTGCCTGACATCAAGATTTCAGTGTACATGGCTCATTAGTGCTTTGTAGGCACTTCTATAATGGCAATTTATTACACTTGCTGGTGACAGAAGCTGCCCTCTGAAGAATTGCTTTCTGACCTCCTCTTTCAACCCACAACACCTGCTGAATGGGTTGGCGTGCGCTTGCTTTTTGCTCAGTTCTCATACAGACACTAGGAGTTTTTCTGTGTGCTGGAGAGTAGTGCTGAAAAGCATTGGCAGGAAGGCTTTTGCAGCAGCCTGTCTGTCGAACTGCATGGATCAACAATTTCTCAATTAGAAGAAGATAGACGAGAAGATAAAGTATTTGGTGTCTGTGAAGCTTCAGCAGCAGCTGAAGAAGATTTGAGGAACATCTGGTCCAAATCTATTTCCTTTTAGGTAAGCACTCCCTTTTACAACCAGCATACACAAAGCATGAAATTGGCTTACCTCACCTCCCTGCAACAAGGAAGAGGCTTGAATTTATCACTCCTACGATGCAGGTATGCAATCAGTGGGGGTGTCATGAGGCATCGCCCTGAAGCCCCTCCAAGCATTTGGGCTATTCTCAAAGGTAACATTTGTCAGCAATATTGGGCCTTTTTAAAAGACTCTATCTGGTTTGTTGGTTTATAGACACACACACACACACACACACACACACACACACACACACATATATATATATCTGAGAACAAATAGAACTCAATTAGTGATGATTCTGGATTACCCTTTCAATGAAATTTATGTCTGAGCAGGGGATATTATTAATACTAAATTTCTCTTTAGGTCTTGAAATCAGTACTTTTCATACCTAACTCATTCTCTTGGATTACTAATTTAATAATGCCTGCCACTTTAGGCCATAAAGGCAAATTGTTTTTCCATTTCCAGCTTCATTTATGTGATCACAATAGCCTGAAACCAGAGAGCTGTGTTGTTGCTTTAATATGAAAAACTGTAGCTGACAGATTTCCTGATGCTCACTGATCAAACCAAGAACTAGTTGTTTCCTTAAGTGTGTACATAGTATGGGCAGGTGTGTATGGCTTCATAGTGGGGAACAAGCACACACACATATGCATGCATACATATGTTTGGAGGCCAGAAGTTAACCTCAGGTGTCCTTCCTCAGAATCCCTCCAATATGTTTCTTGTTTCTGTTTGTTTGTTTGTTTGTTTGTTTGAGACAGGCTCTCTCACTGGGACTCCAGGCTTGCAGATTAGTTTAGGCTAACTGGCTTGGTTAGCCATCTGTGGGAATCTCCTCAGTGTTTAGATCATGGGTGCGTGTCACCAGGTTATGCTTCTTTACCTGAGTGCTGAAGATCAAACCCCAGTCCTCCTAATGGCTCCTACAAGCACTTCACTAATTGCATTACTGCTGCAGTCTCTTGCTGTTTTTTTCTTTTTTTTGTGTGTGTATGAATGTGATACTAAAGGGGAGCTGAATCCAAATCAGATTCATTCAGTTCATGGGAAAATATTAACATGTAGGTCATTTCATGAAATGATGTTGCTTAGGATGTATGATGTTGTATTTAGATTATTATCCATGAAAGAATACATTGAAATCAACCTCAATTTATGGAATATACACCAGTCATATGTATTCTGTCACATCCGAAGTGCTCTCAATGGTCATCTATAATAAATATGCTTTCAAACTAATATACATGAAAGAAAAATATTCAAATGCAGGATATTCAATGGACTGATATACTTCCCACACACCCAAGCTATCCTTCAGTATAGTCATGCAAATCAGATAATTTACATGTATTTCTGTATTTTTTCCATTATCTTTAGGTCTTTAAATATTTTTGAGATTCAGCTATGGCTTCAAGTTTGGTTTTGTAATAAATATAGACTGTTATTTATATGAGGCTTTCTTTAATACAAAGGAAGAAATGTTTATTTTTCAAACTTTCTGCATTCTAGAAGTGGGGGGGAGTAGTTGTAGACCCCTACAGAATTAAAAGTAGTCCAGAAGCAAAGAAAGGCTTGGCACTTCCAAGGGAATTTCAGGAGACAGTTAAACTACCCTATTATCTTTAGGTATTCTGTACATTTTCATTAACATAATTAAGATCAAAACTATTGAAACAACCTGGAGCTTTAAGAAGTGGAACTAGAAAGGACAGGACTCATCTTTTCACCTTTGCATACACTGTACACAGTCAGGACACATGGTTCAGAACACACTGTTGATGTGTATTAGTCAATAACTGTCTTACCTTCTCATCCCCATAGGACCTGCTTATCGTGGGCCATCAGACCATTCATTAGCATTGCTCTGGAAGAGGACCAATCCAAGAAGAGGAGGGGAGATCAAATAATTAACTTTGCTATTATTATTTCTTTTTAAAATAAAGATGACTAAGAGATTCCTGATGACTTAGAAGAATGAAGTGTGGATTTTACAGTATCAGAGTGGTTTAGCAGTCTATGCTGAGAACTAATTAGAAGGTGGTCAGGCAACCTCAGACCTCTGGAGCACACATGAGTCCTGTCACTAGGCTCAGTAACTCTGGGGTTGGGCTTCTGGTCTCCAAGGCCTGCTGTATACAGAATGGCTTTCACAAAAGAAAATAAGAATGAATCCCTCTTTTACAGTTTAGGGAAGTTTAAATAATATTAAATAATGTTTCTTTTGTACAAGCATCTCTAAAATTATTTTTTCAGGATATATGCCAAAAGATAACTAGCTTTACATCTATAGTTTTGAAATTTGTTCACAAGTTTAACTTGAATAAAGAAGACACGTGTACATATGCAAGTTTAACTTAAATAAAGAATGAGTGTATAATGATACGTAAGTCAAACAGAAGATACTGCAAGAATTCCAACTCAAAATCAAGGAGCACAGCCACGAAGTTCTAAAGCATGTTGGTATGATGCGCTCTCACAGACCTTCTTTATTTTCTTTTCAAAGACACCTCAACAGAATCCTCCTAGTCCCTCCAGAAATGCCCGGTTGTTTTCTCAGTGTCAGAAAAGCTAAAAGAAATAACGGAACATTGGTTTGAAAGATGGAAACTAAGGGGCAGGATTAATTCAACCATGGAGGGAAAGAGGAAATCAAAAACATCTTTTAAGAAAGACCCTTTTAGGACTCCAAGAGCGAGGAAGCCAGATGGTACCTCTTTTAAGTATTTGACAAGGAACAACTCTCTGGACAGCCACTTTTGCTAAGTTTAGGAATAAAAGCAAAAGGTGTCCCCCTGCAGATTGCTGTATGTTTTGTTGGTGCTAAACCGCAGATGATGGCTTCCAAGCCTGGGCTGTCCTTGTTGGAGGGCATGATGCGCCATAGATTTTTATTTTCAAGAAACACACTCCCAAAGCTTGTGGCCTTCCAGACAGCAGCTGGCGCCGGGCAGAGGCATAGCCTCCGGCCTGAGAAGCTACTGCCTACCACTCCTGTCCACTCCTCTCAGCTAGCTCTGCTCTTGGCTGCGCATCCCTGGCAGTTCTGGCCAGTACCACAGCCTAAGCTTCCCGATTGGAGCAGACGCTGTTCCCTTCTGGAAGGACCGTGGGGGCTAGCAACTGGAGGTTGCTCTTCGGATTTTAGGCACCCAGAGCTGGTTTGAAGGAAGGGGGGACTAGGTTTGGAGAAGAGCCGGTGCCTCTTAAAACTCTTGGTGCCTAATATGAGTGTGATGGTGGCCAAATACAGCAGAGGGAGATTATCTCATTTTGAATATCCAGGACTTTTGGATGCGCCAGCGATGTCTGCAGCAACTGTCGATTTGGCAGCAGACTGGACTCGGTCAATTGCAATTCTTTCCCCACTTCAAGCTGACCTCCCAAGAGCTGTGCTCAGACTGTCCTCACAGCCTCCAGGTGGGAGGGAGTTGAGCGAGAGAGAATCAAAAGTCAGCTTGCTTTTGCTCTCCGCTGGTGGCAGATAAGCAGCTGGTTGGTCCTAAGCAGGTTGGTGTTGGAGGGGGAACGCCGGCACTGCTTAGCTTCTTTGCTGGCTTGGGGCGGAGGATGCTCAAAGGATTTGGAGGAAAAGGTTGGGAGTAGAGTTGTGTGGATTATTGGTGGAAGAACACGAAGTGAGGTGCCAGATGCTTCCCGAGCCACCGCCCGGCGCCCCTTGGAGAAAAGAGGGTGAAGAGGGCGTGGGGGCAGGGGGCGCCCTGCAGTGCAAGGAGCGCGTTGTGGCCAGGGGGCTGTCCCTTTAAGCGCTCCGGAGGGGCTGGGGCCAGAGGGCGGCGAGCGCGTTGCCATGGCACCAGGGCTGCGGGGGCTGCAGGACCGCTGGGATCGTTGGTCTCCAGTTGTCTCCGGCAATGCAGGGGCTGCGCAGCTCTTGGGCTACAGCGCCTGGGGTTGGATTGGCCGGTCACTACTAGCGCGCGCTCGCTGTTGCCTGTGCCGCCTGCTGGGGTCGAGCTGCTGCCGCGCCCTCCGCTGCAAGACACACTTCGCGGTCCTCGAGAGCGAGCCCGGCACTTGCAACTTCTGCCTAGCGAGCCCAACTTCTGCGCGGGATTCGGACTTGCAGATCCCGAGCAGCGCACCGCGCGCAGTTGGGGCGGTGGCCTCGCTGGCTTAGCCTCACTGTGATGACCTCCCCACTGTGGTTCTGGTGCTTCTGCGTCTGGGCCGCCGACCGCTGGCCGCCAGGAAGCGCCCTCCAGCTCCAGCCCGGCATGTAAGTGGCTCCCGCCAGCTCCGGAAAGCGTTCAGACAGCAGCTGAGGTCCGTGCGCCCCCGCCCTACCCAAGTGACACCACCGCAAAGGCAGAGACCAGGTCTCTCCCGGAAGCGATGGAGGGATGGGGTGCTGCCAGGCACTAGGCATGAGAACTTGAGGATGTCACTGATCCTCTATGGGGCGGGAACGTTATCACACACTAGACCTCAGGGAGCGCCACCGCCCAGAAGAACTACTGTCACTGAGGGAGGGTCCAGTACTTTCAACCTGATATTTTCCAAGCACCTGACACACTCCCCCCCCCACCCCGAGTTTGAGTGTATATTTCATAAAGGGGGTGTAACTGCTCACTTTCTACAAGGTCTTTGCACGAAACCCCGTCGAAAGGGAAATATCTTGACTTGTTTTTAGACTCCAATGTGTTTCTGCACATCCCCCCTCCTGCCCCCTTTTGGGGAGGTATGATGAAGTCCAAAGAATGGGCTGTTTCAAAGATCTGATGAGAGAGGCGAGGAGCCAGCAATGCATGGGTCAGTGGCTGAGGAGAGGTACTTGTGTGGTTAGTTGGACAGTTAGGAGGATGGGACACCGGGAGGGGGAATTCCTTCTGCATTAGAAATGGGTTAAGACTGTGAAATGTCTATTCTTGGTCACCATGCGGCGTGCAGGGAGGAGTTCTGAGAAGTCTAATATCCTTGTCTACTTAACTGGCTGGAGAAGTTTTTGCAAGGTCTTACTTTACATCAGTCTTCTGGAGAAAGCTGGCACTAACTCTGCTTTTCCTGTTCTGCTCCTGGGCAGTTATGAGCAGACATCAGAGCCCTTTGAACAGTTCTGCATTCCCTCTTCTTTGCTTTTCTGAAATATGAATATTATATCATAGAAAAAGTGGTTTAGAGAAATAACCCGAAGCCACTCATACCTTTTCCAAGCTTCACTTCTTCCTGTAAGAAAAATAGCGTTTGGGGTTCACAATACATTTCAATATTTCTTCCTCTGTGAAATTCAGTCAGCTATCTGGTATCGCACAAGTCACCAACTATGAACAGGGCCAGGGTGTCATTATATCTCATACTTTGACTACATAGTGACTAAATGTGATTTCTTCTGAAATTCGAGGAATTTCTGTGAGCTTGATTTCTCTGGAATTGGTAAGATTTGCATTATTTTTGAGGAGGTGTATTTAAACTCCTCTTTACCCCAGAAAACATCATTCTGGGTAGCCTATGCATGTGAAAACCTTTATCTTACAATGTTTTAGAGCAAACTTGTTTTAGCGGTATTACTGTTAAAGTGAACCCTGGGTTGCTTTGTCTTGTTCACCCATGAACACTGGACAAGCCCAGTGGGAAGACACACACCACTCTTATATGACAGTCTCTTTTCCATGTTGACTCTTTGGCCTGGAACAATGACATTGCAATAAAAAAAAAGAATTGTAGCTCATTTATATATCAGATGAGATGAAGTTGGATATTAAAACTAATATAAATTCTTGAAAGCTTTAATAGAGATATGTTTCCCAAGTAATTGCTAAAGTAACTTTGATGATTTTTAGTACTTTGTGGCAGGGTAAATCCAGTCATATTTGTTTGTAGTCCTCTCTGGTGCTGGAGTTCATTCATTAGGAACCACAGTAGGATCTATTGCCAGCTTTCTTTGCAATTCTTGGCATGTAGAATACAGCCACATATAGCATTTGGCTACCACACACCTGTCTATTTGTTAAATGTGAGAGAATTCTTCCTGAGATTGTTAATGACCTCTGAGGTCTATTACTATTGGAGGCAGTCTTCCGATGAGGCAAAGACCACTAGAAAATATTCCATCCTACTGACCCACACTTACAGGTCATCAGCGCAGTGAAGAATTGTATGTATTTTATCTTAGAGGACCAAGTGAAAACAGGGCCAGTTAACCAAAAGTCAGATTTACATACATGTTACATTTATGATTGTATTTCTTAGAAGAGAAACTCATTTAGAAAATTTATTAATGAGACAGAAGGTGTGTTCTGTGGATTTTCCTATTCTCATGACGATTGATCAGTCTGGTGGTTTTGTTTGATCACAATTTGGAAACTTTGACGACTAATGTGAGGCTGATTCAGAAAGTCAGCTGTCGGCTGAAGCACTCATTGTGTGAGCAGCTATCAAAAGCACAGCTAGCAGCCAACCCTTGGATTCTTACTTAGATACCAGATGACTTCTAGCTACTTTGCATTTACAAGTCCAATGAATGAGATGGGCAGTGCTTTCATGCCCACTAATGAGGAAGAGGTACGTGGCTAGGTTGAGATTTGCAGGGCTAGAACTGAACCCAGATACTTTCACTGCAGAGCTAGGGTTCTTCCTTTCCTTTCTTCTTTTTCTTTGTTTTTTAGAAGAAGTCACATGCAGCCCTTGCTAGATTTGATCTTACCCACTATGAAGCTGAAAGTGTCCTTGAACTCCTGATTTCCCTGCCTCCACCGCCCAAGTATTGAGATTACAAGCAGTCCTCTACCATTACATCACAACTAGTTCCAGAGTTGGGGTTTAACTATTCCAGAACAGCCTACGCTGTTTTTTATGTAGTTTGTTTTATTTTCCCCATGTCTTCTCAGTGAATTGAAGCTCATATTTTCAACCTAGAGGATGTGACCTCTTCTGGGTTGCAAGAAATCTGGGTTCTGTGGGCATCAGTGCTCCACTTGAGTGCTAATTGTCCCGCAATGTGCATGGAAGTCATGAATTTTCTCTGCCTACTGAAGACACTTAGTGAGAAATTCCTGACTGCTGCTTGGTGATGGCCTTAAGACTTTTTGTTTGTTTGTGCCTTGAACTCTGAGCAATCCTCCTGCCTCAGCCTCATGAGTGCTAGAATTGCAGGTGTGAGCCACATGTTGATGCCATTTTGATAAGGGGATATTGATGAGTTTTCTTATGTTAATGGTACTCTGTACATGTTTTTTAACAGGACTAAACATGAGGAGTAAATAAATTCTTCCCAGATCTTTGAGGCATCAAAGGACAAGTTGTTATATGTTTTATTAGAATGTAGCCTTTGTGATGCACCTTTGTGAACACTTGCATAATAATGAGATGAAAATAGTGAACATGGAGATGTAACTAGTCTTTCTCTGCCTGGCCAGCCAGCTCCCAAATAATGACACACGGAGACTTCATATGAATTTTGAAAAGTAGTCCTTAGCTTAGGCTTGTCCCACTAGCTATTGTAACTTAAATTAACTTGCTTTTATTAATCTACATTTTGCCATGGGACTTTTTCCCTTTTTATGAATTCTACACATACGACTCCCCGGGTCTCCATAGCATATATCTCCCACAAAACACATCCTTCTACTTCACCAAAACAGAAAAAGCCTGGACACTCAAAGCCCCTTCCTACTACTTGCGGTGTGTCTTGTTATCTTTTTCAGATGCCCTCCGATGATCTATGATTACTTTCTGTCACCTAATTGCTAACTCAGCCTCATGACCTAAGGTTAATTTTATTTAATTAATGCAAATTCAATCTTGGGGTTCACAGTATGATTGAATATCCCCTGACATAGAAGTACTGAGAGATCAAGGTCGAATTAAGATAGAGCTAGCTGCCTAAGTTATTGGACGTTTGGGGTATTTATGTTTGTCTAATACCTGGGTGGGGAGACTTGATGAAGGCAAGGTCAATGTGTGACCAAGAAGTCTCCTAAACTGTATGGAATATCTCATATCCATGCTCTAATATGGGCATCTCACATAGACAGTTCTGACATAGAATTCAAAACATGGCACATAGACTTAACATCCACATGTGTTAGAGGCTTTGCTGTGCAGTGAGAAAACACCTATATAAATAGTAAAGGCAGAAGTGTTTGCCTGGCTCATAGTGTCTGAATTTTCAGTTCATGATTGGTTTGCTTTGCCATTTGTAGGCTGTGATGAGACAGAACACCATGGTTGATGGTGTGGTAGAACAAAGTCACTCAAATTAGTGTGGACAAAAAGAAGGGAGAGGACTAGCGTGGGGACTAGCTATATTTGTCCAGGGTGTGCCCTATGACCTACTTCCTTCAACTAGATCTTCTCCCATTGATGCCATTAAATTGGGATTTTATCAGGGATTTAGCTATTGACTAGGTCATTGTCCTTAGGTGCCAATCACTTCTCTAAATGTTCCCCACTGAGCACTGCAATTCAAAAACCTTTTGAGAGGACCTTTCATGTACAAACCATAATGCAATCTCTCTCTATTACAGACTTGTGCAGAAATTTGGTTCAGACTTTTACAGTTGATGTGATGGTAGAATGTCCTCCTGGATGCTGTGAATATATGTTTTTTCTTATTGGTTGATGAATAAAGGTGTTTGGGCCAATTGACAGGCAGAATTTAACCAGGTGGTTAGAAAAAGGGAATAGGTGGAGTGGAGGAGACACCATGTAGCTAGGAAGCTAGACACCAGGAAGCTAGGACTCCCAGGCATTCTCTGATAAGCCAAAACCATGTGGAGATACACAGATTAATAGAAATGGGTTAATAATTAAGAGAGAGGTAGCCAATAAGAAGTCATAGCCATCAGCCAAACAGTTTATAATTAATATAAACCTCTGTGTGTTTATTTGGAACTAAATAGCTGAAGGACCGGGTGGGACAGAAACTTCCATGGACACTGATGTGGAAATCTAAAGTCAAAATGGGAGGGGATGGAAATTAAGGAATATAGAACCTGGCTGAAGTTTCATGGCCTAGGAGCCGTGGGGTCACCTTTGATTCTAGTCTCTAGAGTTCTGTTTCTATTACCATGCTCCCTGGTGGTCGATCCACTATTTTCATCTCTATTCAGTATGTTCAAACTATATCCACTCTAATCTTTCTACAAGATCTAAATCTGTTTACTTATATTTAGCAATAGTTGTTCTTTGTGCCATACCACCAACTGGATCCAGACATTTGCCTTACAGCTTTAGCAATCCATGCTTTATTGGTAATATTGATATTATGCACATGGTTCCTGTCCTCGGTTTCAGAATCCCCATGTTTAACTTTCTTCTGTTGTCCCTCACCCTGCTCAAGGCATTCTTGCTTTACTGTTTCAGAGTCTTCCTGGTGTGTTTTCTCTACATCCTCTCTTCTTTATTTGTGGCTTTTTCCTTTCCATCCACAAATATTTTTCTACTTGTTTGCATTCTGTCTTGTCAGTTGACATGTCTTGACCCTGACTCTTTGCCTTACCTATAATGTCTTAGAGTTTATTAATGCTTCTTTATCATTCTTCCCTGCCCCTCTTCTCTGTCTCCATTTCTTCTTCCCTCCCCTCCCTATTTCTCTCTGCCCTCACTCTTTCTTTCTTTCTTTCTTTCTTTCTTTCTTTCCTTCTGTGTGTATACATGTATGCTCATGAGTTTGTAGCCCACAAGATAACTTTGGGTATCTCTTATCATTTGGTACCTTAATTAAAAAATAATAATAATGTTATCATGATGATTTCACAAATAACAAACACTGTATGGAGAAGTTAACACAGATACTCAAACATTTGCCCTGTCTGAAGCTCTTTCCATCTCAATGGATGTCCATACAGTTAGAATGGCCACTCTGAATCTCTGTGGCTTCATTTAGGGCTTTATACTTTTACTGTCAATTACATATTCATGCACTTATCTGCCATAAACAGAAAAACCTACAACAATTTCTTTGTATCCCATTCATGAATCATGTGTGTCCTTCACCTGCATTCTGTCCTTCCTCATCTGCTAAAGACACTCATGCTTCTTTATTGTAATCACAATTGTTTACATACACACATGTATGTATATACAAGTGTAGCTAGGGTCTGCATATTCAATAGAACATTTTTTTTCTTTCTGAGACTCGGTGCACACTCTCTAAATCCATCATTATTTTTAAATTAGCTATTTCATTATTCTTAACAGTTGAATAATATTCCATTTAGAACACTTTCCAGATTTTATTAACTAATTATCTGTTGATGACATCAAAGTTGGCTCTGTTTCTTTGATATCGTAAATACAGAAACAATAAACACAAATATGTAAATATCTTTATGGTAGGTGTGGTGATTTGAAAGAAAATGCCTCGAAAAGGGATTGGCACTACTAAGAGGTGTGGCTTTGTTGGAGTGGGTGTGGACTTGTTGGAGGAAGTGTGTCACTGTGGGGGTAGGCTTTGAGGTTTCCTAAGCTTAAAATACTACACAGTTAGTCAACTTCCTGTTGTATCTGTATCAAGATGTAGGACTCTCAGCTCCAGCACCACATCTGCCTGCAAACAGCCATGATGATAATGGACTGAATCTCCAAAACTGTAAGCAAGTCCCCTCAATTAAATGTTTTTCATTTATGAGTTGTCTTGGTAATGGTGTCTCTACACAACAATAGAAAACCCTAACTATGATAGTAGGGAATGGAGTTCTCTGGGTATGTGCCCAGGAATAGAACAATTGGGTCATGTGGTAGTTATGTTTTAAATTTTTAAGGAAACCCATACCAATTTTCACAGGGATGGTGTGCTGTAATGTTTTATGTCAACTTGACAGAAGATAAAGTCATTTGAGAGGAGGAAACTTCAATTAAGCTGTGAGTTCAATTCATTAGACCATTTGTTGGTTGGCAGTTTTATTTGCTATCTACTTTCTGCAGTTATTTGTAACATGTATTAGTTCTTTTCTGAAGTGTAGCTGGTAATGATTTTCTTTCATTCTGTGGGCTCTGTGCTCTGACGATGGTATCCTTTAGTGAACAAAAGAATTTTAATTTCATGTTGCCCCATCTTTTGATAACTGGTACTGATTTCTGCACTACGGAAGTTCTGTTCAGAAAATTCTTGCCTGCTCCAGAGCCTTCAAGAATATTCCTTATATTTTCATCTAGAAGTTTCAGTATTTCAGGTTTTAAATTAAGATATTTTATCCATTTTGATTGTTTTTTTCTACAAGGTAAAAGATATATCAATTTCATTCTTCTGTAAGTGAATATCCAGCTTTGTGTACTATCTTTTCTAATGTATATTTTTTCCCTTTGTCAAAAGTTAGGTAGGCATAGTTTTTTTTTTCTTTTCTTCTTCTTCTTCTTTTTTTTTTATTTGAAACAAGATCTCTCACCCAAATTGGAGGCTCACCAAGATGATAGGCACGAGCTGCTTTTTGCTGCTTTTATATGACACTGGGGACTGATCTCAGGCCCTCATGCTTGCATAGCAAGCACTTTGCCTCTGAGACACCTTCCCAGAACTTGCTTTGTGTGTCTGTTTTTGTAATTTATCAATTAGTTCATTGCAGACTGGTCTCCTCTGCTGCCAATCCTTCTCAGATCCCGTCCTCTTTGAATGTACTCATATCCACTTTTTGGAGCACGTGACATTGACAGGCTTTACTTTTGCCTGTTCCCCTGTATTCCCAGCATCATCTACAGGTTCCCTCCTCCCCTGGCCATGTCATTTCTCCTACATTTCTTCCTATTAGCTCCCAGCATTCACTCTATTCTCATATGGCTCCTATCTCCACAGCTAGCTGCAGCCTCTGTGGAACTAAACTTGAGTTTGGAGCTCGATGCTGATCTTCTCCATGGGGTTCAGCTCACAATGCCACAGGTCATCTCTTCTCATTTCTGCTCCTATCTTTTCAGATACTTTGACTAGTCCTCCTTTATTATATTATTTTCTCCTGAAAACTTTCTTTAAAATTACTTTTATTCTAATTTATTTTCTTGTTATTTACGTACTTAAGGTGCCATGATTGTAGCATGCTTTTTCTATGGCAACTTATGAGTAATTCAAGTTTTATATTTCTGTCAGTTGCTAAATCCTATAAAGAGCAGCATTGAAATACCCTGTGTGCAGTTCTCATTCCTGTTTTCACATGTAGCCCAACTGGCTGCCTGTCGACACACAGAATTGTGGTCAACCTATGGTCTTTTGTACACTTTAAATTTTTGTTATATATAATATTTAATTAAAATTAGATTTGCTTTAATTGATACATACTGGGTATACTTGAGAATCACTGTGCAATATTTGTCATTTGTATATGACATTGTGTGATGATTAAACTCAAATACACTTACGTCTATAGCCATTTACCTTAAGTGTGTGTGAGTTTTTGTGTGTGTGTGTGTGTGTGTGTGTGTGTGTGTGTGTGTGTGTGTGTGTGTGTGCATGCGCCTGTGCGCGTGCTCATGTGCACGTGTGCGACTCTGTGCTAGTGCATGTACCTGCCAGAGAACAACCTTGAATATCATTCCTCAGGCATTGCCTGTCTTATTTATTTATTTTAAAGATAGTGTTTCTCCATAGCCTGGAATTTGCCAAGTAGGTGGCTGGCTAATCAACGAGCCTCCAGGATCCATCTGTATTTGCCCAGCACTGGGATTACAAACACATACCACCATACCTGGCTCCTCCCCCCTTTTGTGGGTTCTATAGAGGCAAGCACTTTATTCAGATATCCTGACCCATTACTTTTTACATTTAAAATCTTTTCTTTTAGCCTTAACTATATACAATGCATGTGTAGCAAATTATTATAATTTATACTTGCCATGACCCTGGCTAGGGGTGGCAAGGGAGTTTAGAAAAAGACAGACATAGGGAAACATACTGAAGTGGGATCAGTGGGATTCTCTAACCACTGCAGCCACCATCTGGAAACCCCTCATGTTTATTAGGTCCAACACAGGGGGAGAGGTTAGCTAGTCTGGGGAGGAGGTCTCTGCAGGCAGCTATCTCAGACTGTAAACATCCTAGAAGAGGAAGTTGCACTTACTAGTCTGTGTACACACTGACTAATTGTTCATAAACATTTATCCCTGGGATTCCCAAGGAAGTCTTTCATCCCTCTTGAGCCTGGCCTGTATGGGGAATGGTTTTGCCAATATACCATGGGCCAGTTGGTCTTGGAATCCTCTAGATTTATGCTCATGCTGAAACACACATTCATGCAGGACTTCACTCACTCCGGGCCTCCTCTGCCCCCACCTACACTCTCACTATGAAGTAATAGAACAGAATATTTTGCTTCTTCTGTTTGTACTTAGAACTTATTGTCAACTCTACATTGTCCTTCTCCTTGTCCCTCCTCCCTTCAGCTATGATCATTACCATGACATGGTAAATGTCCATGAAAACAACACTTTAATTTCCACATATGAGTGAGGATCAAGGAGAATCTGTAATTCTGTGCCTGGATTATTTCACTAACATAATGATCTTTAGTCCCAGCCACATTGTTGCAAATGAGAGGTTTCATTTTCTTTTCAATGGTGGAATGAGAAATAATGTGGGTATTAATACATATACACTTACATATGCATGTGTGTTCCCCCACTCCCCCACTTTCCAGTTATATATGTATATATACACATATATGTGAAATATATATATATATATATATATATATATATATATATATATTTCAGAAAAGTGAGCCTTTAGCAACTGTTTCCTTTCATTAAAAGCAGATTATTGTAACATTCTTAGGTATTTGTTATGTGCCGGCAACAAATTATGTTCTTTATGTATTTTAGCTCTTAGTCCCCACAAAAACCCTATCTGAAGATGACTGTAGAGTTTATATTTTACTATAAAGAAGCTGATATTCTAATTAGTTATGTTTTTCTAAGGAAACTATATATAAGGATATGCTCCATAGAATGTTCGTATAGTTAATTCAGAAAGAGTTAGGACTCTAAACTAGGCTGGATCTAAAATGAGGCTCCTAATTACCTTACTGTACTCAGGGTCTTTTATTCTGGCATCATTCAATTTCATAAACATTTATTAAACACTTGGCTTTTAGTTACCAAGAGAAGACAGATTGCTCAGTCAAGGCATTCTCCATCAGTCCTTCAATGCAGACACCGTGAGTTGAGTGTCTGCATCACTGACCTCCTCTAGTCAGATCCCCTCAGTTCTGTGGGAACAGCAAGATGCAGCCCAGAAGGATGCACTGCACAGAGTTCAAGCTGAGAACTCTGCAACTTAAGAGAGCATCAGGCCTTGAAAGGAGCCTGTTCCCGAACTGGCAAACCCTTATTCAGGAGGAAAATAGTTTTTGTTCTAAGGCTCAGGAGAACTGTGTCCCCAGCTCTAGCAGGAGATGTCCCATCCTTCTCCTGAGACTGTTTATTGTATAAACAGACTTCCAGAAAGTCAGCAAGCTGTCAATGGCATTAATCGTTTTTGTTATTATTATTTTAGTACCAGGAATGGAGTCCAGGGCTCCAGTGTCATGTAGGTGAGCCAGGTGTTCTTGCACTGAGCTCCACCTGTCTACATCTCTAGGCTGTTGCTTTAAGGGAAGTACTAGACACCTGGAAAAGCATCTCTCAGCACTCCTAACGTTCACTTCCATGTCTTAGCAGCACAGGTTTTACTAAGGTATAAGCCTAGTTTTTTTCTCCATTGAATCCAGCCCTTGTGATCTGAGCATGTTCACATTGGAACTAGATGAGAATGGATTTAGTAAACTTGCCCCAGTGCTCCTGCCCAAACTCCAGTGTTAGTCTTTTTCCTGTTTTTGTTTTTTACTTGGATACTGAAGTTGTATCACTCACTTGGTTCCTTTGTGCAGTTGGTTTTTCTGTTCATACTAGTTTATTCAACAAACATTTGTTAGAGTCAAGTAAGATCTTGAGGGACACGAACAAGCAAATCAAAGACTACCCACATATGCTTCCAGCCCAGCTGGGAGAAGGAAAGAGGGTGGGGCTCTCAAAAAGAACTCCAGGAGTTGATTGACCTTCAGGCTTCTGGATTAAAGGTGCACTGCACTGGGTAGTAAGATGCTGGCCTGATGGTTGTGTCAAATGGATGAGTAAAAGAAATGGAGGCAAGAACTTCCCTTATGAAAACATTAAGATAATTTTCCTGATAGTACATCTGGGGGCAGCAAACTGTAGAGAGCTATAGGGGGAGACTAGGTCAGCTTAGATGGACAGCTCAGGAAGGCTTTGAACACTATGGAAGGACAGGGACCAGTGTGCATTGGCTCTAAGTGAACATTTGTTCTGATCTGCTGCCTGGCTCAGCTTCAGAATCGCATGGCCAGGAAGACACAGACTGCAAACAGAAGCCTAATTGAGTCACATTTGCATCTGGAGAGAGGAATGCCTTGGAAGTGATCCAAAGGCAGGGAGTCCCACCAGGAGCTTCTAGAGAGAAGTGGGGTGCTAAAAACAGGGACTGTCGCTGAAGATGAAAAGGGTAGCCTGGAAGGACTAGCATCAAGAGGAGTTAGTTCATGGAAGTGTTAGCCAATGGAGAAATACTTTAAGGAAACTGGGAACACTGGAAACAAGAGGAGAGAGGAGCCTCATGGGAGAAGAGGTGTTCTCAAGTGATCAGGTGGGTCTGTGTACCTGCGGACCAAGGGGTGGACTCCTGGAGAAAATTGGAGGAGAGGAGTCAGGAGTGTGGTTTGGTCTCAAGCCACAGCTTGATGTTGATTTGCAGAGACAGGTGAGGAGAAAACATCAACAAGAAAGGAAACCCAGACATTCTGACAGACAGTGGGCAGGGGAAAGAGTCTACCAGGGAAGTTAAGAAACTATTGAGAAGGCCTCAGAGAAGTTGTGTAAAGTAGGAACTTGGAAAATGGACGGCAAGGGCCACTGTTGGACAGGGAGACTCAGAACTGCCCACACAGACCCAGTAGAAGGGCATTGGTCTAGTGGAGAATGTAGCTCCCACAGGTATGGTCATGGTGGCTAGAAGGAGAAGCTCACTAGAAGAGGAGGTGCTCTTGTAGAGCACCTCCTGTGCATCTTTCTTGACCAAGCATTCACCCTCTAGCTGCCATTTTTCTCCACCCATTAGTCCCCTGGTTAGAAGTTTCAGCAAAGAGAGAGCCCTTTCATACTACTCCAGCAGAACTTGTCAGTCCACAGCCATCAAGTTGTTCTCCTTACATGTGCAGAGATTATCAATGTGGGTAAGTAGTCTCTAGGAGACTTATCAGTAAGTATTATTTCAGGATACTTAGATACCATGAAGGAGGTAGGGGAGAGCATTACTGATACTAGAAAGGGAGAAGCCAAATTCACTAGAGGAAGATGTGGAAGTCATCATGTTAGCATTGGAAGGTGAAATGGGATGGGGTTAGATGAACAGTCACTGAATCAAGTGGGAAGAACATGCAGGACAAGGTGTTGATGCCTGTGGAAGGGAAATACCTCTGGGGGACCATGTACTACATAGTGACTAGTATCCTTATCTTTATCCCTATGCACATGCAATTCTATTTCTGCCAGCATATCCCAGGGATCCTAAATGCACTTCCTAGTTATGGCCCAGGAGCCTTTGCTGTAGATGAACTTTAGGACTGCCTTCATCTCTTCCAGGACAAGTGCTAATGTCCAGCAAAAAAGTTATCCATTTCAGAAATGATTCAGGACTTGGAGATGGGGATTAATG
The DNA here is from genome assembly GCF_003668045.3 of Cricetulus griseus. Classification (NCBI taxonomy): domain Eukaryota; kingdom Metazoa; phylum Chordata; class Mammalia; order Rodentia; family Cricetidae; genus Cricetulus; species Cricetulus griseus. Next base: position 117,751,786 of record NW_023276806.1, read on the forward strand.
GTGCCTCTGCCTGTCCCAGCCGTGTAAACTGACATTTTATTTGTTGTAGACGCCTGGAGAGTCCTAACTTGTTTAAACAACAACAGACCCCTACACCTCTGTGTGGTAGCCATGTGGTAATGATGAGGACATGCTTGGGATTTTTAAGGATGTTTCCAGGCAACTCTGTGAATCAGTTCTTTGCGTATAAATTATGTGGCTTGTCAACTTATGATCTGGAAAATGTTTTCTGTCACTCTGCCATGGATAGTTTTTGCTGGTGTTTAATGTTCCTTCTCATTGATACGGTTAATTAGGAATTGACAGTAGTTCTGAGTTTTAGTGTGTTTTGCTCTCAAGGGAAGAGGCAGTCCCAGGAGACTTCAGCTCTCATTTTTTGAATTAAGAAAAGAAGGATTTAGTGTAGTGGAAGCTGAGGAGCAAAAATCAACCTGTTTGAATAGTTTTTGCTTCTGGCCTCGAAGCTGCAAGCCCCATATGCTTTGTCATACTGTGAAGGGTGTAGTTTATGAAGAGAGGTACATGTAAGGATCACATGTACAGCTAGGTGTGTGTGACTAAGAAAATACACTGTTTACTTGAAATCTGCTAATGGGGTGGCTATTACTTGTCCTCACACACATGTGCACAGTATGACCAGGTGAGATGACAGATGATGGTGGCAATCATTTCACAGTAAATACTTACTTCAAATCATCACACTATGCACCATAAACATATACAGTTTTATTTGTCAACATGCCTCAGTGTGAGCTGCAAAGAAGTCAATGTTAATAAAATAATAGTCAAAATTTATTATTTATTTATGCAGTTCAAACAAATTTTGATTAGCTTAGCTATGAAAGTCCAAAAGATAAGAAAATAATTCTCAGCATGAATAAACCAGGGATGTATCTTGACATCAAAAATTTATTTTCCAATGCATTTCCCACTTATGCTGAGAAGCACTTCCTATCTTCTGAACTTTTGAACTCTCTATGTATTGGATGAGAAAAAAAATGAACTGGGGCTTCCTTTAAATATGCTGCAATGCTAAATGCGCAAGAAAACAAGTAGGCACTCAAGACTCAAGGCACATTGGCCAATTATGTGATAGCAGAGTAGCTTTAGGGCTATTATGCAGTACTGGAAAGAATTTTTATATAGGAACTACAGTAGGCACCAGCCGTACCATCATACAGATGTGGTATCTGCATGTCTTATAAAGCAAATTTTACTTGAATTCAACTGACAGCTAAGAAGTGTGAGCCAGGAAACAACTCAGTCAGCAGTCTTTGACTTTCATAAATCTATTTACAGGAGAGGCTCCATTAACATTTTAATTGTTTCACTGCTAAACTTGCTCTAGCTGCCACTTTAAAGGGCTCAGGTTCATTAAAATTTAAGGGACCAGAGACTTTATGTTCTATTCTAATGACCCAGAGGTGGTTGCAAAGGCTCTAAATATTTTTTTCTTTGCTTCATTGAACTACTGAGGGATTCTATCTAGTAACTAGATGTACTTAAAAGTAGGACGTTGTATTGCTTCCTTTCAGTCTCATCAGAAAGCTCTCTCTATGTATGTCTTTTCTCTCATGTGAATACCAGGGTCTCTTAAGGAACATTTATTCCATGGCCCATTTTCCTCTCTTCTCCTCCCCTCCCTTCCCCTCTCCTCCCTTAGCCTTCCCTCCCTTTCTCTCCCCTCCCCTTCAGGTGCACATCCTTGCATATGCACAGAGACCATAGGTCAACCTTGAGTACTGTTCTTTAGTTACTCTTCACCTCACTTGTTGAAACAGATTCTCTCCTAGATTTTTTCTTACTGATTAGGCTAGGCTTTTACCAGTCTTTTTATTTTGGGCCACCAATCAGCTCTCAAATCATGGCACAGAGATTTATTATTAGTTTTTTTTTTTTTATGCTTGTCCCAGCTTAGGCATGTTTCTAGCTAGCTCTTTTAACTTAAATTAACCTGTTCCTCTTTATTTACCTTTTGCCTCAGAGCTTATTACCTTTCTTACTGTTGTATATCTGACTTCCATTGCGTCTCTATATCTGTTGGCTGGTGTCTGCCTGGTATCTTGCTCTGAGAGTGTCCCTCATTCTCTCCTCCTTCTTTTCTCCTTCTCCCTTTCCTTTTCTTTATAGATTTCTCCTCCTATTTAGTGTCTGCCTTCCAGCTCTATTTGCCCTTTCTCTGCCCAGCTCTTAATTAGACCAATCAGGTGACTTAGGCAGGCAAGGTGAAACAAAAGCAACAGATCTTTACATAATTCACCACAATGCAACATAAATAAATGTAACTAACACATCTTTACACAGTTAAGTAATATTCTGCACCATAAATAAACATAACACATCTTTACATAATTAAAATAATATTCTATAACATAGTCTGACTGTCCAGGGGCCTACAGATACTTTGTTCTTTGCCCCTTTAGCATTGGGATTACAGACATGTGCTACCTGCTTCTTTTGTGGGCACTGGGAAATCATACTCAGGAACTCATGCTTGAGCATCAAACACTTTATAGACTTAAGCATCACTCCAAGCCCTTTCCCACAGCATTTCTCCAGCTAGATTCCAATTTTATCTAGGGTTAACTGTAACCATAAGCTTGTTTGTAACTAAAGATACAGTCTATGTTGTCTTAAGCTTCTCTATCTCTAGTTTTGTTTTCTTCAACAAAAATATCAACCCTAAGCTTAAATCAACTCCAACTTTCCGTAACAGACTTGTGACTGCTGTACAAGAGCAGTGGAACCAGGACATATCCTGTGAGATCTAGCCTTTCATTTGTCTTTGAAAACTTCAATGTATGTTCCAGGATGGTAGTAGTTCTGAGTTTTGAGGATTAACTAGTCTTAAAACATTCTGCTAAGGTGCTCTGTTAAGTATAATTATTGAGTGCCATATACTGTGTGTGCATGGGACACCACTGTGTTGGACCCCCATTGATGTGAAGCCTCATGTGAAGAGCCTAAGTACCATTTCTTCTCTAAAGAACCTTTCCCATTGGCAATAATGAAACCCAATGGTACAGAAAGAGCACACGATTTGACTTTTGTGGGGAGACTGAGCCGGAAAGGAGTGATGAATAATGTCAGTGGACCCTCAGATCTTCCCCCACGTAAACCGCATCAGAAAGCAGTGAGACTTCATAGCATCTTGGAATCAGTTGCAATTTTTATGCTACAGTTTGATTGTGATGTTGAGGTTGACAAGAATAAACACATAGGTAACAGAGAAATAGTAACTGAGAGTGGGGGGTCACTTATAATCACTTAGAAATTACATGTTTTCTATGCATTTCTGAGCCTGAAGAATGAAGATGAGTGTTTGCATGACTCTTTCCAGAAGAAATTCTGGTGGGTTTTGCCCATAGTTTGCGGTGAATTTCCAAATGTTCTGTTTTGAAACTTTTTGATGCTCATCCAGAAGGTTATAGATGTTGGTAATGAAGGTTGATGAGGGCAGACTGAAGTTTCTTACATCAAGAGGGTACCCTTATGGCACAGTCATCATTAGATGATTTTGTAATTTGTTTTGGCTCAGGGGTCACATTTGTGTTGACTATCTGTATCATTGTGTGACAGACTTTGAGACTATTTTCTTCCTGCAAAAGAGCACTCCATCATGAGGAGTTGAGAAAGCCTTAGGAAAATGTGGTTTGTTTACATGGGCATGCCAAGGACCCCAGTGCCCAGGGACATAGCAAAGCCTTCCCTAGGTGAGGCTCAGAAGGATGCAAAACACTTTTTATTTTTGTCTTGTGAGTGTGAATGTTGACAGCATATGCAAACTATCAACCTCCAGCTTCCTCCTCTGGGATGACTGAAGCCTGAGACTGCTCCCCTAGAGAACCCCTACCAGAATCTGCTAAACCTTCCTCATTTAGCTGTGAGTTTATAGTAATAAACCCACCCCCGTATTTGTATTCATATTCAGCTGTGTATAGGGAACTCATCTCCCTGATGCAGACATATAAGGTAAACTCAACTGAGGTTCTGGGTTGCTGCTGTTGCTCTTGATACATCTCCCTAAGAGTGCATGAACTATCCAAACCTAGCTATTCTCTCTCTCTTCCCCCTCCCTCACTCTGTTTCTTCTTAGTCAGTGTCTTAGTTATTGCTGTGACAAAACACTATGACTAAGGCAACTTAGAAGAGGAAGAACTTAACTGTGGGCTCACTTGCAGTTTCAGAGAGTTAGTCTGTGATCATCATGGAGCAGAGCATGGCAGCTTAAGGCAGGCATGGCGCTGGGACAGTAGCGCCACATCTGAGCTATAGGCAGCAGACAGAGAGTTCAAAACAGAGACTTTTGAAATCTCAAAGCCCACCTGCCTCCATGTGTGACACACCTCCTCCAACAAGGCCAGTCTTCCTAGTCCTTCTCCAATAGCCTGGACTAAACATTCAACTATGTGAGCTTCTGGGGGACATTCCTACCCATGCCACCACAGCCAGGTCTTTAGAATCAAGTCATGCTGGATACAGGCAATCTGCACTTTAAATTTTATACTTGGTTTCTCTCTTCTCCCAGTCCCTGACAGCCATCATTTTAGTTTCTGTTTTTTCTTTTTAGTTATATCCAACCTGAAACCTTTTTTTTCTTTTTTCTTTTTTTCTTTTTAATTACTCATATTTACATATCCATCTCACCCATTCCCTCACCTTCCCATCCTCCCATGTTCCCCACCCAACCCACTCCAACCCACCCCCTTACTCCTCCCCAGGGATAGTGAGGCCCTCCACCAAGAACCTTCAAAGTCTGTCATATTGTTTTGGGGAGGGCCTAGGCCCTCCTTGTTGTATCTGGCTTGCAATAGTATCCCTCAATAGGGAATGGGCTCCCAAAGTCCATTTGTGCTCTAGGGATAAAGACTAGCTCCGCTGTTAGAGGACCCGTAGACTCTCTTGGACTGCTAGCTGGTACCCACATTCAGAGGGCTTGATTTGGTCCAATGCCATTTCTCCAGCTTTATGACAAGGGTCTCCATTCTATCAGTAGGCCAGGTCCCCTGTTTCTGCAGGTCTCTCCAGCCCCGTCTTTGCTCCTTTGCTCAACCCTCCTCCCTCTCCACAACTGAATTCCAGTAGTGTGGTTCAGTGCTTAGCTCTGGGTGTCTGCTTTTGCTTCGAACAGCAACTGGATGAAGACTCTTCTTCCTCTCCCTGCCCCTGGGCTCCAATTTAGTCAGGGATTCTTGTCCTCATCCCCTTTTCAAGGGACTATGCAATCTTCTCTTGGGGTTCTCCTTGTTTCCTAGCTCCTCTGGCAGTGTGGATTGTAGGCTAGTGATCCTTTGCTCTATGTCTAAAAATCAAAAATGAGTGAGTACATACCATGTTTACCTTTTTGTGATTGGGTTGCCTCCCTGAGAATGGTTTCTTCTAGTTCCATCCATATGCCTGTGAATTTCAAGATTCCATTGTTGTTTTCTGCTGAGTAGTACTTCACTGTGTAAATATACCACATTTTCTCTAACCGTTCTTCAGTTGAGGGGCATCTAGGTTGTTACAACTGGCTATTACAAATAATGCTGCTATGAACATAGTTGAACATGTGTCCTTATTGGATGAGTGTGCATTCTTTGGGTATATGTCCAACAGAGGGATTGCTGGATCTTTAGGTAGACTGACTTCCATTTTCCTGAGGAACCGCCATACTGCTTTCGGAAGTGATGGTACAAGTTTGCACTCCCACCAGCAATGGAGGAGAGTTCCTCTTTCTCTACATCCTCTCCAGCATAGATTGTCATTGGTGTTATGATTTTAACCATTCTTACAGGAGTAAGATGGTATCTCAGTGTGGTTTTGAGTTGCATTTCCCTGATGGCTCAGGATGTTGAGCACTTTCTCAAGTGTCTTTCAATCATTTTGGATTCTTCTGCTAAGAATTCTCTATTTAGTTCTGCACTCCATCTTTTAATTGCATTGTTTGGTGTTTTGGTGGCTAACTTCTTGAGTTCATTATACATTTTGGTGATCAGCCCTCTGTCAGATGTGGAATTGGTGAATATCTTTTCCCATTCTGTGGGATGGCATTTTGTCTTGATCTTTATGAATTTAGCCACCATATAAGTGGAATCATACAGTGGTTGTACTTGTAGCCTTATGTCTAGGGGCTCATGTATGTTGTAGCATGTGGTAAGATTGCCTTCCTTTTTCCTAAGCTGGATAAAATTCTTTAGAATGAAACTCCTGCATTTGCCTTATTGTCTCTATCAACTGTGGATGGACATTTGGGTTCCTTACAACTCTTGGTTGTGAGCAGTGCTGCTGTCAGTGGGGACATGTAAGAATCTCCTCCATATCCTGCTTCTATTTCGCCTTTAGCTCTCTTGGATGCATGATCAGAAGCAGGATTGCTGGATCATACAGTATCTCTACTGTTGATCTTTGCTGAAACCCAAGCTGTTTCTCATTGCAACTATATCATTTCACATTCTCACAAAAATATACAACTTTTCAATCTCTCTATATCCTTATATTGATCATTAAATTGTTAAATAACTGAGCATGTATATATTTATGATACATACCTTGATGTCTTGAGATATGTAGTCAGATATTGTTTAGGCAGCCATATTTTTGAGGTATCATGGGTGTAACTTCTAGTCATTTCTGTGATACACAATCTCTTATCAGACACATCCCAGTCATCTGGCTATTACATCTTTTTGCTCTCTCTTTCTCAATGTTCCTTGAGACACAGGTGCAGGAATTTTGTTGTGGTTTTATCTGTCGGTTGATCTCTGCATTTGACCAGTTGTAGTTTTCTGTAATAGTTTCTATTTGCTTCAGAGAGAAGTTTCCTTGATGAAGATTGACATCTACATTTCTCTGTGGATATAAGAAATATATTTGGAGAAAGAAAGGGGGAGAATAGGAGGGTAGGGGAGGACAAGATTGAGTCGGGGAAGAATAAAGGAAAGTTAAAAAAAAGAGATACCATAATAGATGGAACCATTATAGGTTTAAAGAGAAACCTGGCACTAGGGAAATGTCCAGAGATCTACAAGGATAACCCCAACTAACAATCTAAGCAATAGTGGAGAGGCTACCTTAAATGCCATTCCCCAAAAATGAGATTGATGACTACTTTATATGCCATCCTAGAGCCTTCATCTAATAGTTGATGGAAGCAGAAGCAGACACCCACAGCTAAACACTGAGCTGAACTTCTAGAATCCAGTTGCAGAGAGGGAGGAGTGATGAGCAAAGGGGTCATGACCAGGATGGAGAAACTCACAGAAACAGCTGACCTGAACAAAGGGGACCTCATGGACCCCAGACTGATAGCTGGGAAACCAGCATAGGACCAGTCCAGACCCTTTGAGGATGGGTGTCAGTTAGGAGGCCCCAGCAATCTATGGGGTCTCTGGTAGTGGATCAGTATTTATCCTTACTATATGAATGGACTTTGGTAGCCCATTCCACATAGAGGGATACTCTCTCAGCCTAGGCCCTACTCCAAATGATATGACAGACTTTGGAGATCTTCCATGGAAGGCCTCACCAACCATGGGGAGCAGAAAGGAGAGATGGGATAGGCGGTCCGTGGGGGCCAGGAGAGGAGGGGAGGGAGAGGGAACTGGGATTGACATGTAAAACAAGTTTGTTTCTAATTTAAAGAAAAAACAAAGTGCATGATGTCTTCAGTAATAGGGACTTACCTTCAAGCTCTAGTAGGCAACCAAGGGCAAAAGAGATAGCTTGCATTGTTTTGGGAGTCTCTTGGACTCCCCTAACCATCAACTCAAAAGGAGGGTTCTCATGCCTGGCCTGGTGCTTGGGTCTTTGTTAGATGACCTGTGGCCCTTGGGGGAGCTTTATCACCCCAGATATCATAACTGTATAATAATATCTATATTATATATATATGTATATGTACAATAGATTAAATATAATAGATTATATATTAAATGATGCATGTATATGCGAAAATACACTTACATGTAGTAATGCAATTTTAGGTAAATATAAAATAATATGAATCCTTACAGACTTTTAAAATAATTTTGGTGTTATTTGTCCATCCTCCCTCCTCTCCTTCTGCATTGACCTTCCTGCCCTATCCCAATTAAAGCCCCTTACCCATTTTCCTCATTTTCCTTTCATATCATCTGTATCCTGCTAATCTTCTCTCTAGGACACATCACAATGGTCCCTTTTTCCTGTCCTGGTTTTGTGTTTATTCCAGGTAATATATTTAGATGTGAAGATTTGGAATCGGTTACTACAGAAAAATGAGAAATGCAGTGCTTGACTTCGGGTCTGGGTTGCCTCACTTAATACAATATTTGCAACTTTGGCTGTTCTCCCCTGAAGCATTGTGATTTCATTTTTATTTGTCACTAAATCATGTTCCATTGTGTACATGGGCCACAGTTCCATTATCCATTCAGTCTCTGAAGGACCTTAGGTTGTTTCCATTCCTGAGCTATTTTGGATAAGGAGGTGATATTTCCAATTTGTTCCCTTAAATATAGACAGTAGCCTGGTTTACTTGATAGAATATATTCAAAATAAAAGTAGTTTCAGCATCCTTTACCCTCAACACCAAAATTCTAAAAACCATAAACACGACTGGCTACTTTTGTTGCTGTTGTTTTATTGGTCACTAACTAAGCAGGTAACAAGACCTAGTATGAGTCTGATTATAGGTTTTACTACATTTGTTATGACAATTTTTACTTTTACTGAAAAAATAAGCTTTTGGTTTGGGAATGGCTCTCTAAACACTTGTGGGCATGTATGTACTGTATTAATTTTTGAGATCCAAAAAATTTGCACTGTGGACAATTTGCCCCCTGGCAATGTTAGATAATTTTACCCTAAACTCATCAGTGTAATAGTAAATAACATACTGCTTTACAAACAGACACTTAGATTTTTTTAAAAACTTTGCTTACTTGGGAAGAATTTGTTTATGAAATGCAAAGTTGCTTCAAGCAACTCTCTTACTTTTATTTATTTGAAATCTGAATATTTGTTGCTATTAAGCAAGAGGGATTCAGTTCCATGTGTTCTAAAGAAAATGAAAGCGCTTAATTGTAATGTTAATGTTTTCATACAATATTCCAATATTTTATTACCTATCCTGTCAAAAAGTATTTGAATTTTATCATTTAGTAAAGATCCCATCATGGCCAGAAGGTAGAGATGTGTAGATCCATTAGGAGCCAGTGCTATTTTGATTCTGCTGAATCTATAGCTTCTAGTTAAAAGAACCATTCTTGGTTAACATCTATGGGGTCTCCACTGCCAGGTATCCAAGCATGAACTTTACAGATTATTTTATCCATTTCTTTAGAACAGCAGTCATCACGTTTGTAATGTGCCTCTGGTTGGTGACAAGCCATTATCTAGGGATAAGACCAGAAGGCCCCTAATTCCATGGTTTTACATTTAGAACAATTTCAATCTAAATTTAGTTACAGTGCACTGAAGATGAACTTTGAGCCCACTTTGGTTACTCTGTATGTGCCTTGTTCCAGATAGCTGGTAGTCTTTTGAAGGATGAATTCGTCTGGTCAGGAACATCCAACTGTACCCTATGAACAGTTTCAGTGTTTACAGAAGTGGACACTGAAGTCTTCATCCTTGTCTGCCTCAGGGACTTTCCAATGTCATCTTTCATAAGTTTTATTTTATTTGTCTTGTGGTATCCATATTTTGACCTTAACAAGATGTTAGATCTTTACTTCAGAATGCATTATTGCTAGATATACAGATGTCTAGGTTCTGGTAAACTCTCAGGTGAAGGAAAGGCACCTGCAGTGCCTAATGTTCCCAAGTTCTTGGCTTTCATTTTAAATATGCTCATGAATACTTCCATGTGTGTTGAGCCCTCATTAGTAATAGGTTTACTTCTTTCTGTGGCTACTTAAATTATCATAAAGCTTAGCAGCTTCTTCTAGTGCCACAGGTGGAACAGCACTTATGCTCTGGTGTGATTTCTGTATAAATGGTCCTGTTCTAATGGATACACAGGTGTCATCCATTATGGGACCTCTCTCCCCTATGGAGACAGACACCTCAACAAGATCTGAGAGACCCAAGAGTATATATACTCCCTCCCCAAAAGCATCTTACAGACTGGCCAAGAATGGAGCTTGAAAAAGAGGTAGCTATTCTCATTGGCAAAAGGGGAGGACTCTGCATGAGGAGTCAGGCTTCCCGTTTCCTGTGTAGCAAGGGACAGAAGAACTTTTGACCTACACACAAATTAAATGTCACACATCAGAAAAGTGAGTCTTTGTGATTGTGTGAGATGGAACATACATTTAAGAGGAAAACAGCCAGGAATAGGAAGTCTGAATTAAAATGAATTATTCCTGGAAGGGAAGATAAATGCCTATTCTGATGGAACCTGAGGCTTGCAGTGCCTCCAGGATGCCGAGGTACCACCACTGACTGCTTTGTGGAGAGTTCATTTGCCTAGGAAATAAACGTGCTTTCTCATGAAAACTATTTTTAAGATTTCCATGTGTTAGAAGGAAAAAAAATAAGATGGAAGCATCCTAAGTATCCAAGAACGAGCAAACAGTTGTGTGAAATTATGGCATATCCTTACAATAGAACATTTATGTGGCCATTAAAAAACGATGTTTACAAAGAATTTTAATAACCAATAAAATGATTATATTATAATAAATCAAAAAGAGGCAGGATACAAATGCCTATAACAATGTGGTTTTTATGTATAAATGTATAAATATAAGACAAGCAGGAACGGAATGAAATACATCAAACTATTTTAATAGTCTTTATCTCTTGGTGGTGGGTGAATTGTGGCTACATATTGTGCTCTCAACTACTATTCACAGTTTTAGACAATTTTTTAATGAACATTTATTACTCTTTACTAAGGAAAAATATTATATACCTCTGAGATGATCTTCCAACTTTTAATCTATTATTGACAACAGTCATTTGAAGAAACCAGTAAGAATTCTTGGAGCCACCAGGACCACCAAAATTTATGGGGCAGAATATTTTTTCTGTTGTTACATTGTCTCTTCTATGAGTGGATATGCAGGGGATTTTGTGGCTCCTCTGTAATTCCATAAACATCTGTCATTGTGTGTACTCTCTGGGTGCTGTTGCTGTGTCTTCCAGGGAAAGTCAAACCAGAAGCAGTTCCCCCTACATAAGAGTTGCAGAGCCCAATAGCAGGAGGATCAGGCCATTCCCTCTGGATTCCAGTCTTGCTGCCATATTCCATGTTGATGATACATGAAAAAGTCAGCCACAGCATAGCTTCTCAGACAGACTTGCTGAAGCAAATTCCGTTTGGGTCTTGTTTTTCACCCTTTTTGTTTTCTTCCTCCTTCCCTTCCTCTTTCCTTTTCTCTCTTTCTTCTTCTCTTCCACTCTATGTTCCTACACACCCCACCAGCACCCACTCACCCATGTGTCATGGCCCGGCTTGTAACCCACGGCAGCCATGAGGTGCTACCTGAGTGGGTGTGTATGGGCCTGGACGCTTTGTGGAACGCAATGGCGATAAAGACCAAACACAGGCATCTTGTCATCTTCAGAGAACTCTTAGTTCCATGTTGTGGAACTGGAGCCATTTGTTTATTAGCCATCTTTTCTGGTGTCTCTTAACCGTCCTGCTAATACGAGGCAACCATTTCTCTTTGTCCTCTATCTCCGCTCGCCCGCTTTGCTCCTAACCTTCTGTCCTAACTCACTACCACCAACTCTTCTGCCCAGGTGAGGGCCTATTCAGATCTTAAGCTACAGAGATACAAATTAGGAGACATATCACCTTCGGCCACGGTAAACAGTTACAGCCTGGTGTTAATTAACAATATAATGGTGACTTGGAGCTCCCTGGCGCCACCACTGTTTATGTGGGCCAGGGCCTGGAACCCAGAATATTCCATAACAGGGATATTCGATCCCCCACACCCATGCATACCCAGAGGTTATATATATTGTCTTAGGTGGAGCAGGTTTTCTTTGGGGCCACCAACCAACTCCCAAATCATGACAGGAACTTATTAGTTATTAATCCTTAGACTTATGCTTGTCCCATTACTCTTACAACTTAATTTATCCTGTTTCTCTTCATCTACATTTTACCTCAGTGCTTTTTACCTTTCATTCTGTATTCCTACTCCATGTCTGGCTGGCTGGTGACTGCCTGGTTGGCTCTGAGCATCTCCCTCTCTTTCTCCTCATTCTCACCAGCCTAGATTCCTTCTCTTACTTATTGTCTCTGCCTGCCAGCCACACCCATCCCTCTCCTGGCTAGCTATTGTTTTTATAAGGCCATTCAGGTGCCTTAGGCAGGCACAGTACAACAGCAACACATCTTTACATTTATAAACAAATATAACACATCTATACATCACTAAACAGATGCAGCATAAACAAATGTAACAGTTTTGCCTAGTTAAAGTAATATTCCACGACAGTTAGGGGTTCTACTGCTGTGAAGAGACACCATGACCGCAGCAACTCTTACAAAGGAAAATATTTAATTGGGGTGACTTACTTTTACAAAAGGTTTAGTTCATTGTCATCATGGTGGGAAGTATGGCAGCATGAGAATACACATGGTGCTAGAGAAGGAGCTCAGAGTTCTTACATCTTGTCTCACAGGCAACAGGAAGTGGTCTGTTTCACTGGGTGTGGCTTGAGCATATATGAGACTTCAAAGCCTGCCTCCAAAGTGACACACTTCCTCTAACAAGGTCATACCTACTCCAACAAAGTCATACCTCCTGATAGTACTATTCCCTATGGGGGGTATTTTCAAACCTCTGTCTGTCTATCTATCTATCTATCTATCTATCTATCTATCTATCTATGTACCTATCCATCCATCTATTCAAAATTGTCCTGTCAAAAATTTGTTGGGTTAGATGTGGAATAAATTACTGAGTGCTTTAAATAGTTTATTGCTTATTTTTTAAATCCCAAAGATTAACTTGACTTCAACAACATGTTTTCCTAAGCAAGATCTAAGCAAGAAAGATACCAATAGACATGCTAACACAGAAGGGGGAAATCTCATATGCTCTAATTCTAGGCAAAGAACAACAGGCAACTTAGGAAGGCCTTTAGAGAGAGACATGTTTTCCTTATGCTAAGACCCCCCAATCTCCTAAGTGCTTATCCAATTCTAAGTGGTCAGCCTCGAAATTATATATATATATATATATATGTATACATATATACATATATATATATATTTATGTATGTGTGTGTGTTTGTGTGTGTAGCATTTTATTGACTGAACAGGTGGTAGCTATGCATTTAGGAATGACTTCATGTATATATACATATATATGGAAGGATTAAAATTATGTCTACATAGAATTTTAATACCTATAAAATTCTTATATTTATTGTATTTAATTATAACAACAAATAAGATGACAGTCATTAATTTGAGAGTGAGCAAGGGGGTATAATGGGAGAGGTTAGAGGGAGGACAGGGAAGTAAGGAAATTATGTAATTATATTTTAACTAAAAACAGATTAACCTGCCTGGATTTTTAGGGGGACTCTCTCTTCTTCTCTTTTCTCTTCTCTTTCTTTCCCTCCGCTTTTCTTTCCCCATTCCTTCCCTTCCCTTCTTCTCCATTTCCTTTTTTTATTTTTCAGGCAGTGTCTGAGGTCTCATATAACCCTCTCTGGCCTCAACCACTCTTTGTAGCTTCAGGGTGATTTTGAATTTCTAACCTTCCTCCTACTTCCACCCCAGTGCTAAGAGCTCTGACAGTGCAATGCTGCAAATGGCTGAGCTGAAGGTACTTTCTCATTTTGCTGTGTCTGGGTTTGTTAGAACAAGGGATATAGAGCTTGAACTCAGGAAATTTATCAAGTCAACATAAAACAGCTAGTGTAGCCCTTACTTAAAAATTATGTTTTTATAATGTGACTTATTTATTATAGAGAGATTAGAAAGTATATGACAAAAGATGGCAACATAAAAATCCTCTAATCTTACGACATTTTAACATTACATTTTTAACATTTTAGAAGAACTTCAAAGCATAAATACAGATATTTATGTTAAAGCAAAAGGACACCTTGTTTTACTTTAAAAAAATACCTTCACTTACTATTCATGAGCATATTTGAAAAATATTTTGGTGGTTTAATAAATTTGTTTTTTACTTTTGTTTTATGGAAGAGTTCAATACATTCGAGAACTATTTTTTTCTAGTATAAAAACACACTCACTTTTATTTGCTGTGTTAAGGAAAATGTATATTGATCAATGAGGTTATTTATGTGAATCAGTTCATTTCCTAATGATACTGCACCAATCAGCCATTTCTGTTGTTGTGCTCATGCCAGAGACCTAACACTATTTTCCTCTACTTAGATCAAGCACTTAAAATATACCAGTTCTCTCTCCCTCTCTTTCTCAAGAAGATAGGTTAGTATTGAGAGTGACAGTTTAAAGGTTGCATAAAAGGAAAATTGTGTACGTTTTCTGACTGAAGCTGATGTGTTTTAAAACTGTCACTTACTTGAAATGCAGTTAGCTCTCAACTTGCTTCATTCAGGAGAAAGCATGGGACCAGTTCTAAAAGTTGTGTTTTCATTGGCTACATTGATTTATTTATGTCAGTGTAAATATATGGACTTGTATGGGCTGTGTGTACATAGAGGACAGAAGAGAGCATCAGGTGTCTTCTTCCTGTTTCTCCTCTTGTCTGAGTAGGGTTGGTGGTGGTGATGGTGGTAGGGATGGTGTTGTTGGTGGTGGTGATGACGTTGGTAGTGGTGATGTGGATGTTGGAGGTGATGGTGTTATGGTTGCTGGTGATGGTAGTGGTAGTGATGATGACAGAGAAGGTGGTGATGCTGATGTTGTTGTTGGTGATGTGATGTGGTAATGGTGATGGTGGTTGTGGTGATGGTGGTGATGGTGATGGTGTTGATGGTCCTGGTAGTGCTACAGGGATCTTCAGAGTGTGCCAAAGTAGAAAGGCGGGTGGCTGGAGTCATGAAGTGATGGCACATTTCAGATAGAGAGGCTGCATGCACAGAAGTAGGTGTGCTTAAGAATGTGCGTGGAATGGTAAGTGACATTACAATGGCTAGTACAAAGACTCAGCATGTGCCACATGGAGGAGTTGGGGTTTTTATCCACAGGAACAGGAATTATTGGGAGCATCCAAGTGGAGCTCTACAGAGCACCACTATTGCCTGTACAAGTTTTGAGAAGAAATTATCAGGAACTTGCTGACTGTTGGGTGTGGAAGGCAAGGGAATGGCATAGGAAAGGTTGCCACCACTCTGAGTAGAGTGACTGTGTACACACTGGTTTCTGCTGCCTGGGAAGATGGCCTCAAGAACAACAAACAGGGCTTTTCAAAGAGACTATGCTTGTTTTGGAAGTGTTCAGCAAGTAGCTGGATACTTCAGCTGAGAGGAAGCAGCACATACAAGAGATTTAGGGGTAACCTGGAAACAAGAAAGTGGAGGAAGGGAGCTTGGTCTCTTGGTTATATGTATGTGTGTATTTAGCTATGTCCAATCCGTGGCCCATGCTGCATGCCACCAAAGATAGCTATGCATGCAGCCCAACACAAAATTACACACTTAAAACATGAGGGGTCCCTTTTTTTTGGTAACTTGATTTTCTTTTTTTGTTCTTTGCATGAATCTTACAGATGGCAATGTTAGGCTCTGGTGTTAAAAAAAGAAAAAAACTGTATAGAAGACCATGCTATGCTGTAAGATGTCAAAAGGTTAGAACCAGATGACAGAGGGACCAGCATCAGATTTCAATGGTCCTGCTAACAGGTGGGTTTATTTAGTTTAAAAAATACTTTATTACTTTTTGTGCACAGGTGCCTTGTCTCTATGCATGTCTGGCACCATATGCACATAGTGGCCTTGGAGGTCAGAAGAGACAGTCATATCCCCTTGGACTGGAGTTTCAGACAGTTGTGTGCTGGGGATGGAACCCTTTGGGATAGAGTCCTTCAGAAGAGTGGCCAGTGCTTTTAACTGAGCCATCACTCCAGCCTCCAATAAGTGTATGTCCTGCGCTCATCAGCTTCCTTTCTCGACCACGGAGTTAACACAAGTCATGTCATGGGGTGGTTACAAGTCAATTGAGTTAATTCCTTGGGAGGATGCACAAGGAGGCTAGGGGGTAGTAGCATTCAATAGCCTGAGCTTTATAGTACTGTTACAGATTTCCAGTAATGGAATCTGGAGGAGGAATGAAGCAGGGAAGGAGAGGGCGAGGAGAAAAGGAAAGATTATAAAAGAAACAGTGGATCTGGATAAAGCCAGGCCTTGTACTTGTCTCTTTTGTTGTGAGACTTTGGCAGGATGGGGCCAAGTGAGTGTAGACCACATTTGCAAGGTAGGAAGGTGGTCAGAGGGGAGACCTGAGCCTGGATGCAAAGACTGTTGCAAAGATAAGTGAGTATGAGACATTTTAGTGGAGTAGGGGAGTCAGCACAAGAGAAGAGAACCATGCACTGCGCTAAGGAATCCCTCACTTACCCACCGAAAATCCTGTATGCAGCACCCAAACGAGCTAAGCCAATGCAGGAATCTTCACACTGAGGCTATGCTTGGAGGTGGTCAGAACTCTTCCTTCTGCAGGGTCTGTCTTCCTGGGAGATAAGGCTGAGAAAGGGACTCTGCTTTCTCAAAGCCCACATCCAGCACACTTGTTCTGACTAACCGGTGGTAGGGTCAGTGGGTTAGTGACATAAGATGCTGTTGACCTGGAACATATGAGGCCCTATCTGTAGTTGCTACCACAGGCGACATCACAGTCTCAATACCTTCCCAAGTAAGCATATGCCTGCATAGTCATGCTGACTCATTGCATATATGACTTTTTGCTACCATTTTTCTTTTTAAATTGTTTATTTAAATTTCAAACAATCTTATTTAACATACCAGTCCCAGGTTCCTCTCCCTCCCATCCTTCCATTCCCTCCCACCATCTCTCCATCCCACCCACAATGCACTCCTCGGGGAGGGTGAGGCCTCCCATGGGGGAATCATCAAAGTCTGTCACATCATTTGGAGCAGGACCTAGGCCCTCCCCTGTGTATCTAGGCTGAGAGAGTATCCCTCCATAGGGAATGGGCTCCCAAAGCCCATTTGTGCACTAGGGATAAATTCTGGTTCCACTGCCAACAGCCCCATAGACTGCCCAAGCCCCCCCCCCAACTGACACCCATATTCAGGGGGCTTGATTAGGTCTTAGGCAGGCTCCCCAGCTGTCAATCTGGAGTTCATAAGCTCCCACTTGCTTAGTTCAGCTGTTTCTGTGAGTTTCCCCTTAAATGCTCTTCCCCTTTAACGAGTTTGATGACTACCTTAAATGCCATCATAGAGCCTTCATCCAGTAGATGATGGAAGCAGAAGCAGAGATTCACAGCTAAGCATTGAGTAGAACTCCTGGAATCCAGCTGTAGAGAGGAAGGAGTGATGACCATGGTCAAGACCATGCTGGGGAAGTTACCATTTTTCATATGAATATTATTTCTCTGAAGGGTTAAATAATGTATTGGAAAGGTTATACCAGAAAATGTTTTTGTTTCATTCATTCAAAAATGGGCTTTGCTGCCATATTATGTATAACATGCCCTGAGTTGGAATGACAATGGATCAGGCCTGTTATGGTATCTGTGTAGAAGTAGTTGCCTTCCAGGAGATGTGTGAATGAACAGCCGAGGACCTGTGAGGAGAAGACAGGTCCACAGCTCTGTCCATCAAGCTCAGAGCATCTCACTGAAGCAAAGGAGGTTGCAAAGCTGAGTGCTGGAAGTCTGCCTAGGGTTAAGTGTGTGTGTGTGTGTGTGTGTGTGTGTGTGTGTGTGTGTGTGTGTGTGTGTGTGTGTGTGTGTGTGTAGAGGATAGGAGTTTTCTAAGCAGAGAAAATGGTGTGGGTGGAATTCCTATAATTAAGGAAGAGTCTGGTACTTTTGGGACATGAAAAGAGGTGGTTAGGCCAGAGCAGGGAGAGTTGAGTGACATAGTTAGCAGTAGCTCTCCTCTCAGTCTCCTTTTCTTTTGACCACAGTAGGCCAAGAGAATTCTCCTAGGCTGCTGTTCTGAAGGGAAAGCAGGATTGTACTGGCCTGCAGATGACCAAAGGAAAAACTAGAGACACGTTCTCTTGGGAAAGTGATGGCTCAGAAGAGAACTGGGCTGGGTTATGAATGCAGCAAGGAGTGGGCTGAAGGCCCCTCTTCACAAGCAAGACATTTCAGGCAGCAAGATGACCTGGAAGTTTCTGGAAGGCTAGTCAGAGCAGGGACAGTATGTGAAGAGCCAGTGAAGCAAGACAGGAAATGAGTCAATCAATTTGAGAAGAAAGTGTTTGAGAAAGTCGACCTTGGCATGGACAGGTCCATTCTGGAGCAGGGCAGTGCAATCAGTCACCACAACTGTGAGGTCATTATAGCAATGACTGTGTCATGCCCCAAAGACAGTATTTGCAGCCCTCTCCCTACCTCTGGCTCTTACATTCTTTTCTACTCCTTCTTCTGAAATGTTCCCTGAGCATTAGAGTGGGTAGACTAAAGTCCTCCATAGAACTGGAAAGTCTGCCAGCAATAGCCAGTTATGGTCCAGAAGGGGCTCATGAGACCCGTCCCAGCTGAGCTATTAATTTATTGGCAGCTGACAGGTACTGGAGGAGGAACCATCACTTGTCTTCAGTTGTGTGCCAAGTGGTGACCGAGGGGCTCCAGTGGATAGTTTTGAATCCATGGCCACACAGATGACCTTGGTTAAAGTCAGCAGGCACCAAGTAAAATAGAAAGGAATGAGTGTGGGGAAGGGTTCTGGGGACATTGAAAATTTGAGAGAGGTGAGAAAGGGGGCAGTAAACTATGCACATTAAGAAATTATCTTCAAAGAATTCATTTAATCAATATAAAAAGACAAAAACCTCACTTGAATCTTATTCTTCCTTCCCTTTGAATTAAATGCTGTGCTTAGTGTGGTTATTTGGGTCAATTCCAGGCTTAACAAGAAAGAACTCCAATGTGTCTTTTGTGGCTGACAGAGCACATGTGTGAAATTGTAAATGTTGCTTTTATTTATTTATTTACTTGGCAATTTTAGAACCAGTTAGGTTAATTTCATTTTTGTGACTAGCATGTGAATATTGATATTTTTGAACTAGTATTCTGGTGTGACATTCATATTCCTTAGTAGATCAGAGAAGCCTGAAAATGTATTTTTTATAGCAATTATCTGGAGTAGGTGTGTGGAACTTTGGTTCTATTGATGTGCCTTTGAATTTTGAAAGAAATGAAAACTTCCTCCATGACAACTGTTAGAAAACAAGATTGCTCCAAAGAGCACAGCCTGCATCTGGAGGAATTCACTCCTGACCCAACTGAGTGCACAGGCGGGCAGGATCAATAGGCAATCTCTGGCTCCATGGGATGCCAGCTTCCATGGCCCCACCCTCCAGGCTCCTGCTCTGCTTGGAATCCAAGATTCCCCTAGCAACTGTGCTGTGAGCATCCTTAGCATTAGTGCTGTCCAAGCAGAAATCAAGGACCTATGAAACGACACCACCTTAGGCTTATTTGTTTGCAGTGATGGTCAAAGAATAATGCTGCCAACCTGAACACTTTCGACATGATTTTTAGATCATTGATTAAGGCTTCTATCTGTACCAAATGTCAGATTTTGAGAATTAGTGTATCTCACATCCTTGTTCACAATACCTGTGTATGCAAGGTGTGTCTGTGAGTGTGAGAACAAGGACAGAACCTTGTCATCTATTACTATTAGTATTTGTTTTGTTCTGGTCAATTATGGGGTATGATATAAGATTGCAATCATTAAGTCATATTTATTGGGTCCCTGCTCTTTTGTATTCTTATAGCACATAGTAGCTACGATGCCAAGTACTTACAGTACACAGTAACTAAAATGTCAGGTACTTGTAGCACACAGTAATTGCAATGAAAGGTATTCTCAGACAGCTATAATCAGTAACTACAATGTCACATACTTACAAGAAATAGTAACTTGAAATGTCCACTGTGCAGAGCACACAATGACTAAAATGCCAGGTACTCATAGAATAGAATAACTACAAGTCAGGAACTTATAGAAAACAGTGACTACAATGCAGCTGCCAACAGCACATAATAACCAGTAATAACAATGCAAGGTACTTATGCAACATAGTAACTGCAATTCTAGGTACTTAGAGTTCACAGAAAATAGTAGTTACAATGCTAGGCTCTAAAAGCACAAAGTAAATACCATGCCAGGTATTCACATCCCACAGTGACAGATTCTACTACTTCCAGCACATGGTAATAACTGCATCAGGTATGCATAGCAACTAATGTTACAATGTCAGGTACTCAGGGTACACAGTAACTATAATAGCAGGTACTCACAGCACCTGGTAACTACTAGGTCGTTTAGATACAAGACACAGGAAGTTCAATGTGAGGTACTCATAGCACAAGGTAATTACAGTACCAAGTACTCACAGTATACAGTAGCTACAGTGCCAGGTACTCATAGCACATGGTAACTACTAGGTTGTGTAGATACACCACACAATAAGCACAGTCCAGGTGCTTCATGCACATGGCAACGACAATGCCAAGACCTTATAGATCATAGTAACTATTGGGCCAGGTACTCTCAGCACAAGGTAACTACAATTTCAGGAAAGAAATTCCCAAAGATTTTGGCCTTCTGCTTTTCCTTCATACTCCATTTTCCCCAAGGACTATATTCTGTACTTTGCATATTTTGTCATTTTTGTCCATTTTTACCTTAGGCTGTAAGTTCTATGATGATAGGACACACTGTCAGTTTAGTACTGGACTTCATCCATAGTTACTTAAAAAATAGCTAGTATGGAGTAGTTGCTAATAAATATTTGTTGAATGTAAAAGTGAATTTCACGGTGTTCCATTGCCTTGCATATTCTCTTTGAGTGTTCTCATCGGCCAATGGCATAGTCTCTAAAAGGCAATCCCCATATTAATAGCAGGTGTCAGGCTACAGCGATGACAGGAGGGTGGTCTGTCTTCTGGGAGCCCACAACTGAGAAGGAGGTGAGTCAGCACAATGCACAGCAGAAAGGCCAAGAAGAAGCAATGCTCCAGTGGCTCATGGGTAAAGGCACACATCTAACTTGCCAGTCCCTGAATATTGTGCTGATGAAAATTGCATCTCCTGTGAGACAATAAGGATTTGCTAAGGTCAAGTAGCATGCACATTAGCAGATTAAGACTGGCTCAGTCTAGTCCTAAGTCTAGTCCACATTTTTCTTTTGTGGAAGGTGTTGCTTTCTGTTTGCTGGAGGTAGGTGACAGGGTGTACTTCAAGAGAATTTTACCTTAAAGACATTATGGAGTTATGCTGTTTATTTTAACTATGCACTTGACAAAACCTAGTGTCTTCTGAGAGGGGAGCCTGTTGGAATTATTTAGATTAGTTTGGCCTGTGAGCTTATCTTGCTTGAGAAGGAAATACCCACTCTGAATGTGGGAGACATTATTTCCTGGGTCTGGGCTTGATCTGTGTAAGAGTATAGAAAGCCAGCTGAGGTAATCAGCAATCAAGGAAAGAGCCATTCATTTCTCTCTGCTCCCAACTGCAGATATGGTGTGACTACCTGCTTGACCTTTTGCCTTGGCTTCTCTCAATAAATGACTGTAGCCTAGAACTGTAAACCAGACCAACCCCTTTTCCTTTAAATTGCTGTTGGTCAGGGTACTTAATCACAGCAACAGAAATGAAACTAGAGCAGGAAGAAAATGCATAAATTTCTGAGCAGTATATGTGCTAAAACAGTGTGGAAGGGTCACCATGAATGGGACTTTAATTGTGCTCTGTTCTGGTCACTAGAGAAAACTGAAGTGCTTTTGTTTCTGTGCACCCAGAACTTTCACTTGAACACCATTAATTAAAAGTCTTTGGATCAGTATATGGTCACATCCATAGCTCCTTCACCAGATGTAGATGGCCCTGAAGGAGTTTGTCTGTGATTAATGCCTCTGAAAATGTTTGTTGAGGAAACAATCCATAGCAAGAACCTACAGTTTAACCTACAAATCTATAGAAAATATTTCCTCTCTTGATCTTGAGATACAACACAGAGGTTGGGGGTGGGCAAAATAAAACTGTGTTGTCTTGATAAGCCATCTATTTGAAGACGGACAGTAATAAGACATGGGAAAATTAATTTATAAAGTAGAGATGATGGCAGCAATCAGAAAAAGTCAACTAGGTATGATTCATCATTAGGATCCTTGGATTGTGCAGTCATTTAGCAAATGCTTTCACACATGATTTACTTCTAGCTTTAGTAAGGTAGAACAATGTGATGTCATGTTTCAGATGAAGAATCTATGAACCAGGCTAAATTAACTTTGAACTTCAGCAAGTCACTAGTTAAAATTGTTATAGAGTCAACATGTACAATTATGATATTTTCTACTATGCCACTTTCTTTCTAGAACATTGGATGCTTTCATTATTCATAATGTTGACTAAGATTATATTATTACTCTGCAGTGTCTACAAAATGAATTATATATTGTTTACTTTGTATCCTTTTCTTACTGCAAAAAATCCTTTGGATGTTATTAAATAAGTCTCTAAACTGCATGCTAAGGTGCACTTCATGTTTTACATTTTATCTATAATTTGGGATTTGTGGTGGTTAGTTTTTATTGTCAAGTTTACTAAAATTTAGAATCACTGTGGAAACATCTCTATGGATACCTATGAGGATGTATTATGAAAAGTTTAACTGAGGAGGGAAGAATAATCCTTAATGTGGGCGGCACATTATTTAGGATCCTGATTGAATGAAAAGTAGAAGTTATAAAAAATATCAGCACTCATTTCTCTCTGCCTACTGGCTGTAGATAAAGGAGACTAGCTGCCTCACTGTCTTGCTGTCACAACTGCCCTTCCATGACAACTATACCCTCCAACTGGGAGCCAACACAAACTATTCCCACTTTACTTTTGTTGTTGTTGTTGTTGAATTTGTCCCTACAACAACACAAGAAACTAATGCCATATGATACCTCTGTGTCTCACCAAGTCACCTAGAGTGCTGTAGAATCTTATGCAGAATCCACATGGGATTTTAGGAAGTCATTTTAAATTCATTGTCTTCAATTCTGTATAGAACAACATGACCTTTGAAAGGCTTGTGGGTAAACCCAAGATAACACATTCCCAGTGCTATTTTTCCCAAGAAGCTATTCATTTGAGATTTATATATGACAGAAGGTAAAGGCTGTTTTTGTAGATGAATGCTGGTAATGTGACACAGCACATATTAATACAAAATCACGTGTTCTTTAAGTCAAGTGGGCTTTGACTTAGAGTTAATACAGCAAGCCTCCAGGGATAATAAAGACTAGATAGAAAGGCATATCTCCATCTGCATATTTAAATCACCCAAATCTGGTCCCCACCCTCAGCATTACCAATTTCATTGACTAGACTTTTTATTTACTTTGCACCCCCCCACAAGTTCTAGGCACCTGACAGTAGTTAGATGATCGATCTTTGATCTGTGTATATTTGTTGATTGATGACATTTAGCAATAGCTGCAATGGGAAAATATTGTCATGAATGTCTTGATTAAATGATATATAAGCTGCAATGAACAAACCCCTCAGAGTTGAATTTTAGCTGGTTGCATGGGCTGTGGTTTTTCATTTCATTGATTGTTCAGCTCAGTGATTGCAGACAGGGGCTGGAAATATACTCTAAAGAAACCTAGGAGTGTGGGATCCGTGTGGAGCAGGTGACAGCGCTGGGAAGTTTCATGTAGTAACTATTGATCTGGAATCTGGAATCCATCACGATTATTTTTCTTTTATGGGGGGTAGGCAGAGATTCCTCTGTAAAACTTAGATAGTGGCCTACATTGGCACTCTGGCTGCAGTCATGGCAAAGAAGGGCATTGCTTCAATCACACTCAGTAGATGAGTGACAGAAAACTAAGGGTTCTGTCTTGTGACAAAGAGAGAAGGGCAGTGCTCACATCTTTGTTGTGTCTGTCCCTTATTGGAAAAGTCCTTTCTCCTCCCATCTAGGGGAATACTCCAAGACAGGAAAGAAATTAAGTGAATGAAAATACAGACCATGGTGACCTGCTTGATAGTATTTCTGAAGTCTTTGAACATTTTTCTTACAAAGTGACATGAAAATTGTTTAGATAGTGTAATGGTAACATTATCTAAGGCAGATAAAACAATAGGTGACTTACATTTTGTCATAAATATGTGTATAAAGGAATGTTTATGAAGGAATAGCAATGACTTGACTGTTCTTATTATCAATATTTATGGGTGAAAAACCCAAGCTTAGCATATTTATATAACTTGTCAAAACTCCACATCTAGTTTTTCACAGAAGCTCGACCTGATTGTATGGTTTTCTGCCTCCCAATGGCTTATATGTGAACGTTATGCAGAACTTATACTGCTTTTGTATTTAAAATATAAATATAACTTACATGATGGTTAGTTCAGCTGTCAACTTGGCACACCTGGAGTCAGCTGAAAAGAGAGCCTCAATGAGGTCTAGATTATTTTGGCCTGTGGCATGTCTGTGGGGCATTGGCTGTAATTGATAGGGGAAGACCCAGCCTGAGAGTGGGAAGTGCCTTTTTCAGGGTTGGGTCCTAGAGTGAGAGTGGAGAAAGCCAGCTGAGTGCAGACATGCACGTGTCTATCCCCTATCTGCTCTTGGGTACGGTGACTCCACCTTGATAACCCCACCATGATGGACTGTATCAGCAAAGGAAATGGAAGTACAACACTATAATGAAGAGCCAGGGAAATCCTGACTGGACCCCTAAAGTGTTTGATTTAATTTGCTCAGCTTTAATTTTCATTCTTTTTTTTTTGTTCTGATCATTTATTCTTTTTTCCCTGTCCTTTCCTATCCTTTCCTCCTTCTCCATTTTTTTTTTTCAATTTTCAATTAAAAATAGTAGGTTTTAGGGGCTGAAGATGAGCTTGATGATGATGCTTGTCTAGCATCCAGAAAAGGAGGTCCTGAGTTCAGTTTCCAGCACCATATGAGTCAGGAGTGGTGGGACCCACATGTAATCCTAGTAGATCAGAAAAGCAAGTCAGGGCCACTTTGGGCTACTTAGCAAACTCAGGGGCAGGCCTGCGCTATGTGAGACCCTGTCGGAGAGGGGATGAGAAAAGAATGAGGATCTTAGTGGATAATCAAATCACAGCCTCACTGATCCTTCTCTGGAGGTTACCTACCTGTCTTAGCAGCTTCCTGGAGACTGCTGATAATAGCCAAGGAACTCTCCTATCCTGTTTTTGGATGTGACACTCTGTCAGTCTCATAAATCCAAGAAATTTGAAATGTCTACTGCTCTTAGTTCCTATTTTGAGCAGTCTATATAGATGGCAATGAATGTGAGGAGCCAGTGTTAACTGTTTCTGGAGAATTCCTGCTAATTTGATCTTTTAAATGTTTTAAGCAGAGAGACAATTACTCTGGCCTCCCGGGGTGGTGGGGAGAGGTGTAAGATGGTAGTGTTTATCTCATGTTTTTAATTAACATGTTTGTTTTTAGGGTGCCTTTTCTTCTTTGACATTTCTCCCTCTGGACTCAGCAAGTTTTTGAATTGCTGGTTCTCTTGCCAGGAGAGAGGCCCTGGAGATGTGAAAAGACCCTGGAGATCTGGAGATGTTAATTAGTACAAGGAAATAAATGGCCTGTTTATTCCTATGCTCATTTTAGTGCTGTCCCTTCTTTTCTTAAATTAAGAAGTAGAAAATGTGTTTGGCTTAAATGTAGTGTAAAGTCTCCCCTAGTCCTCTGGGTACAGGTATGTTTTCCCCACTTACAGAAAATATGTTCAAAAGCATATTGTCTCCTGAGACCGCATGCCTCCTTCTCATTGTTGCTACAGGCCTCCAAGGAAAAAAAAATATCTGAATAATATTGTTTCATAATATGTTATAGTAACCACACTTCCTTATTTATGATTCAGTAATGTGAAGTTTCAGAGAGTTGGAATTAAAGAAACAGGGGTTTAGGAATTGTCTGCCATTTGCATAAGACCCCCCTTATCAGAAAGTATAAAAATACAGAAGTCAGGCCTCCAGAACACACTTCCCATCCTTATCTTCAGGCTGCCTTGCAGTAAAGACAGCTCAAGAAAATGAAATGCTGGCCTACTTTGGAAGCCATTGAAATTAGTTTCAATACTTTTGCTCACACCAACCTTTCAAATTCATTGCCATGGAATAGTGCTTTCTTACTAGTATTTTACTTCATCTCTTATAGCAGAGTAGCCTAATCAAGAAGCACTGTAAAAGAATGGTGACAGAGAGTTGGAGCCCTGGACCCACACTCCCCATGCTCACACTGTGATTGTACCAGTTAGAGTGTTTCAGTGGCAGAGTGAGCTCATGTTTAGCACACATCAGGCCCTTGGGTCAATCCTCAGCATCACAGAACAAAACCACAGAACAAACCAGAGTGTGACTGTATCGCTGGCTCTTTGCTCTGTGACACAGGATGAGAAGTTTTACTTTCTTAGCTATAGTCTCTCTCTCTCTTTCTTTCTCCCCCCCCCCTCTTAAATTAGGAGACACTGGTTGTGACTGTCTAGTGAGATATCAAGTGTAAGATACTTCAAGTGGTGTGGTCAATGATAAGCATTACATTTTTTATTACTTCATATTATTGCTTTTTAAAAAGGAAAATGAGCTGAAGTCTAGAAAAGCGAGAGGAAGGAGGGATTAGGGATTTAATTTTCAGGTGTGTTTCAGGTCTTAAATCTTACACTCATAACATTCAAGATTTCTAAGATAATCTGCACATGTCAAAATGGACCTGTTTTGGTAACTTACTCACTTCTGGAGACATTTCCGAAGTAGAGAAAGTATCCCATAATCTTTATCACTGAAGTTGAGATTTGGAACTAGGTCCATTGGTCAAGATGATGAGGGATATATGTATAGCTGCATCACTCATATCTAAAGTCTGAAAGCAAAGTAATTGCTTAGAAATTAATTTCTCAGTGCTGACTTTCTTTATTAACATGTTTTTTAAAGTTAAAATATGATTATACTAATTACATCATTTCCCCTTTTCTCCCTTCAATCTCTCCCATGTTCCATACTTTCCTTGTTCTCTCTCTCAAATTCTTGGCTTCTTTTGCTTTGTTTGTATTACGAATGTATGAGTATAGGATAGAAATGATGTAAAAGCTGGAGGAACAGGAAGTGGACTGTGGGATTATTTCTCCTAGAACTGGCAGGTGAGTTACACTCATGAAGTCTCAAGCACATGGCTACCTAAATAAGACATGAACACAAAAGACATCAATATATGCTAACATGGAAGGGGTGAATTGCACTGGATCCAACCTCTAAACTAAGAACTACAGAAGAAAGGATGATAACAGGAGAAACAGTCTTCCCCAGGGAAGAGACCCATAATTGGTTATCCAATACCAAGTAGTTATCCCTGGAAACATATATGTACAGGTAGCATTATATGGACCGAGAGCTGATTTATAAGAGAGGAAATGCACGGGAGTGAGATGGTGAGCAATAACTTGACAGGTAGTTCCTCTAGTGTTTTAGTGTTTTTTTTTTTTAAAGCAAATAATCTCTTCAGAGCAACCTTGACAGGCAGTGATTCCTGGATGTCATTATTAAGTGTCAGTTCAGCACAAACACCATTGGCAAATGGTGAAAATACTCTGTTCTCTGTGTATTGGAACTTCATGTGGCCTCCCTTGCTTAGAAATATCATCTAGGTACTTTAAGTTGCCTAAAACATTGGCCATGTATCCTTCACTATTGTCTTTCACATCACTTCTTTTGGCCAGAATTGCAGAACTGGGTGATAGGTACCAGTTTGAGAAGGTGTTAGCATAGGAATATCTCAGTTTTGACTTGTGATAAAACATGTACACATTAGAAATCAAATAGGAACATAGGATAGTCCATACCTTTATCCAGAAAACCATGAATGGTTTCTATGCTCTATTTCTTGAATATGAGAGTTCACTGTTGGTGGCTTGGTGGGAAGAAGATAATTTGGGGACAGGCTAGGCAAGTTAGCCTTACTTTTGAATTTCTGCAGAATATTTGTATGACCAACAGTAAAGGAAACTAATTTGCTCAAAATATTTAAAGTTACCATATTATTGAATGCCTAGAATGATTTTTGGCCTTACTACTCATTATCACAATAAAAAAATTATTCCGTTAATGCTTGTGAGTTGGCCATTTTAACAAGAATATTTCTGGGGGTCTAGCCAGATTTATGACTTTCTGAGCACACTTTCTGGAAGGAGTATAAAAATAAGCAAAGAAATAGATACCACCTGCCTTTTGAAGAACAGTTTCCAGAGATCCTGATTACAGCTGCAGAGTAATTAATACTAAATCCATAAACCATTAGTTTTATCATTTGGCTGTAAAACTTAACAAATTACTTATAAGGAAATATAATGAAAATAACACCTCATATCACCCTACAGAAGGATAGTTCTATTTCTAGTTTCTATGGAAATGGGATGTGCTTTCAGTTTATCCATTTATTTATGACAAACTTAAGAAGCTAAAATATATCCATGCTTTGCTCCAGAGGAGAACATTTATTCTGTTTTGATAACCCTGATTATTTCAGTATAAACATGCAGGTTTTACAGAACTAACCAATAATTAGATATCCATACTAAAATCAAGCAGTCATGCTGGTTCCTGTCAGCACAGCTAAGGGCAATTCAAGGTAGGTTAAAAACAGTCTTCATTCTGAAGAGGTAAATTACAGAGAAACAGAAATAAGGCCTTTATTTTCATTGCTCCTCTACAATTGGAATACAGCTTTATCATGCCTTAAGAGTAGAGCTTGTCATAGATCTAACTGTACTTTATCTTTCTCAAGTCTTTGCTTTTATGTGCATCTGTGTTTGTGATGTATGTGCATGTGGGGGGGGCACTTACTCCTACATGAACATACATGAGCCAAAGGAGGCCCTTGTCTTGTCTATCATTATCCACCTTATTTCTTTGAGGCAGGGTCTCTGACTGAGGCTGTAATAGGTTGATGGTTAGAAAATACTAGCCCCACCCACAGTGTCAGTGTTATAGATATATGCACCATTATATGTCATTTCACATGGGTGCTGGGGACATGAACTCATATCCTCATGCATGTGTTGCAAGTCCTCTCACTTGCTGAACTGTTTCCTTAGCCCCTTCTCAAACTTTTATATTCTTTGTTTGAAAAATTCAGTTGAATAAATCTATCATTAATTGAAAAAAGTAACAGAGAAGCCCAATTGTCATCAGAGAGCCTTCATTCAGCAACTGATGGAAATAGATGCAGAGACCCACAGCCAAACAGTAGGCAGGCCTCAGGGAATCCTACAGAAGAGGGGAATGAAAGATTGTAGGAGCTAGAGAGATCAAGGACACCATAAGAAAAATCACAGAATCAACTAACCTGGACTCACAGGGGCTCCCTGAGACTGAACTGACAACCAGGGAGCCTGCATGGGACTGACCTAGGTCATCTGCATATATGTTATGGTTGTGTAGCATGGTCTTCTTGTGGAACTCCTAACATTGGGAGCAGGCCCTGTCTCTGACTCTTTTGCTGGCTTTGGGACATTTATCCTCACACTGGGTTGCCTTGTTCAGCCTTCAACTTGATATGCCATATTTGGTTGATATCCATGGGAGGCATGCCCTCTTCTGTAAAAATAATTAACCAAATAAATAAAATATATAATTAGAAAAACAACCCCAGAGAATGTAAATATGTCATGTTGGGAGAATCAACAACAATAGAAGAGTCTTTCCCTGATAAAACTTCATGAAATTCTTCAAAAGCCTGATTGGAAACAGATACAAAACACTCAATGAGCCACAGGCAATGGGGTCAGAAAGATGACTGAAGAAATTAACTTAATAAAACCACTGAAAAATTGAAATATATAAAAATAAGCAAGAACAAATAAATTCCTAATAACTGACTTCCTAGTGGCTGTTATAGATATTATAATGAATACATTTTCACTTAACCTTCAGTTCATTTTCATGTCATTCCCACATTCCCAAGCCCAGCTCTCATCACACAGTTTTTGACTGGCCCAGCCTAAGACAGGCTGGAATCATATCATATGCACAACCAGTGGAAGAAGTCTACATGCTCAAGTCACACCACAAAAACATAAATAATATGGAAGACCAAGAAAGTATGTTCTTTGTTCCAAACCCACTGGTCCTATAAAAATGTTTTCAAGTGAGAATTACTTAGATGACTCCCAGGACACATAATTTAAAAGAAAAATTATACACATGATCAAGTAATTCAAGGGGCTTAAAGAAGACATAAACAAACACATTAATGAAATTAAAGAGAATAGTGATAAACTCCTGAATAAAGTCCAAGGAAAACAACTATGCAACTAAATGAAATGATGATGGCAACTCAGGATTTGAAAACTCAGTTAAGAGATGGAAATATTGGAAAGAACCCAAGGTGAAATAAAATGGAATTGAAACATTCAATAAGCCAATAAGAAAACTTAGATAAAGCCCTATCAGTAGAATACATCAAGTAGAAAATAGAATATAGGGACTTGAAGATAATGTAGAGGAATTGCACCACTCAAGCAAAGAATATGAAAAAATTAAAATTACTTAAAAAGAATATGTGAGAATTTTGTGACTTTGAAAAGACCAAATCTTTGTACTAATAGTATATAAGACAGAGAAGAATCCCTTTTCAATGGCATAGATATTCAACTAGATAACAGAAGGAAACTTTGTTCAAAATAAACACACACACACACACACACACACACACACACACACACACACACACACACACACACACACGAAGCACACACACGAAGCACACAAAGAAAATGAAATAGATAAGACCAGAAAAGGATGTGGAATATCATAGTTGAAATATGAAATGTATAGAACAAAAAGAAGGGTACAGAAAACTGCAAGGGAAAAACCAAAAGTCACAAAAATAGGAAAACCCATTAAAGTTACATCTAATTTCTCAATGAAAAATTTAAAAGCCAGTAAACTCTAAAACAATGCACTTCAAGTTCTAAAAGACCTCAACTGCCAGCCCAGATTATTTTACCCAGCAAAATTATTGGTCATAGTTGAAAGAGAAACCTTTCATAATATAAATGGGCTAAAAAGAATTCATGTTCCTTGAAGGAGAGGGGAACAAGAACTAACTCCTGAGCAAATTGGGAGCACAGTGGGGGAGGGAGAGGAAGGAGGTGGGAAGGAGAGAGGGGGATAAGGGGAGTCAGGAGGAGAACAGGAGGACTGAAACAGGGGAGGAATAGAGGAGGGCAAGAAAGGAGATGCCTTGATAGAGGGAGATAGTACAGGTCTGGAGAGAGGTCTGGCACAGCGCAAGTGTTAGGGGATCCACAGGGTTGACCCTGACTGACTGAGAATCTAGGCAGTGGTGGGAGGCTGCCTTTGATGCCCTTCCCCTATAATGAGATGGATGACTACCCTGCTTAGCAGTCCTAGAGCCTTCATCCAGTAGCTGATCAAAGGCAGAAACAGGCACCCACAGCTAAACATTGAGCCATACTCCTGGAATCCAGTTTCGAAGAGGGAGGAGGGATGAGCAAAGGAGCCAAGAAGGTGCTGGAGAAACCCACAGAAACAGTTGACCTGACCCAGTGAGAGTGTGGAGACCCTAGTTGTAAAGCTGGGGAACCAGTTTTGGACTGAACCAAGCCCTCAGAATGTGTGTGCCAGCTAGAAGGCTAGGGCACTCTAGGGGACCTCTAACAGTGGAGCCAGTCTTTATCCCTAGAGCACAAATGGACTTTGGGAGCCCATTCCCTATGGAGGGACACTATTGCAGTCCAGATACAGGAAGGAGGGCCTGGGATCTTCCCTAAATTATGTTTCTCCCTGGGGAGCGAGTGGGAGTGGGTTGGGGGAGTTGGTGGGGAGCATGGGAGGTTGGGAGGGTGAGGGAATGGGGGTGATGGATATGTAAATAAGAGTGCTTCTAAAATAAAAAATTAAAAAAAAATCATGTTCACCAAATCATCCCTACAGAGCACACTGGGAGAAATGCTTCAGACTAAAGAGAGAAATAGGCATAGTCAAGAAACTGTAGAAAAAAGATAAATGAAGGCATAATTAATGAAACACAAAATAGGACTAAGAACACAAATAGCAAATGAAAACAAAATCAAGCAAGCAAACAAAAACTACCAAAATGACAGCAACTAACATGTTTCAAGAATTGCTTAGAATATTAAGTTATTAAGTTAATAAGTTAGACATCAAATTATCAAGTTGGGCCTCAACTCCCCAACCAAAAGACACAAGTTAGTTGAATCTATTTAAAAAAGGAAAAACAAAACAAAACAAAACAAAAAACAGAATCCATATTCTGTTGCCTACAAGAAACCCATCCCACTTTAAGGATAGTCTCAGGTGATAAGTCAAGTTTTTTTTTTTTTTTTTTTTTTTTTTGGTTCTTAAGTCTGTCAGATTGGCATTGTTCTGTACTGAGTGGGAGAGTTTATCTTGGGGGCCTTGTGATCAGAAGCTACAAATGATCTCACTCATTAGAACATTTATTTGCTCATTTTCTTTTTTGTGTCTATGGGAATCATTAATAAACATTGGAAAACTTTTCCCTGTCCTTCAAATTAAAGGAAGAAAATTTGAATAGTTGACTGTTCTAAAAGGATCTTTTAGTAGCTGTGCAGATTCAAGGTGCATAAGCCCAGGATTCCTCTAAGTTTGTCCTCTGACTCTTTCTCTGTCTTATGGGCATATTTTATGAAGTCTGTAATGTTTCTAGGTCATCTAGTCAGAATCACATATTACCCGGGTTTGGTTGGTATGTAACCTGACAACATTATCAACCAGGCCCTTCAACTGTGTTGCTAATGTACATGTGTCTTCTAATCTGATAAGTTTTTATTTTGAATTTCTATGTTGAAAGATGTTGCACACATTTTAAATCATGTTTGCTATACTACATTGTTGTGAGGATGACTGGGTTAGCTGTTGCAAGTCATCAAGCTTAAATCTCAATCTTTGAATGTTTTGTAGGTTTTAAATTTTTTATTATGTTTACTTATTTGTCTATCTATTTATTTATTTCTACATATGTTTGTGCCAGCATGTGAGTCTGGTAGGTTGGCATGCACATGCCATAGTCCACATTACCATATTGTATGTGTGGAAGTCAGAACACAACTTGTAGGAGTCAGTTCTCTCCCTCCACGAAGTGGAAAACAGGGATTTCTCATGAGGCTTATCAGCAGGTACCTTTACTAGCTGAGCCATCTCTGTGGGTCTTAATCCTTCTTGGTTTTAAAACAGGTGTTATAGGCTTAGAAAAAAATACTGTGGCAACAGGACAAAAGAAGTGGATGTTACTACATAGACAAAAATTGGTATGCTATTTATTCCTGATGAACAAGTAACATCAAACTTATCTAAGAGAAAGACAGAATAATGCCAAGTTCTGATATATCCTGACTTCCCCCTTAAACATACAGAGAAATTGGAATGTTCCTGTGACCCTCGGATTCTCAAGTTTGAAAAGGAGAGGACAATTTCCTTAGATAGTAGTGTGAGAAATTGAAATTGGAGAGAAGGAATAATGTCCTAGTAAGATTGTTAAACATTGGCAGGGATTTGATGGCAAAACTAAACCAACAGAGGAGGGAAGTAGGGTCACACACATACCTGCTTCTGAATGCAAGGTGGGTGGTCTTTGGAAAACTTTTGACAAAATTTGCATAAGAAGATGTCAGCAAGCTATGGCAATAAAAATAAATTTCTGGGATTTTTGTCTGAATGTAAGAAGAGAAATAAAGGATCACTCTTAGGCCAAATGAGAAATAAGTTTATCCCTAGGACAATGAAAGAGAAATAAATACCAATATACTAAAAACATGAGGACATTGAAGGAAGATTATCTGGATAACGACAAACACACATATGATAAAAGACATAAGGAGAAGAACTCATGTGAGGATGCTCCAGGCATTGGGTCATTTTGTGGTTGGAGAGATGTTTGGGTTTGGTGACTGGAAGAGAAGAATAAAATGTAAATAACTCTTGTATTTATAACACTTTGGTCATCTCACACGCTATTAAATAGTGATGAGCTCTTAATTGACTGAGATATTTATGTGCCTTCATATTGATGGGCTCAGTGGTCTCCAGGAATTAATCCTTATGTTATGAATCCTTGTTAATGTTAACTGTTGAGATTTGTTGTTGTGTATGAGGCATGAGGTTCCCAGTGAGTAGAGTTATAATTAAACTATTGTTTCCTAAGCAACTACTCATGTGGGCTACAAAGTGTTAACAAGACACAGGATTTGTTTTAAAAAGAATTTCTAGTGTATTTGAGGAGATTCTAGGGTGACCTATTGCAGAGGTTCTTCTTGTCTGGCCTAGGTCCTGCCACCTTTTCAGCCCCAAATACGCACACAGTTGTCCGATGATGATGACTAAGGCTTCTTATTGGCTAGCTCTGCCTTAATTAGTAATCCATTTCTATTAATCTAAATATTTCCACATGGTCTTATCTTACTGGAGAAGGGTATAGACCTGTTACACCTTTGGAGGCTTACATGGTGACTCTTTGTAGTAGACCCACTCTGCCTATCTTTCGAAGAATTCTCTTGTCTTCTAGACCTGCCTATCTTCCTGACTCATTGGCTGAACAGTGTTTTATTCATTAACCAATAAGACAAACATATATATGAGAGAGAGAGAGGGAGAGGGAGAGGGACAACCCCCATCAGTGACCCATCCAATAAGGTCAGGTGCTGTGTTTTTGTGTCTTGAACTTAGCATTTCCACAAAAGCAGAGAGTAGAAGAAGCTGCTGTGCACTACAGGCAAACATTCAGAGCCTTCCCAGAGTGATGGTGCTTAGGCAGAATCTTGAAGAAGAGATGAGGCTTTTGACAGAAACATGGGAGAGGATGGAGGGTAGAGGTCTTAAGCTTGGAGAATAGGGATGCTTGTGTGGTGCAAAGAGCTGGTGTGTGAGATATGTGTTCTAGTGTTTCCCGAAAATCAACACAAACTTGAAAGAGAACTCCAGTCCTCGGAGGGTGTTCTTGGGAGATGGTGGAGCCAGCAAGATGGCTCAGCAGACTCCCAAGCCTGACAACCTGAGTTTAATCCCTGGGACTCACACAGTAGAGGAGAGAACTGCTGCCCACAGGCTGTCTTCTGACCCCTACCAGTGCTGTATGGCAAGCATCTCACCCACACTGGTTGCATGCTGAGGCCCCTGGAAAAGTGGAGAGAAGGAAAGAATACTGACAAGTCCTTGGAATTAGAGCCTGGGCTGTGGCTGTGTCCATGCAATTCCAGATTCCTGCACAAGTAGATTAATGAAGGGAAGCAGAGCTATGTCTCTGCGAATCATGTGGTGTGAGGCATGGGACCAGTCTCTCCATATGACAGAGGCAGCACACGATTTGCAAATAGTATGTCTCCCGTGTGAATCAGAGGAGAAGCTGGAGGCTGGGGTTTCATCTCTGTAGAAGCTGGCCTTGGAAATCATATAAATATACTCTCCAGCTTGTATATGAGGCAATAAATGAGGTCAACCTCACCAGCTCTGGTTCCAGTTTGCTATTAACCGGTTTCTCCTTTAGGGGTTACCAATGATGTTAACACATTTCCATGTGTTGTCACCTTCCAATCCATCTAGTCATCAGAGGGATGTTAAATAAATTTCCAGGAAGCTATTCCTGCCCACCTCCCCGTGTTCTTTGCTGAGTTTCCTGATGCCCACGAATTACAGTGCAGATGCCTTGAAGCCTTTCTGTATTTCAAAAACGTTTGTTCAGTGAATGAATAGGATGACTTTTCTAACTAATTGAACCCCAGATTTCAAATACAGCATTTCCAGATGCAGTGGAGCCTGCAAATGGCTTAGAGTTGTATTTGCCTTGATAATATCTTAGCATAAAACTGAAGCTTCAGATTTCGTACCTGGGAGTTATGGGCTAGAATACTTAAGACAAACCAGTAGCCCACTGATTCCCTTTTGTTGAAGGCCCTCTGATGTCACAAGAGACCATAGGACTATATTCCTGGCCTATGGTTTCCAAAACTCCATGAAGAGTCCAGACGGGGCTAATTATTTTGCACTGTCTCTTAATGGCACAGGGATAAATACCGGTATCTTTTGTACCATCTGTTTCCTAGTTTCCAGATCTATTTTTATTTCATGCTTCTATTCATTTAAATGGTCTGCTTATAAAAAAGCACATATAGTTGACGATGTGAGGGTGTTTTTTTTTTTTGTATCTTGTGTTTTATGAGAAAGTATTTGATCATTTTGGGCGGCATAAGGATTTGTGAAATTTGAAAAGCAAAGAGGAGGAAAGTAGTGGAGTATTCATTTGTAAATGAGGGCTGGCTCACAGCTACAAGGCCTGTGATGCCCTTCTATGGTAGGACCCCCCCCCCTCCGCATCTTCTGAATCCCACTGTGTAAGCACTCACACCACTAGAAATGGTGTCTGTAGGCAGGTGGTAGTGATCCCCGTGGGGGAGAAAATAGGAAGACATCTTCCTCCTATTTCTCCTCTTTTGGGGCTCAATTCTCTAATTAAAACTGCTGTTTTGGAAAGAGAGAACATGAATTCAGACTACAGTAATAAATTATATCCTTGCCTCAGATGGAATTAAAATGACTACAGACTTGAAATTTCCCTGCCTCTGAAAATTTAATTTGATATTTTCTGTTACACACCAAGAACTGATTTGCAGAGGCATGGACTGTAAGATTAATTGAGGCAGCCATCTCTTCTGGCGCATCTAATCTTACATCTAATTATCTGATCATCTGAATCGCAAATACAGTAGTTAAAGGGGATCGCTGAAAGGGCAGCCTTAAAATGTAAATACTAAAAGGGAGCTTTATGATTTTCCAGCCACAGACATGCAGACTTGAAGTAGCCCTTATGTTATTCATGGCACTGGGTCAGAAGGTCATACGCAAATGCTGCTGCATTGTCCTGTGGCTTATAAATGTGAAGGAGCTTCTGAAGTCAGCACTGGGCTTGTTTTGACAATTAACCCCCATTAGTATTCCAGACCACATAAAGCAAAAACTCTTCAAAGGCTCTCTTTTCATGAATGTGCTGTCAAATTGACTTCGTCATTTAAATAGGACTGTAGACACAGTAAATGATGAGTTGATATTTATACAAAGCATAGCCTTAATTAAAATATTATGAGCAATTAAACCGAGTGTTCACGGAATTATTGTACATTTGTATGTAGCAGAGTAAAAACATTGCATAGGACTGTTAAGCTTTTTGTATGAATCTAATTAACTTTGACAGGCTTTGGGCTTTTTTCCCTCTTATTTTTAGAAGTGCTACAGATAAATGTACTTGCATCTGGAAAACTTCAAACAGTTTTGATCAGCATTTCAGGTCTGATCTAAAATGTGTGTGTTGAGACACTGTCTTAAATAAGACATTGATAGACAAGTGGTGTGTATTGCTCCTTATAGCCGGAGCAGATGTGGCTTGGAGATCAGCTGCAGGCTGGAACCACAGGGAATGGTTCTTGGTTTTGTCACAATTCAATGTCAGGTGGTCACTGTCTGTGAACCAGTCTTTATATACTTGGCTCTGGATAAAGGTGGGGTGTGAACAAGGAAGTTCACACTACTGATTCCCTGAGAGGTGAGTAGGAAGGCTCTATTTCTCCTCTTCTAACACTCTGTATCCTTTAGACAACAGACCCATCAGGTTTTATACCTGTTTTATTCCTGTTCCCAAACATTTCAATGTCCCTTCCAAAAATTTATGTGGAAATTTAATCTCCGCTGGATCATTTAGGGTGACTCAATGTGCAGGGTACAGTCTTAATTAGCCAATGAGTTCCCTGATTGTGGGAGGGGTTAGTGGTGGAGGGAGAGGTTCCAGATAAAAAGGATAAGGAGTGAGTTTAGTCTCACTCATCTGGATTTTATTTTTGTTTTTTTCTTTCTCCTTCTTCCCTCCGTGTGTGTGTGTGTGTGTGTGTGTGTGTGTGTATGCAGTGTGCGCGCGCGCCTGCTTGTGCACCTGTGCTCATCCCTCTACTGACTTATAATGTAGCTTGGAAGTACTTGCCACATACCAGCACCATGATCTTGGAATTTCCAGACCATAGAACTGAATGTGTCTCAAATTTCAGTTATTTATATGTAACATTCTTTCACAGTTTCAGCAAACAGACTAACACACACACACATACACACACACACACACACACACACACACACACACACACAGAGAGAGAGAGAGAGAGAGAGAGAGAGAGAGAGAGAGAGAGAGAGAGAGAGAGAGAGAGAGAGAGTAAAGGATGAATTCCTGAGACAAGTGAGTGCTGACATTGAAGGTGCTGGGATTTCTGTTTTACTACTGATTCCCCCAAAACCCACTGAGGATCAGCCATGAGAGAATGCTGGGAAATTCCACTTCTAATATCCCAAAGGCACACATGTAACAACAGTGACAAGAAATAAAGCAAATGTAAATTTTTTAGTACCATCCAATTAGTTGCATTGCACAAATTATTTTGTTTAATCTTTTTCTCAACTCTTTGAAGTAGACACTAGGTTGGATGCTGGAGAGATCACTCAATGATTAAGGGTGCTTACTGCTCTTGCAGAAGACTTGAGTTTAATTCCTAGTACCTGGTGTGGGATGTCCTTCTGTATGCTTTGAGTATGTGTTGCTTTTATTGGTTGATGAATAAAGCTGCTTTGGCCCATGGCAGGACAGAATACAGCTAGGTGGCAAATCCAAGCAGAGATACAGGGAGAAAGAAGGTGGGGTCAAAAGAGAGACACCATCAGCTGCTGGAGAAGCAAGATGTGAGTAACAAGCCACAACCCTCATACTAAATTACAAACTAATACGAATGGGTTAATTTAGTTATAAGAGCTAGTTAACAATAAGCCGAACTAATAGGCCAAACATTTTGTAATTACTATTAAGCCTCTGAGTGGGTATTTTAAAAGCAGCTGCAGGACCAGATGGGACAAGAAACATCCAGCTACAAGCACCCATACTGATTAGCTCACAATAGTCTTTACTCCAGCTCCAGGGGCTCTGAAACCCCTTTCTCACACTGATGGTCATCTGCACTCAGGCATACATACCAAACATAGACATATGCATGTACATATAATTAAAATAAAATAAATTAGCCAGGCGACGGTGGCGTATGCCTTTTATCCCCCATTAATAGGAGATAAGAGACAATAGAGGCAGGTAGGTTTCTATGAGTTCGAGGCCAGCCTGGTCTATAGAGTGAGTTCCACGACAGTCTTCAAAGCTATAGGGAAAACCTGTCTTGCAAAACAGAGAGAGAGAGAGAGAGAGAGAGAGAGAGAGAGAGAGAGAGAGAGAGAGAATGCAATTTGTGTGGCAATTCTCAGACACAGGACTATAAAAAATTAATATTTTTAAAATGTAAGATAGACAATTAATTGATATTGATGACTGAAATAGATAAAATTACTTGAGAAAAGATAACACATACATACATACATGCATACATACATACATACATATACATGTACATACAAGTGAGCTCCTTTTCTTATGTTTAGCTTCCTATGACTTCAGTTATCCACAACCACACCAAAGAACATATTTGTAAAACAGAAAAAATCCAGAACTAAGTATTTGGTGTGTTTTTAAACTGCTCCATTTGGAGGCTAGTGAAAAAAGTGTACGCCTTCCCATTCCATCCCACCTTGGGAGGAACCTCACCTAGTGCATCCTAAGTGTACTTGCTGCCTTCCTGTGTGTCTCCTCCAGGGTTGCAGTGCTGCTGGTGGCTACGTTGCCCATATGCAGTAGCCTCTGGCTCTTCATTGTCTTCTGCCCTGTTACCTTAGCACTCCAGCTTGTTTGCTTCTGCTGTCCCCTTTGTTTCCACTCTGGCTGCTCTCCTGAACTCTGAGCTGTCTCTTGTTAGCCGGCTGCCTTGTTGCATTTGTAGATTGCCCTGCTTGCTCAGCTGTCATTGTTGCTGCTGCTTTGCTGCTCACTCCATCCTATTAAAAGCAGACAAGCAAAGAGAGCACGAGAAGGAAGCTTTTTAAAATTAAAATTCTTACATGTATTTATTTTGCCTTTCTAAGTTCGTGGGTGCACATGTGCCAAGGCACAGTTGTGGAGTTCAGAGTACCACCTGTGGGAGTCAGTTCTCTCCTTCTACCATGTGGGTACTGGAAATCAAACTCAGGTTGCCAGGCTTGATGACAAATGCCTTAACCTGATGAGCCATGTCAATTGCCTAAGAACCTCCCTCCCACATTTCTTTGATCCTAATGTTTGAAACCAGAGGAGGCATCACAGAAATATGTCTGCCAGCAGATCCACTTGGTATACCTGAACAGCCTGCACATGTGACTAGAAAAGGGCTTTGTCACAGGCCTCACAAGCAAATTAAGGTTTGTGTTTGCAGCAATCTCTGAATTATCTCTTTAGCACTAATCATGGCAGTTCCTCTGCTAGATCACTGGAGAAGTGCTCCTCCTCTGGCCTCAGTGGAAATAGTGGAATGGTTACCTAGACTTGGTCAGGCTTGTTATAGCAAAAAGGCTGGGACAAATTGAAATAGCCCTGACTCCTACACCTCCAGGAGCCTGAGCAATCAGGTACGTTTCTCATGGTTTTCTAAGTCCTTGTGGAGTACTCAGAGTGGCTTGTGCCGGCCAAGGGTGGTCTGACTGGCTGTTCTTTTGCTGGGGACAAAGGGGGCAGC
The DNA here is from genome assembly GCF_003668045.3 of Cricetulus griseus. Lineage (NCBI taxonomy): Eukaryota > Metazoa > Chordata > Mammalia > Rodentia > Cricetidae > Cricetulus > Cricetulus griseus. The sequence goes on from NW_023276806.1 coordinate 117,792,576, forward strand.
AAGAGAGACTCTAAAAGCTGTTAATTAAGGACTCAAATTGACCAGTCACCAACACATGATTATTTACAGTAAAAGAAACATTAGGAGTGGCTATTATAGGAATTTGTAAAACTTATCATAAACACTAATACTAATTTTTAATAGATCCCAACAGAGCTAGCACCTGCCCAGTGCCCTAGGGAGGGTCAGTCCCCTCAGCTGCCTGTCTCTTGCCTCCTTCAAAGTCTTAGTTACACATAGTCAGAATTCCATTTTCAATACATCCAAACCAGTTGGTAATAGTGAATACCCGTGATGTACCAGTTGCACTGTGTGGAGCATGAGAAGTTCCAGAGACGAATAACACACTGCTTTTTCTTATCTTTAGGTGAGAACAGAATTATAGACAGAAAGGCTTGTTCCAAGAAGCAGACACACAGAGCCCTTATGCTGCTGCTAGAGAAACAATGTTGTGTGTACCTTTAAAGGAATGGATAATTATTTACATAGTGAACGATACAGCCCAGGACTGTGCATATGATAGAAGATGCTATGGTGTGATCTCTCTCCTTGAAGAATGTGTATTGGAGAAAAGAGAGTATGGAGACACGGGAAAATAAGAAGACAGGAAGTCTGGGAATGGTGTATGATTGGAGCTGCAATAAGGTTGAGTTGTAAGTGAAGCAGAATTCAGAGAAGGAGATGATCACTATGGGCAACAGATACAGAACATTTCATAAGGAAAAAAAAATCACACTTCCAGGTTTTTTCTTTGTTTTTAGCAATCACAGGAAAAAGAAGTAGCACAGGGATCCTCACTCAGTGGTTGTCTCTGAGTAGCATCTCTTTTCATTCTTTGACCCTCAAAAAAAGAAAATAAAAGAACAGAATAACAAATTCACCCACAGATGATGCATTCCAATATGTTCATATCTACATGCCTTTAATATGTATGTGTGTGTGTGCACACAGAGTTTGGCACGATGAATTTCTTGCTTTCTCTTTCTCTATTCCCTCTTGCCCTTCCTTCTTTTTCCCTCTTAGACATAGTTTTAAGATGCTGGGAACAAAATCAGGAAATTTTCCTCTAAGAGGAATTAAACACGATTTCTGGGTCCCTCAGAGGGTATCAGCACATATTCCTGTATGGAAAGCAGTATTGACCACAATATTAATACCCATCATGATAGCAAGACTGTTATGAATTTAGCCTGACTTTTTCCCAATTCTTTGTGGATCCTATCTATGGGCATGAAAGAAAAACCTACAGAGGATGGCAATGAAAAAAAAAACAATAGAATGGGGCTTTTGTATTTAGAAGAAGTTTGATTTTTCAGCAGCCAGTTTCTTCAAATACTACAATGGCTGAGTCAGTAACTACTATCTCTCCCATTCCATAAAGAATAATACAGTGGATGGATATCTTCATCTAGGGCAAGCCATATTTGTTGCTGAGTATCTGAAATGGTTATTTACATCTTTAGCTTCTTTAGTTACCTTTTTTATTTGTTAATGTTTTTGCATGTAGTGTATGTGTGGGGGAGGGGGACGTGCATGCTATGGCACACGTGTTGAAGTTCCAGGACAGCGTGTGGAATCAATTCTTTCATCCCACCTTGTCTGTCCCAGAGGTTAGACTCAGGTTGGCAGGGTTTACAGCAGGTGATTTCACCTGTACAGCCATCTTGCTGACCCTGAGATACTTATTTTCTTTAAACAGATATTCTAGGACCGTGATTCTCATCCTGTGGGTGGTGACCCCTTTGGGGGGTGAATGGCCATTTCACAGGGATCACATATCAGGTGTCCTGCATATCAGATACTTAAGTAGCAAAATGACAGTTATGGAGCAGAAATGAAAATGATTTTATGGTTTCGAGTCACCACAACATAAGCAACAGTACTACAGGATTTGCGGCATAAGGAAGGTTGAGAACCACTGCTTTATGATATCACCTTCATTCCACATTTTGCTTTTAATAATTTTCAAATAGATAAAACACTGCATGCTCAGTCTAACATGTTTACTTAATTGAAGACCAGACTCAAGACTCAGCTCAGCCTCTCAATGCATTTTCGAAAATGTTAATTTTTCTCAATTATATAAGTAGGCTTTCTCACCACAGAAAGATGTGTAAGACAAATAAAAGAAGTATTAAAAAACAAAAAAATCTGTAGTACTATAAGCAAAACAAATAAAACAAACAACGCATAGACACTTGGTTGTGAGCTCCAGTGTCACATATGCTTATTTATAACACAGGTGTATTTCATATTTTCTCATGGTCTTACTGCTTGGATAATCTGGCATTGTTTTTTTACTATGATTCTGTGCATAGTTGATTTTGCTTCTCACATCCTCCTTAGGTGGTTGTAAAGAAGAAGCATTTGTGAACTTGGTTGAAAACCCATATAGAGGATACCTTCATTGACTGAGGTTCCCTAAGAGTGTGGAAGCTGCAGACAAGTTGAGGCATCCCTCTGTGCTCTGCCTGTGGTGCAGATGATGGGAGATGGTACTCTGGAAATAGATCATCAATGTGGGCTACTTGTGAAGTCCTCAACTGGCTGACCAGACTCAGTCGGAAATACTAGGTGATTTGCTGTCGTGTGCATGTGCCCCCAGATTTGGGCCCAAGGAAAGCAAGAGGCTAGAATCTGATATGACCTGGATTTGGAGGCCCACAGGCAGGAGGAAGGAAATATAACAAGTATGTTTCTACATGGAGGATTTTACCTTCAATAATCTTGTATCTCTTACTGTAACCATTGGAGTATTAAGGTGTGGTGGTTTGAATGAGAATGGCCCCCATATGCTCATATGTCTGAATACTTGGTCCCCAGATGGCAGAACTGTTTAGTAAGGATTAGGAGGTGTGACCTTGTAGGAGGAGGTTGTCACATGGAGTGGACTTTGAGGTTTCAAAAGCCCATGCCAAACCCAGCCAACCTCCTCTACTGTTGCATGCTTGGGGATCAGATGCAAGCTCTCCACTACTGCTCCAGCACCACGCCTGCCATCCTGCTCTCATGGACCCTTCCATGATGATCATGAACTAACTACCTGAACCTGTAAGCAAGCCACTAATTAAATGTTTAAAAATAAATTGTCTTGGTCCCGGTGTTTCTTCACAGCAAAAGAAAAGTAACTGAGACATAAGGTGACTAAATGCCGTTATGCCCAGACAGCCTGGTGCTCAGAGTGTCTGTATGGAAAAAGTTTGAATGGCAATGTGTATGGAGACAAGACACTTATTTGGAAATGTTTGCTCTGCATATCCATATCTATATTTGGTATATCTATGCCATATGTGCTTGTATATCATTTATCTTTTCTGTCATTTATTTATCTATGTAATCTATCAATCTATTTTCTATCAATCATCTTTCTATTATCTTTCTGAATCTATAAACCATAAATGTATCTATCCATTCATCTATCTAATTATTCATCTATCAGCTGTAGAGAGAGAAGTAAACCCTCCCTTTCTCAAGCGTCCCTTGGAACATTTACTGATTATTTCTTTGGACCTCAAGATCTTCCATTAGGTAAGAAGAAGCCCTGGTCCTTGTCTGAGAGAAAGCCCTATCATTTGAACCAACCAAAGATACCACACAATGTCTTCAGGCTCATGTTAATCCTGGAAGTACATGCCTTGTAAGGTTGTATGATTGAGTTCAGCACTCATTTACTCAGTGTCCATTTACTAAGCACCAGCTGTATGGAAAGAATACTATATGTTGGATGCAAAACTCATAGAAATGGCCCTGTTTCTAGTACACAGGGTTGCACAGAGGTAAAGTTATGAAGTGCTTAGTGTAATTCTAGTAGGTGGTATTATGGAAATGCTGATTGTCCCGTCATTGGAGTCAATTAGTTAGTACATCCAATGAAGTTAATGATGAATGTATATATGTTATGTTTACCCAATTAACATAGCCTTTCATCTGAAGTTGAACATTGGGTGTGGTTTCCATTACTTCTCATCTGGTATTTATGTTGAAAGCTAGACATATAAATGTCTATATTTTATTCCTCTAGCTTTTGTTGATAGGGCTTTAGCAATTATGGTTTTGATTAACTCAGCATTTTATCTCATCATGCAGAAAACCAAAAGCTTGTTTTGAGAAGTTGTCTGTTTGGTTATTTCTCTTATAATCTTGAAGACAGGCTGAGGGGTTGTATAAAGAGCTCCTGACACTCTGGGCAGGCTTGGGCCTTGCTGAGCAATGGTTTTCAACTTTGGTAAAAGGCAGGAACAGGGATTGGAGTATTTGTTAAGCTGCTCAGGGTCGTAGGTACTTGCCACTGTTTGAGAGTTGCTCGTGACTTTGAGCTATGACTCATCATTCTCTCAGGAGCTGTGTCAGCTGCAGCAAGTACATGATTCATGCTTGCTGACTGTTGGATGGCGTGTCTGCCAATTTATACAAAATGGATCTGTCTTTTGGACTTTTTAGAATAAAACAAATAATTTAAATTTATGGAAACTAGCTTTTTCTCCTGGGTTAACTTACACCTCTTTGGTACCTTTTTCCTTTCTCTCTGTTCCATTTTATGTCTCTTGTTCTTTTTCTTTGTTCTCTATCTTCTGTCTGTCATTTCCACATTTTGATGACAAGGTTAAGATGGCATGATCAGTTATGACCACTGCGGAATATGCATACAAGCTGGTGTTCGATAGATCTGTGGGGTGTAGTTTTTAAACTGCAAGCTACATTAGAGTCGCCTGGAGAGTGGTAAAGTCCTAGATCCCTAGATTCCAAAATTTCTAATCCTGTGCACCATTGGTTAGATATCAGATCTGCATGCCAAACAAGCTTTAAGAGCCCTATTCAGGAAATTTCATGTCTCTTACTATTTTAAAATGTAAATTTGGAGAAAACCCAAAAAACTTGCCAGAGAGTAGATCCTTATTTGGAACCCTGTGTTTCTGGGGGAGATTACAATCTGCTCATTGTTTAACTCTTCTTTTCAGGGAAGGACATGACATTGCTAATAACTTCCTCAAATAGTTTTTTAGTGGAAACATTTATTATAAAGTGTCTGTCTAAAATAATCTCATTTTAGCCCTAGACCAGTTGTTCTCAACATCTGGGTCATGACTCCTTGTGTGTGTTGAATGATCCCCTTAAGACTGGGGGAAAACAGATATTTACATTACGATTCATAACTAGCAAAACTACAGTTATGAAGTATCAATGAAAATAATTTTATGGTTGGGGTCACCACAACAAGAGGAAATGTATTGAAGAGTCACAGCATCAAGAAGGTTGAGAATCACTGCCCTCACTCTCCAACCTTAGAAAAGTGACCTCACATGGTAGTTAAGGACAGTTACCAGGCATCTCAATTTTTCTACCCCATGTCTCTTTATGTAAGCATTACATTGCTGTGGTATTATACTACTTGCATTAATTTAATATTGATAAACAAATGATGTTGAAGAGTAAAGACATTTATCTTTGAAGAAAGAATGAGCCTGCTTAATTAGTACAAGAAAGATTTAATAGAAGGCATCCAGCTTCCTAGAAGGAAGTGTCTCTGACCCAGATTGGTCAGCAGAAGTGGTATTAATTT